>NC_064634.1:362412758-363014477 GCF_023864275.1 Schistocerca cancellata
AAATCTAACTAACCTAAGGACATCACACACACCCATGCCCGAGGCAGGATTCGAACCTGCGACCGTAGCAGTCCCGCGGTTCCGGACTGCAGCGCCAGAACCGCTAGACCACCGCGGCTGGCTAACTATTTAATATCTGTTTCACTTTTTCCAATGAGAACTATATCACTAGCATACGCTACAGCCTTCAATTCTCTTCACGGTTACATCAAAGAAACGAGCGCAGAGAGCATCTTCCAATCTTACTCCAGCTTTATTTTTATAAGGTAAGATTTTATTCCATCTAGCAAATGCCTGCTTACCTTATGATCCGTGTACATATTCTCAAAGACTTGTGAATTTAATTGGAAATCGTAAGTCCTCCATAAAACCGATGAAAAATTAATATCTCTCTCGTTTACATTTCCATACTTTTTCATTTAATGTCCTGATTACAAACAATGTGTCAGTAGTGGATTTATTTTTGCGAAAGCCGTTTTTATAATCCCACAGTATATCTTCTGCGTATGGCTTCAATAATAAGATAAAATCTTATAGGCTGCGTTAACCTGTGATATAGTCTTTGATAAGATCCCATCAAAGTATGGCTACTTCTTTCGTTATTTCAATGAGGCGAGCAAAAGATAGGGGTGATCTCAGGGCTCCTGTGATTACGAAGTACTCAGAGAGTGCGTACAGTCTTAAGTGGGACGAACGTTGCGCATTCTAACAACGCACGGAGCATGAGTGGTGCTACAAGCTAAGCTAGTCTAAAAAATCTTCTGTAGCTAAGTGTGCTTTGGAAAACAGCCACCGGTTCGTGTTCATACTAAAGGTTTTGGCATAGTATAGTCAAAAAAGCCGTCGAAATAAAAATCACAATAACATTCATAACAGAGACGGCGGCCTACAACCTAGTTTAGTGTTGTTTGGGATCCAGTGATGTCGAGACAGTAGCGGGCGCAACACACGTGGAAGCAACATAATACGAAGAAAAATTGTTGGCACCGGTGACGTAACAGCCGACACCTATAGTATTTAGGAGAGTAGTTAAGCAGACCATCAGCAGTCATTCCAAATTGCGATTCTCGAGAAGCGTTCGGTCGAAAGTTCCAGGCATTTTTATCACTTGACGATGCTGGAACTCGATAACATTTGAATGGTTGTCAGTAGCGCAGGGACTGTGGGTAGTTAATGATGTCTCATGAGTAAGAATAAGGTTAACTATTTCGTATGTATAGGAGTGTGGAAAGTGTATCAGAATCGAGAGATAAAATGAAATGATTGTAGACAATATGGATGTCACGTTTCTCGGCACAATTGGTTGCGCTCCAAAGCACCTGCATCATGAGGACCACGACCATCCAGTCTTACGGCAGGAAGAGGCAACTCCAGAACTAAGATAGCCAGGCTGACTGACAGAGAGGCCCACAGACAACCGGACACGGGAATGGAAAGGTAATGTTAGAAGAAGGAGGAAGAACGGAGCGTTAGAGTTCAACATCCTGGCGACATCATGGTCATTAGAGATGGAGCATGTTTCGAGGATGGGAAATGAACCATACCAGTATTTACCTTGAGAGATTTAGGGAAACACGGAGAACGCAGACCTGAATGAACCGACATGGATCTGAGCTGTCGTCCTCCCGAATGTGAGTCCAGCGTGCTAAACACTGCGCCGCCTCGCCAGGTTTAGAAGAAGGAAAAAGTCAAGTTGATGAGGTTCGCTTTCATATATACAGTGGGTGGACAAAATTATACAAACACAACAAACACACCACATTATCAAACCTAATACGGTGTAGGAAAACAGCTGGTATTCAAAACAGCTTCCACTAATCTCAGAATGGATAAATACATTTAAGAATTCAAAGGGAGTGTTATACCACCCTTCCTGCTGACCAGTGACAAGATCAGGTAACGATAACGATAACCACGAAGGCTCAATAATATTGTGGTGGCCAGAGGAGATACACTTCGTTCTCGTGCTCACAAAACGAATCCTGGACGATGCGAACTGTGTATACAGGGTCCATATCTTCTTGGAGAACAGCATCACCATGTACCATGGGATGGACCTGAGGGGGCAAAATGGCCACATAAACCTTGGCAGTAATGCACCGTTGCAGAGTAGTCGTGGGGCCCATAGAATACAACAACAGGGCTGCCCAAAACCATCATGAAGCCCCATTCTGTTTCACTTCTGGGGCGTAAACTCGGCGAGAAGTTGGAAAAGGTGCGTAACAAGACCACATGACTTCATTCCTTTGTTCCATAGTCCAGGTTTTATGGGTTTGGCACCACGTTTTCTTGTTCCAGGCACGTGCTTCACTAACGATTGCTTTTGGACTAACAGACAGCCCTGCCATTGCCTACTTCTGGAGCTCCCTTACTATTGTTGGGTTGCTGACAGGTCTCGCAGGTGCGGCGTTCAGTTCTGCAGTGACTTTTGCAGCTGCCGTCCCCTTATTTTTCGTCACAAACCTCTTCAATAACATTATATCACGATCACTCAACACGCACTTTCGTCCGCATTCTGGCATAACGGCCGATCTTCTTCCGCTTTCCCTATACGCAGTATAAAACTTCGATACGGTAACTCTTGAAACACCAACACTTCGTCTGCCTTAGTTACGGAAGCACCCACGATACGAACACTGTCAAATTTCTCCCGTTCAAATTCACTTAGCTCTTACACAATGTACTCACAACTACGCAGAACGTTGTTCTGACCACGGCTGACGCTTGCAAATTATTGTGAGAATCCAGAATGAGATTTTCACTCTGCAGCGCAGTGTGCGCTGATATGAAACTTCCTGGCAGATTAAAACTGTGTGCCCGACCGAGACTCGAACTCGGGACCTTTGCCTTTCGCGGGCAAGTGCTCTACCATCTGAGCTACCGAAGCACGACTCACGTCCGGTACTCACAGCTTTACTTCTGCCAGTACCTCGTCTCCTACCTTCCAAACTTTACAGAAGCTCTCCTGCGAACCTTGCAGAACTAGCACTCCTGAATGAAAGGATATTGCGGAGACATGGCTTAGCCACAGCCTGGGGGATGTTTCCAGAATGAGATTTTCACTCTGCAGCGGAGTGTGCGCTGATATGAAACTTCCTGGCAGATTAAAACTGTGTGCCCGACCGAGACTCGAACTCGGGACCTTTGCCTTTAGCGGGCAAGTGCTCTACCAACTGAGCTACCGAAGCACGACTCACGCCCGGTACTCACAGCTTTACTTCTGCCAGTATCTCGTCTCCTACCTTCCAAACTTTACAGAAGCTCTCCTGCGAAACTTGCAGAACTAGCACTCCTGAAAGAAAGGATATAGCGGAGACATGGCTTAGCCACAGCCTGGGGGATGTTTCCAGAATGAGATTTTCACTCTGCAGCGGAGTGTGCGCTGATATGAAACTTCCTGGCAGATTAAAACTGTGTGCCCGCGAAAGGCAAAGGTCCCTAGTTCGAGTCTCGGTCGGGCACACAGTTTTAATCTGCCAGGAAGTTTCATATTGTGAGAATATTGGACAGGTGCTGTTCGTGGGCCGGCCGGAGTGGCCGAGCGGTTCTAGGCGCTACGATCTGGAACCGTGCGACCGCTACGGTCGCAAGTTCGAATCCTGCCTCGGGCATGGATGTGTCTGATGTCCTTAGGCTAGTTAGGTTTAAGTAGTTCTAAGTTCTAGGGGACTGATGACCTCAGAAGTTAAGTCCCATAGTGCTCAGAGCCATTTGAGCCATTTTGCTGTTCGTGGTCAAATACAACAGCGCAACCTTGCAGGCGTGGCTAGCGTCTGCATTTATTTCGAATGCATGCAATTCTCCTGGTATTTCAACGTTTTTCTCCAGTCTGTGTGTTTTACATGGTGCAATAGAATGAAAATTTGGAAGAGCGGTATCTTATTTCGAATGCATGCAATTCTCGTGGTATTTCAACGTTTTTCTCCAGTCTGTGTGTTTTACATGGTGCAATAGAATGAAAATTTGGAAGAGCGGTATCTTATGAAAGACTTCATGAAACTCATTAACCGAATTCCCACTTGCGAATATGGACAACCGTCAGCTGTAGAATGGAATGACGACAACGAAAATTTGTGCCGGTCCGGGACTCGAACCCGGATTTCCTAATTATCGCTAGCGGTCACCTTATCATTTTTTTAAATATCATTTTGATCGTTTGTGTTCGGTGCATTTGCACGGGACGGATATCCCCTGACATCCGTTGAATTTCATTGTTGGTCCATTGACTCAGTCGTTTTATTACAGAGGGCAGCTAATACCCTTGACCGAACACGCTTTTTTTTATCTTATTTTGTTCTATATTGTTAGTTGAACTTGTTTGTGGCGGACGTACGGTGACACTCGGTCAGATTCTTCGTTAATCCTTTTACTCAGTTTTTTTTATTACAGAGGGTAGCTAAACCCTCTGACCGAACATGCTGAGCTACCATGCCGGCTGCTGAGCTGCAGTACCGGTGTACCATTTGGCTATCCGTGTACGACTCACGGCCAACCCCAAACTTCCATACGTCGTCAACCATTATTCTACGACCCGCACTCGTACATCCACTTTGTACGAGGGCAGTTCAGTAAGTAATGCAACACATTTTTTTTTTCTGAAACAGGGGTTGTTTTATTCAGCATTGAAATACACCAGGTTATTCCCCAATCTTTTAGCTACACAACACTATTTTTCAACGTAATCTCCATTCAATGCTAAGGCCTTACGCAACCTTGAAATGAGGGCCTGTATGCCTGCACGGTACCATTCCACTGCTCGATGTCGGAGCCAACGTCGTACTGCATCAATAACTTCTTCATCATCCGCGTAGTGCCTCCCACGGATTGCGTCCTTCATTGGGCCAAACATATGGAAATCCGACGGTGCGAGATCGGGGCTGTAGGGTGCATGAGGAAGAACAGTCCACTGAAGTTTTGTGAGCTCCTCTCGGGTGCAAAGACTTGTGTGAGGTCTTGCGTTGTCATGAAGAAGGAGAAGTTCGTTCAGATTTTTGTGCCTACGAACACGCTGAAGTCGTTTCTTCAATTTCTGAAGAGAAGCACAATACACTTCAGAGTTGATCGTTTGACCATGGGGAAAGACATCGAACAGAATAACCCCTTCAGCGTCCCAGAAGACTGTAACCATGACTTTACCGGCTGAGGGTATGGCTTTAAACTTTTTCTTGGTAGGGGAGTGGGTGTGGCGCCACTCCATTGATTGCCGTTTTGTTTCAGGTTCGAAGTGATGAACCCATGTTTCATCGCCTGTAACAATCTTTGACAAGAAATTGTCACCCTCAGCCACACGACGAGCAAGCAGTTCTGCACAGATGGTTCTCCTTTGCTCTTTATGGTGTTCGGTTAGACAACGAGGGACCCAGCGGGAACAAACCTTTGAATATCCCAACTGGTGAACAATTGTGACAGCACTACCAACAGAGATGTCAAGTTGAGCACTGAGTTGTTTGGTGGTGATCCGTCGATCATCTCGAACGAGTGTGTTCGCACGCTCCGCCATTGCAGGAGTCACAGCTGTGCACGGCCGGCCAGCACGCGGGAGATCAGACGGTCTTGCTTGACCTTGCGGCGATGATGACACACGCTTTGCCCAACGACTCACCGTGCTTTTGTCCACTGCCAGATCACAGTAGACATTCTGCAAGCGCCTATGAATATCTGAGATTTTCCGCCAAAAGAAACTCTATCACTGCCCGCTGTTTGCAACGCAAATCCGTTACCTACGCCATTTTAACAGCTCCGTACAGCGCTGCCACCTTTCGAAAGTCAATGAAACTATACGAGACGAAGCGGGAATGTTTGAAAATATTCCACAAGAAATTTCCGGTTTTTTCAACCAAAATTGGTCGAGAAAAAAAAAGTGTTGCATTATTGAACTGCCCTCGTATATTGCCGTATAGATCAGACGTTGTGCTTATCGTATGGTATCGCTTTATGAAACTGATCGGAAAATCAAGGACGTACTTCAAAGCCACCTGCTACTAATCACTTTTTGACTGTGAGTCAGAGGAAAAAGAATTGAAAATCTCTAGGATATTTTCGAACAGATCCTCCCAAGGAGAGAAAATAGCTTGGACGGCCTTCCGTAAGCATGCGTCATCAAAGCTCCCCTAGTTCGGTACCAAGTTTGGTTCAAAATGGCTCTGAGCACTATGGGACTTAACTTCTGAGGTCATCAGTCCCCTAGAACTTAGAACTAATTAAACCTAACTAACTAAGGACATCACAAACATCCATGCCCGAGGCAGGATTCGAACCTGCGACCGTAGCGGTCGCGCGATTCCAGACTGTAGCGCCTAGAACCGCATGGCCACATGGGCGGCGTACCAAGTTTGGATTGGGCCACGTGTGGTCTGCGATTGGCCGCTGCGCGGGTCCGTGGGTGGCGGCCGGGATGTGTATCCAGGCAAGTGGTCCACGGTCATTCGGATAGGCAGCCGCCTGTGTCAGAGCGAACGCGAGCTTTGCGGTGAGAACCAGGCCAGTGGTGACACGCTAGGGAACGTCGCGACGCGTCGGGGGCGGCTCGGATTCTGTGGTCAACCAGCCAGCAAAGTCGGCCACTGGGACGCTCGGGTGGCCTTCAAGGTCCAGAATGTGTGGTACTACGACTCTGGACGCCAAGCTTCACCATTCCTCTGCTGTCAAGTCCGTCGTCATTCTGTGCTGTTTCTCTCGTACTATCATCTCGTATTTTTTGCCATGTGTTGCTATATAATCACTCATTGTGAGGGTGAGTACCTTTACAGCAAGTCTCACTATAATGATCGCAGAACTCCACATCTGTACGATGAAAACGAATAAAGTCTGGGAGACGGTGAGCCCAATCGACAATGGAAGAAGAGATCCTACAGCAAATTTAATTGAAGAGTTCAGATGCTTTGTAAATGGAATACTTATAGTGAAATCGTTTCCGTTAAAAACAGTAATGACACAATTGATACAGGAGCGTAAAGTGGAAGACGCAAGGTTGGCTTCCTTTGATAGAATTAATTTACATAGGTTGTACAAGGAAAATGGTCAATATTCAGGCATACGACGACAATTCGACGGAAAAAATCAAGTAAATATGGGCTCTAAAATCCGTACCTTAAGAGCTATGAACACTTCACCTTTGATGCTGTGAAACAAATCTCTTCCACTGAATTCGTTGTTTTCCATATTTTGGGAGATGGTAGTATGGACTAAAATAAGAAATAACTCTCTAGTATATATGAGACCTAAACTTCGTACATTAAGAGCTATGAGCACTTTATCAGTGTCGAAGATGAAGAAGAGCACATAGTTCGCAAGGTATACATTTCGGAGCCTAAGTTTACTGGACTTTTTCGTTTTTCGTTTTAATTAGAGCAGATACGGAGACTTACAAGCAGTCGTTCTTCCCACGCACAATTCGTGAATGGAACAGGGAAGGGGGGATCAGATAGTGGTACAATAAGTACCCTCCGCCACACACCGTAAGGTGGCTCGCGGAGTATAGATGTAGATGTAATGTTCATCCCTCTCATATCCCTGAATAGTGACCTTTTTTCCTGAGACACCCTGTATGCATTTGCGCCAGTTGAGAAAACGGTAGACATTATGGACAACAACTTACCGCAGCATGGAAAAATATGTAGGGTAGAAATAGATGTACTCATATGACTATTAAAGTTTGTCTTATCGTTCAAAAATTTAAGTTTAATGGAAAGTTGCGCGTAAAAGAAAAAGGTTTAGCAATACGATGTGCATTAGCAGGACGGATGGCAGATACGTTTTTGAATGCATACGGAACAGCTGTTTTACAGAAAAATCTCAAATACAGCGATAATCTACGCATGTACAGAAGATATGTCGACCACATAGTTATCATGTTTCAAGGATCTACCATGAAATTAATGAAATGCTGAGTGATCTCAATAAGTTGAATAGGAATATCGCATTTACGGTAGAGCATGAGTAACAAGGAATTTTAAATTATCATGGTTTATTGAAAATGAGAATACGAATACTAAGCAAGAGGTAGGCATATATAGTTAGTTAGTTGTATGCGTGTTCCATTGAACAATCGCACGGTGCGGTAACCCTTATGAGTGGAACGTGTCAAGTGCACAAGAAATGTATATTTGAAACAAGATTTTTTAATGATTAATATTTCTATTATTTACCTAATTCCCTTAAATGGAATAACCTGCATATACTATATTTATAGATTTATTTATTCCTATTCAAGAATTCATCTATGGTATAGAAGGAGTTGTCAAGGAGATACGATTTCAATTTATTTTTTAAGCTATTATTGCTGTCTGTCAAACATTTTATTTCATCTGGTAATTTGTCAAAAAAAATTTTAGCTGCATCTTTTACTCCTTTCTGTGCCAAAGATAGATTGAGTAAAGGATAGTGGAAGTCTTTCTCTTTTCTGGTATTATAATCATGAATGTCACTGTTGTTTTTAAACTGGTCCATGTTGTTGAGAACAAATTCCATTAGTGAATAAATGTACTGTGACGCTGTTGTAAGAATTCCCAATCTCTTAAAAAGATGGCTACAAGATGTGCGACTATGAACCCCACACATTATTCCAACCACTTTCTTTATGGCAGTGAATATTTTTTGTCTAAGTGTTGAGTTACCCCAAAATATTATTCCGTATGACATCAGAGAGTGAAAGTATGTAAAGTATGTTAGCTTACTAATTTCTATATCCTCCAAATTGGCAATTATTCTGATTACAAAAGTTGCTGAACCTAGTCGCTTTAGAAGATCCAAAACGTGAATTTTTCAATTAAGATTCTCATGTATGTGTACATCCTAAAACTTAGTATGCTCTTCCCTGTCTACTGACTTCTTTTGATGTGTTATATTTATTGAAAGAACTGTACTTTTTGCAGCAGAAAATTGGATGTACTGTGTTTTTTCAAAGTTTAAAGCAAGCCCATTTGCAGAAAACCAATGAATGACTTATCCAAAGACCTTATTTGTATCATTTTCAATTGGAGTTTCTTTTACTGGATTAATAATGATGCTTGGGTCATCAGCAAAGAGTGTCAGTTCAGCTTCAGCAGGTAAACAATGTTCGTAGGTGGAGTAATTGATAAGCATTCATGCCTCCAACGTACACATAAAATAGTTATTTAAAAAAAAATACGATTCATTCTGTTAAGCCGTATGAACAAAAATTAAATAATGAAAATAGACAAACAATGGAAAAAAATGATCATGACATGGGTTTAATAGATAGGATTAATGCAATGACATGACATGAAAACCAACAAAGCAAGACAAATCAGCAGAAATGTAGCATCGTGCCACACAGCGGAATCATCTCATAGAAATAGGCGACATCGTGCGACTACAACGAAATTAAAACTGTATTTCCGCCGGATAACAAACTGGAGCGACGGCTGAAACATTAGATTAGCACTCATGTAAACAGGATCGGAAAAGCGGGAGTATATGAAATAAAATTCCAAGATTTTGAGATGAAGCATATGGCCCACACAGGTAAAAACTTTGAAATAATGGTCAACTAACATGACAAACAGAATTGGTCATCGGGTGTAGAAAATCACCTTCAAAAGGAGCAGCGCTCGTTGTGAAACACTGAACACGTTTTGAATATAATGAATTTAGGAGAAGAGGGTTGGCTGCCATCAAAACTATTGAAAATAGAAATATTTTGCGCTTTCAGAGATGAACGGGTCAACGTGTCAAACGAAAAGACAGCAGTGCCAGTAGTCATCTCTGCGCCCACTTTATCGATATTGTTGGGAAAAGAAGCCACCATATCTAATTTAGTTTAGTAGTAACAAGGGTTTTTATATTTTTAGTTTGTAAAGTGCAATTTATTTAGCGAAAGTAATGTGGTACGTGGATCAAGTAGCTGCCAAGTGTTGCGTATTATCAAAATATTCTGTAAAATCTGAATAGATGGAAACACTGCAACTTAGGTGTAAGAATGACATTAGGTTTTGCTATGACCTGGACATACAAATGTTCAAAGGCCTTTGTGTCGACAGCTGTTTAGTTGGTTGGCACTGATGGATGCGGAACATGGCATTAAAATGTTTGTTAGGCAAATAGCAGTCGATTTTCTTTAGTTAGTGAACAATGTTCTGTGAGAGTTTTAAGCGTCAGCACTAATGAAGATCATTATGTACTGATGTTTATAATGGAGTCTAATGTATGACAATGCACTTTCGCTGCTTTCTTACTTTTGACTGTGCCTAATGGCACAATTCTTTTAAGGTACGTAATTCCCTATGGATAATTAGACAGATCTCCATTAGATGTATGTTAGTATGTGAAACTATGCGACATAATGATTCGTGTTTTCATTCTTTACAGAATGTGATAAATGGGATCACTTCTTCCAGAAACAGGCTGCATTTTTAAACTAAATACATCACACATTTGAACAACTGGTGCTTCATAAATTCCAAACCACTACAGAATTACGGATAGGGATCGAATGCCCAAATACATACAGAAATTTAAATCAAACTCTGTGCAGTTGTCATACATTATCTCAAAACAGAAAAACGGCCAAGTGCTGAGTACTTTCGCTCTGAGTGTTCCGTACAAACTTAGTGGCGTATATAAATAATTCATCTATATGTTTTGATGAGTGAGTTTGCAAATACCACAATATGTGACGTGAATGGACGTATCTTTTGATTGCACTGACTTTCAAGCTTAAACGTTTAACACCGCTAAGGGACCACCGACTTTGGTACTTGACATCAATTTCAATTTGATACCCCTACCTGTTCCTGAGAAACGGGGGTCTTAACAGACAGGTAGTCAACAAAGATATCCTATAACGGTTACGCTTTTACCGACTAAAAGGTGCGGAATCCTAAAAACTAAGATTGAAAATGGAGATAGGAAGGGACTCACATGTAAAAATACGCACATCCTAGGATCGACTGCAGCGTGTTCTAGCAAACTTGGTTGTTCTCTACTTGCTGTCAGGGAGACAATTGTATTGTGTAGTGGGATTCCGCTAGCACTGCACGAGATGGTGATATTTATTTATCCCGGAAAGAAAAGAGCTTCCAGACCCTTACATCCAACCAGTTATTCATCTTATGATACATTCATTACGATTCACATGTTATAAGGGATCTGACATCTAGTATAGAATACAGCACTTAGAAATTGTGAGATTCTCGTGATAAGCTGGAAATCAGGGTTCAGATCTATGTTTGGCATAAATCTTCAATTGTCCCTACGTACATATTCATTACACCGCAGGTTCAGCATATGTGAAAAGGTTTGCGCTGATGTCATTTCATATCATAGCACCTGTAGCGGTGTCATCGCTACCGAATGCATTTGATTAACTTTCTATGTGGTACTCGCGGCGCCTCGTACAGTGTATCCGATTTGGTTCTCATGCGTTGCACAGCTCCGCCTGATGCCAAGGCGTGCTTCTAGCCAGGCAGCACTTCCTGCGAAGGGTAGGATAGGTACGAGTAAGGCCATCCACCTTTCTTACTTTTCCTCAGCGCATAGGCGCCAGTTTCTATCTTCTCAAAAAATGGTTCAAATGGCTCTGAGCACTATGGGACTTAACATCTGTGGTCATCAGTCCCCTAGAACTTAGAACTACTTAAACCTAACTAACCTAAGGACATCACATACATCCATGCCGAGGCAGGATTCGAACCTGCGACCGTAGCAGTCCCGCGGTTCCGGACTGAGCGCCTAGAACCGCTAGACCACCGCGGCCGGCTTCTATCTTGTCCACAGTATACTTCCTTCTTCATTTACGTATTTCCATATGAGACACCACCGTAGTATTTGTAAGGTCAGAACAGTTAACAAAACTACCAGAAACGAAGATATGTCCCATACGGGTGAAACCACTGAAAATGGCCGCGCGGTTTAAGACGCCATGTCACGGATTGCGCGGGCCCTCCCGCGGGGGTTCGAGTCCTCCCTCGGGCGCGTGAGTGTGTGGTACCGTATTTATGGACTATAAGACGCACCTTAACTTTTAATCAATTTTTTTTAAAATAACATTTTTATCAGTTTTATTATTAGACTTCAAGGGCAGAGCAAAAAAAAAATTCTTACTTTATAAAACCGAACTGACCTTTCAAATTTTGCATTCAGTGCTCTATTTAGTCATTCTTATTTTTTTCATTTCTTTACTAAATGGCCAATCGCGAATGGTTTTTTCTGTAGGTAAAGGTCCTACATGCCTCTCAGTTGCTCTGCTTCCACGTTCTTCTGCATGTGCTAATCAATCTAAAGCCTATTTTTTTTCATTACAAAGCAACAAAAATATTGTACTGTTACCGATAACACATATCACTTTCAATTCAAATTCAGCCGCACCTTAGACTGCAATGACGCATCACAGGCTGGACAGTGTTCTCGGTTAGTGGCGGCGGGGCTGGAGGAAGACAGTGTTAGCGAGCTTCTGAATCGCCGGCACTCATGTTCGTCGCATCGGTGCACTGCTATTGCCAGCTGAATCCGATGTTGGTAGACAGAGATAGGTTTCCCGCGGCATCGAATACATGGCCATTTTTAAGACCGGCAAGAATTTTAAATAAAACGCTGGACACTTTTATATTAATTTCAGGTTTAAGACGCCTCTGAATTTTGGAGGCAAGTTTTCGAAGAAAAAGTGCGTCTTGTATTTCGTAAAATATGGTAATGACGGATATTCATCCAGGTGGGTGCCACGAATGCTGACGGACGACCACATGGCTGCCCGTGTGGCATGTTGCCAAGCAATGTTGGCGCGCAACGACAGCATGAATGTGACTTTCTTTTCGTCGGTTGTGACAATGGATGAGACGTGGATGCCATTTTTCAATCCAGAACAAAGCGCCAGTCAGCTCAATGGAAGCACACAGATTCACCGCCACCAAAAAAATTTCGGGTAACCGCCAGTGCTGAAAAAATGATGGTTTCCATGTTCTGGGACAGCGAGGGCGTAATCCTTACCCATTGCGTTCCAAAGGGCACTACGGTAACAGGTGCAGCCTACGAAAATGTTTTGAAGAACAAATTCCTTCCTGCACTGCAACAAAAACGTCCGGGAAGGGCTGCGCGTGTGCTGTTTCACCAAATCAACGCACCCGCACATCGAGCTAACGTTACGCAACAGTTTCTTCGTGATAACAACTTTGAAGTGATTCCTCATGCTCCCTACTCACCTCACCTGGCTCCTAGTGACTTTTGGCTTTTTCCAACAATGAAAGACACTCTCCGTGGCCGCACATTCACCAGCCGTGCTGCTATTGCCTCAGCGATTTTCCAGTGGTCAAAACAGACTCCTAAAGAAGCCTTCGCCGCTGCCATGGAATCATGGCGTCAGCGTTGTGAAAAATGTTTAGGTCTGCAGGGCGATTACGTCGAGAAGTAATGCCAGTTTCATCGATTTCGGGTGAGTAGTTAATTAGAAAAAAAATCGGAGGCCTTAGAACTTGAATGCACCTCGTAACAACAGATGGAGTTCGTGGAGAACATATCGGAATGATACGTCACGTTTATCGTCGTGACCGATTAATGGCGCGTTTCCGGGTGTTTAGTCGAGTTGCTGCTTCCATTTTAAGCACAGCATTTTGACGAAATATCCAGTAATCTTCTTCAGGCGCCGTATGGAACGCAAAAACTTGAAGAGCTCGTAGAAAATTTAAATTATATCCATCCTAATATCAAATACACGATGAAGCTTGAGAAAGAGGGGCACGTACCCTTTTTATGTGTGTTAATTGAGAGAAGAAGAGCCGGATATCTGTGTCACTATATACATGCAACTCAACCAAACTGACTTCCGTATCCACGTCTGGAGCCATCACCAACGGTACCAGTTACTCTGAACCATAGAGCTCGAAGACTTGGAGACAAAGAGAGCTTCGCCGAAGAATTACAGCGCCCACGAACTGGGTTCCAAAGGAGTGAGTACTGAGATCGTAAAATTGAATGGACTCGCAGTCAAAATCCAGAACGACCGAGAAAAAGGTTGAGATCGATACAGAAAGAAGGGGCAAGAAAGCTTATTTACCTTATGCTTGTCGGATATCCAGAAGGATGGGTGGATCCCTACGAAAACATTGCATGAAGTGTATTTCGCCCTCGTCCACAAAGATAAAAAGTCTTTCTCGGACTCCGAAAGGCGGGTGTGCACCGCATTCCATGTGAATATGGCATACCTTCGAGGGGCAGAATATCAAAATTGTCAAGGAAGAATGGAAGGACATCATCGACTCATCTGACTGAAACAACCAAGCAAATCGGCTGTCGGCTTGCATTACCGCAATACAATCATGGAACGAAGTATGATGGGATCAGTACTGTGTACAAACGCCTAGTTCTTGGGACAACATAACTGAGATATTGATCTTAGAAAACCTAAGAAACAGGGATGGCTGTTTCGATTTAAATCCGAGTGGTCTAAGGCGCTGCAGTCATGGACTGGGCGGCTGGTCCCGGCGGAGGTTCGAGTCCTCCCTCCGGCTTGGGTGTGTGTGTTTGTCCTTAGGATAATTTAGGTTAAGTAGTGTGTAAGCTTAGGGACTGATGACCTTAGCAGTTAAGTCCCATAAGATTTCAAACACATTTGGACATTTGATTTAAATAACGCTTGCAATCCGGCACACAATATATTAAAATCTCATTGACCATCACATCCACGAGAGTTGGAGGACGCTGAGGAAATTTGTGTTTCACGAAATGTGAGGATATGAAAAACAAAAGAGCATCGAAAGGCGTAGTGGGTGTCAGGAATGGAACTCGGCTATAAATAGCGGCGTGAGACCGACAACAGTTCACAGTCTGGTTGAAATCAGGCAGCTAGTTCACATAACAGGAAAACTTGCAGCAGCCGAAGACAACGACTGGGTAGTTCGTCGAAATACTGTGCACAAAAATATGGAAACAACAATTCGGCTGAATACCCGGACGCAAACCGTTAAAAAATTGGTATTGGAGAAGAATGGAAATGGAGCGAGCACTTCAAGTAAGGGTAACGCAATTAGATACGTCCGCACGCACAAACACACTGGCAGCGAGAGATAAAGGTCGGTCACGACGCAGCGCAGCGTGGTAAACAGTTCAAGAACAAGTCCTGCTCGTTCACCACAGCGAAGGGTCACGGGGGTCAGCCAATGCTGCCCAGTAACTGTCATTAGCAGCCTGTATCCGCTTCTGATTCCTCGCCACCTCCTACACTTTCACATGCCCACCCGCTCACTCCTAAATGTGCGGGACAACCAAAATTCCTACGCGTCACGCACCTATTGAAACGATGGCCATGCAATCTGCATCGAACAGTATGTCTTTTTTGCAGTTCAGCATTAAAATTAATGCTGAAATAATGATTGAAAATGTTTGGAAACAACTCATCTCCTTTCTCACACTCATTACCTTACTGAAGCATTCCGGAATATTACGCCGTGGTCGATCAAAATCCTTAGAGAAATGTAGGATTTCTTCCTTACTTAAGGAGAACATCTTCAGGAGGGGAAGAGGGCGGGCGTAACTTCCGAGAGGGTCAGATTCACACTCTGACTCACTACTGAGTGAACTAAATTTTCAATGTGCGCTCTCCTCGAAGATGATCTCCGCAGACGAGAACGAAAACGTTGAGTTTCTCCAATAAAATCATTCGACCAAGATACAATAAGCCGGAATTATGTGGTATGTTTGAAATCTCCGGCAGTGAAAGTACATATACGTTTTACGTTGTACATTACTGCGCGACAATCGCCTTCACTTATTTCTAAAAAAAATGTGTGACGTAAGTCAGTGTAGCTGCGAATAACAAACGTTCTTGGTGTCTATTTGACAATATCAAACACAGGCGTCAGTTAGAAAAAAAAAGTTGTTGTTGTTGTCTTCAGAAAGTGGGTTGATGCACCTCTCCATGCTACTCTATCCTGTGCAAGCCTCTTCGAGTAACTACTGAATCTGCTTACTGCATCCATCTCTTGGTCCCCCTATACGATTTTATCCCCCCACGCATCCCTTCAATACTAAATTGGCGATCCCTTGTTCCCTCAGAACGTGTCCTACCAACCGATCCCTTCTTCTAGTCAAGTTGTGCCACAAATTCATCTTCTCCCCAATTATATTCAGCACCTCCTCATCAGTTATGTGATCTACCCATCTAATCTTCAGCATTCTTCTGTAGCACCACATTTCGAAGGCTTATGTTCTCTTCTTGCCTAAACTAGTTATCACTCATGTTTCACTTCCGTACATGGCTATAATCAATACAAATACTTTCAGAAATGACTTATTGACACTTAAATCTATATTCGATGTTAACTAATTTCTCTCCTTCAAAAACGCTTTTCTTGCCACGGGCAGCCTACATTTTATATCCTCGCTACTTCGACCATCATCAGACATTTTGCTTCCCAAATAGCAAAATTCATCTTTACGTGTCTCATTTCCTAGCCTAATTCCCTCAGCATCACCTGACTTAATTCGACTACATTCCATTATCCTCGTTTTGCTTTTGTTGATGTTAATCTTATATCCTCCTTTCAAGACATTGACCATTCCGTTCAACTGCTCTTCCAGGTCCAAAGGCTGTCTCTGACAGAATTACAATGTCATCGGCGAACCTCAAAGTTTTTATTTCTTCTCGATGGATTTTAATTCCTACACCGAAGTTTGCTCTTGTTTCCTTTACTTCTTGCTTAATATACAGGGTGATTCAAAAAGAATACCACAACTTTAAAAATGTGTATTTAATGAAAGAAACATAATATAACCTTCTGTTATACATCATTACAAAGAATATTTAAAAAGGTTTTTTTTTCACTCAAAAACAAGTTCAGAGATGTTCAATATGGCCCCCTCCAGACACTCGAGCAATATCAACCCGATACTCCAACTCGTTCCACACTCTCTGTAGCATATCAGGCGTAACAGCTTGGATAGCTGCTGTTATTTCTCGTTTCAAATCATCAATGGTGGCTGGGAGAGGTGGCCGAAACACCATATCCTTAACATACCCCCATAAGAAAAAATCGCAGGGGGTAAGATAAGGGCTTCTTGGAGGCCAGTGATGAATTGCTCTATCACGGGCTGCCTGGCGGCCGATCCATCGCCTCGGGTAGTTGACGTTCAGGTTTCATAACTAACCTTTTTCGTAGGACTCTCCATACAGTTGATTGTGGAATTTGCAGCTCTCTGCTAGCTCTGCGAGTCGATTTTCCTGGGCTGCAAACAAATGCTTGCTGGATGCGTGCTACATTTTCATCACTCGTTCTCGGCCGTCCAGAACTTTTCCCTTTGCACAAACACCCATTCTCTGTAAACTGTTTATACCAACGTTTAATACACCACCTATCAGGAGGTTTAACACCATACGTCGTTCGAAATGCACGCTGAACAACTGTCGTCGATTCACTTCTGCCGTACTCAATAACACAAAAAGCTTTCTGTTGAGCGGTCGCCATCTTAGCATCAACTGACGCTGACGCCTAGTCAACAGTGCCTCAAGCGAACAAATGTACAACTAAATGAAACTTTATAGCTCCCTTAATTCGCCGACAGATAGTGCTTAGCTCTGCCTTTTGTCGTTGTAGAGTTTTAAATTCCTAAAGTTGTGGTATTCTTTTTGAATCACCCTGTACATATTGAATAACATCGGCGATAGGCTACAACCTTGTCTCACTCCCTTCCCAACCACTGCTTCCCTTTCATGCCCCTCGACTCTTATAACTGCCATCTAGTTTCTGTACAAATAGCAAATAGCCTTTCGCTCCCTGTATTTTACCCCTGCCATCTTCAGAATTTGAAAGACAGTATTCCAGTCAACATTGTCAAAAGCTTTCTCTAAGTCTACAAATGCAAGAAATGTAGGTTTTCCTTTCCTCAGTCTATCTTCTAAGGTAAGTCGTAGGGCCAGTATTGCCTCGCGTGTTCCTACATTTCTACGGAACCCAACCTGGTCAATCCCGAGGTCGGCTTCTATCAGTTTTTCCACCCGTCTGTAAAGAATTCGTGTTAGTATTTGGCAAGGGTGACTTATTAATTTGATAGTTCGGTAATTTTCACATCTGTGAACACCTGCTTTCTTTGGGATTGGAATTATTATATTCTTCTTGAAGTCTGAGGGTATTTCGCCTGTCTCATAGGTCTTGCTCATCAGATGGTAGAGTTTTGTCAGGACTGGCTCTCCCAAGGCTATCAGTAGTTCTAATGGACTGTTGTCTACTCCGGGGGCCTTGTTTCGACTTAGGTCTTCCTGTGCTCTATCAAATTCTTCACGCAGTATTGTATCTCCCATTTCATTTTCATCTACGTACTCTTCCATTTCCATTATATTGCCCTCAAGTACATCGCCCTTGTATAGACACTGTATATTCCTTCCACTTTTCTGCGTTCCCTTCTTTGCTTAGGACTTATTTTCCATCTGAGCTCTTGATATCCATACAGGTGGTTCTCTTTTCTCTGAACGTCTCTTTAATTTTCCTGTAGGCAGCATCTATCTTACCCCTAATGATACATGCTTCTACATCCTTACATTTGTCCTCTAGCCATCCTGCTTATCCATTTTGTACTTCTTGTCGATATCATTTTTGACACGTTTGTATTCCTTTCGCCTGCTTCATTTACTGCATTTTTATAATTTCTCCTTTCATCAATTAAATTCAATATCTCTTCTGTCACCCACTGATTTCTACTAGCCCTCGTCTTTGAACGTAATTGACCCTCTACTACCTTCGCTATTTCATCTCTCAAAGCTATTCTTCTTCTACTGTATCTCTTTCCCCTGTTCCGGTCAATCGTTCCATAATGCTCTCTATGAACAGTTCATAACCAATTAATTGCGGTCACAATCCACATCTGCCCCTGGAAGTGTCTTTCAATTTAAAACCTGGTTCCTAAATCTCTGTCTTACGATGATATAATTTATCTGAATCCTTCCGGTGTCTCCAGGCCTCTTACACATATACAACCTTCTTTCGTAATTCCATATTCACCTACTACTGTTCCTTCTCTTCCTTTTCCTACTATCGAATTCCAATCCCCTATGACTAATACATATTTGTCTCCCTTAACTATCTGAATAATTTCTTTTATCGCATCATACGTTTCTTCAATCTATTCTTCGTCTGCAGAGCTAGTTGGCATATGAACTTGTACTGCTGTGGTAGACGTAGGCTTCGTGTCTCTCTTGGCTACAATAATGTGCTCACTATGCTGTTCGTAGTAGCTTATCCACGTTCCTACTTTTTTATTCATTATTAAACCTACTCCTGCGTTACCCTTATATGATTTTGTATTTATAACCATGTATTCACCTGACAAGAAGTCTTGTTCCTCCTGCCACCGAACTTCATAAATTCCCACTGTATCTAACTTTAACCTATCCATTTCCCTTTTTAAATTTTCTAACTATCTGCCCGGTTAAGAGATATGACATTCCACGCTCCGATTTGTTTCTGCTGATAACGACGTCCTCCTGAGTAGGTTTGCAACTTTAGTTGGCAATAAATATGAGCAGTGTGATTTGTCATTTGCTACTACGCATTTGGACATGCCTTGAACGTTATTTTTTTGTTTATGACTACATGTACGACATACCATTAGCATATACAGGGTGAGTTAGGAGGAAAGTTACCTGCTTTGAGGGATGATAGTAATTCCGAACAAAAAATTTCATATGGAACATACGCCCTATTCAGAATGGTTTCCGAGATAGAACGCTGTAAATGTACCTCGTTAATTATTTTCTGTTTTAGTCAAACACCTTCACTGTTTACAACTTACCACAGTAGTGTAGAGGAAGTTGAGACGAAAAATTTGATACAGAAGAACTCGGGAAAATGCCTCAAATTGCCCTACGAGAACTGTTCAAGCTACAACGTATGCGCGCTGCGTGAGATTTTTAATATTCTTCCGCTCTCTTTGCGTAAACTATTAGACCCAGTAAAAAATGAATAGAACGTTTTTGTAGGAAATTTAATGTTGTTTAATTTTGTACTGTAACACGTTTACCCTGGAGGATGCGGTTTTCGAGTTATTCAAGAAAAGCTTAGAAAGGTGATATTAAATGTGTTCTGTCTTGGAAACCTTCGGAATTTGGGCATATGCCCATATGAAATTATTTGTTCAGAATCAGTATCACCCCCCAAAAGCATGTATCTTTCCTCTTGACTTTCCCACTGCATCACCCTGTGTATACGACATTTGATAACGATCATGTTGTCGAAATGGGCGATAGAGACGAATAAAACATTGAACTGAAATAACAGACAGCCTCTGTGAAAGTAAGGCGCCTTTTAATCGATGTTGATAGCTGTGGACTCTTATCACATCACCCACATTATCCTCACCAGCGTTCTCAAAGGTATTCCATCAAGACTGCTCTTCTTTTCTTCTTCTTGTTCTTCCAACTTTTCGATCAACTAGGGACCACATAAATTAAACTGCCTCTTGTTCCTGCAACCGTTTCCCGTGTTGTTCTTTCCTCCCTAGGGTCTACGTCATCTCTCTCTTCATCTTCGGCTTTTCCTGGAAGCCTCTGTGTGTTCGTAGTTATCACTCAAGAGAATCATGTTCCTGAATATCTTGAGGAGAAATTTCGAGTGCTGACAGATCTTTTCAACTTCTGTGAACCATGCCCGTTTCGTTTCCTTATCTAGAAAGTAAGGTAATATTCTTTTAGGTACGCTTTATGGGTTCTTTCGAATCATGTGGTCCTAAAAGGCAATCCTTCTTTCCAAAATTGTGCCACGAATCTTCTCCACCCAGTTATACAGTTCGTGGCAGTAATGCTATCTGTATTCGTTTTCTTTGATAGAACCGAGATTTTTACCAAAATATATCTCTTTGGTCTCAATATTCTCAGTTCTACCTTGCTTGCACGTTGTAAGAGATGCTTCTTAACACAGAGCCTCCCGTCGAATAACATTGCAGTAGTTGACGCGTTTAAGGACATCGATCTCTCGTTGTAGATGCCTTTAATTAGTTGGTAAGCCATTTGCACTTTGTTACTGCGTGACACAAAGACTTCTTTCTGTGATATGTTAAGTTCTAACAATTCACCTAAGTTTATAAGCTTTCCCGCACGCTTAATTATTCCTAGTCCGACAACCAGTTCTCTTGGCGCTGATTTTATGTTTGCCAGGAAGTGCATCTTCTCAAAGTGGATACGAAACCTAGCCTTCGCAGACAGTGGCCTCAGTTGGTTGTTTTGCTGCCGGAGCTATGGAATCTGAAAAGATCATCTGGAAAGACAAAGCAGTCAATTGTAAGATTCATGTACTTGTAGCACAGCGTTATCTCAGTTTCTGTCTCTTCTTTTACCGTATCCTAATTTCTTTATTTCAATCAGCCTAATTGTAAAGTTTTACGTTCTTAGTTAAATAAGGGATATGCGCAGCAACGTGGCTGCTCCTAGGCTAGTCCCTCCAAGGAGAAACGAAAAATTAAAGGGAGCAAAGGGAAAACGACAAGCAGTGAAAGTGCGGCTCTGTGATTGCAGGTGTGCTTGCTTAATTACACAACAGCCCGTCACGGACAGAGAACGCATTACAAATGGACACTGGACGCGGTGTGAGAGCATAACACGAGTACCTGTTGTGTCCAGACCGCCTGGCATACGAGACGAGACGCCGGCGCAGGGATGCCGACACAGGCGTCATCAATTACCTGACGGTCGCGCGCATTGACTAAGTTGCCACGGATAATGAGATCACTCTCTAAACAGGAGGATGGACTGCAGCGCCGCATGTTGATCACGGCACGCTCTTACAAATTTACTATGTAAGGGGTGCAGTGAAGTACGGTTAGAGGACATGGAATTTGTTCCAGAGCGTTCAGCGTCCTCCCCGCCATTAATATTCAACCACTTCAGAATTGTGGAGGCTTTTGTGGCCATTTACTGATTTTCTCCTCTGGACCTTCTGCCGACGTTTCTCTATGATTTTTCTGGCGTTTCACCAACACGTAGGGATGCCACATGTATCGAAAACGGCCCCACAAGAAGCTATATCTTTAGAAACATTCAAATCATCACTGGACCCAGAAAAGAGCTATGATTAATATGATCGTAACGCGCTCAAGACGAATACAGAAGCCGCAGCACCTCTGACGGGAGATGCAACACATGGAATGCATTCTGAAGAAAAATGGGTACCACACATTTTATACACTGTCCAGTCACGTTAATATCAGCAACAGTCAGAATCATTACTAACCACGTTTTGCAGCGCGAGACGTGCAGAAAGGGATTAATAAGGTTCTGCATTTAGAAGGTCCCATTCCGACTCCAGTGCCGTATGTCAACTGCGCGAATTGTTTCATCCGGAGCGTCGTACCGAGCACAAGAGACATGTTAAACGAAGGGAGCTTGACAAACTGGCAGTAGATGAGCATTAACTGGAAAACGGACAAAAAATACAATTTGAAAAAAACGAGAGAGTTGGCTGTTACGTCAACATATTGGGATTCCGTCATAAAGAAGGTGGCTGAGAATAACAGCAACAACTTTAACGGAGGCCAGGTGCACAAACTTAGTCGGTCGTGGGGTGGGCTTTGGATATAGAATGCTTGACACTTGCAGGGAGGCGGGAGCAGCAGTTACAGACATGACGTCGACCCCCCGCGCCACTTGCGTCACCAAGTACCGCGGTGGGAAGCAGCTGCTGTGACCTGCCCAACTCACCATCCAAGCGCACGTCGTTTCAACCTTCTCTGATTAGTGCCAGATGTAGCAAAAACCGTGCCGGCCCTGGTTCCCCCATGAGGATCCTCTACCGACTCATTAAATTCCCAGTTCTCCTCACTCACACTGAACATCTCCGCACAATCTACACCACCTGCAAATTCAATAATCCTACAGATCCACCTCTACCTTCCAATACTCGTATGCCTCCGCGCATTTACTAACACATCCCACCAACCCTGCACCTACAAACCCTCCACACTCTCTCCCATTCAACCATCCGCCCTCCAAGAACATGAACGCCGTCCCGATGATTACGCATTCCACCAGCTGTAAGTTCACCCCACCCAGTCCGCCTCATCAGGGCTGCCTCTCCCTCCCCTGCAACATTTCCTTACCCCCTTTTTTCCTCATCTGCCTTTCTCTCCCTATCCCCCCCTTTCTCCATCAACTTTTAGCCTCACCAATAGCCCCCTCTACTGCACCCTCTCTTCTGTCGAACAGCCACTCCTACTCCGTAGATACTACGCACCGCCCTCCATGCTTTTATACCTCACTGGTCAACCTTTTCCCCTCTCAACAACAGACACCCTATCCGACGGGAGGTCCTTCTAGTGCCAGGAAACTGCTTCTTTTAAATATTAGTATTTCGGCATGAAGTTTAAATGTTTTTAAACGTGCTCCTATTGCGGCTCGTTTTAATTTGTGTTATTACTTACTACAGGCGCAAGGAATTGTATCTCTCGTACATTTAAAAACTTCCATCTTATTTTCAGCTTTAATTCATTGTAAGTGTCTTACCTTTCTGTTTTTGCTTTTCTTCTCAGTTTTTGATATAATCTGTGTGAAGAGCGGGTTCATTGTACCGCTGTCAGCCCATTCCATGCCCATACGGTTTGCGCAACGATGAAATAACAATAAAGAATAAGAGGTTGGCTCCGGCAGTAACTGGTTTTTACTCCTGACGACGATGGTGGAGATAGCCATAGAAAGCTCGAGAATTTTATTTGAAATGACATGGCTTGAAAACGGAAGATTTTATTCAGACATGACGCAATGAAAGATTCTGGGACACATTAACAATGGGTTGCCACTTGACGCTGTGAGGCCGCACTAATGGTACACTATCGCCGTCTACCGGTAGCATTTAGTTTTGTTGTGGATTTATCACTGTGCAACCGGTAGTTTGCCTCAAGACACACATGGATGTATCATGTAACTTCAGTTCACCAGTATAGCTCGACGTATGAGTTATGTCTCCTTTACTTGTAACTTGTGGATATTTTTGTGATGCGCCATGACAGCATTGTTGCTTTTTCTAGATGACTCTGTGTCCTTTGTTCCACAGATATCTCATGTTGGGTTAACCCGAAACGGGTAATATTTAAATCATCCATTCACCAGCTGATGACGGGTAATTACGCGACGTGTTCAGTATTTGTGCAGTGCTGTTCCAATTATACAATATGGTAGCATACTTCCTGTACGACTTTTTGTCACATCTCCTGTGGACCATGGATTTCCACGCTCCAATGAAAATTAGTTGCAGGTAACAAAGGGAGAATCACAGCAGTCATGACCTGGGAAAGGCCATCGGGCGTCGGAGCGAGAATTACATACAATCTCAGCCCATAGCAGTCCGGCACCAGCAATGCAAGATGTATCTTTGATAATGCCAGCCATTCACGCTGGCGAAACGTCACAGAACTCACTGATACAGTCCACTGTGGGGACTCTCGCTCGAGACGACGGCGATTAACGTCCCCATACCGTTACCAATATTTCGGTTTCCCGTGATTTTCTTAAACTTGTTTGAGATAAAAGACACGGGCCATTTCCTTACCTATTCTTCCTCGTTAGAATTCGAGCATCAACTATACACCTCGCCTTCGACAGAACAATAAATCCCTAACTTCCATCCTTCCTTTTGTCGTGAGATCGCGACAAAAACGACAGAGGCGCATCGATTAGGAATCGACCGCGTCTAACCGTCATAATTATGTCTGTGCTCCAATTATTCCTGACTATGATCCTTGCTATTTCTATACACCGATGTATGATGGCTTTAGTACTAAGCAGACTGTATTGTTCACAAAGATTATTCGTATGTCAATCACGTAATATGTAAAGACTGTGTGTTAAATTACTATTGGGTGCAGATCCCGGTGCAATTAGAGGGACCGGAAGACAGTTTCTGTCGGTGGGATCGGTGGTTCGGGATGTCAATTTTACTGGTGAGAGTCAGGGTATAGCATTGCACTAACATATGTCGTGTTAACCTGAAAAAACCTATTACGTAGAGTCCGCAGCTCGTGGTCTTGCGGTAGCGTTCTCGCTTCCGGCGCAGGAGGTGCCGGGTTCGATTCCCGGGCGGGTCAGGAATTTTTCCTGTCTCGAGATGACTGCGCGATGTTGTGTCGTCTTCATCATCATCATCATCATCATCTATCCCCATTACAGTCGGAGGAAGGCAATGGAAAACCACCTTGGACCTTGCCTAGTACGGCGGTTTGGGTCTCCCGCATCATACCCTACATTCCTCGGAGTATGGGACCTTATCATTACGGAGAGGTCTGACAGGATCTGTGGCAGTTATAAGGTGATTCATTGCTTCATTACAACAGAAGCTGCCCACCCGGTTTCTACAGGACGCTGGAGTAACCAAGCGGCTGCACACTTCCATACAGCATATGAAGACGTTGCCTGAAGTCATAACCGACGACTTCCCAGGCCATGATGCCAGGAGTACCACGGCTGTGAGTACTGATGCAACAGGTTTTAAAATCACTGATTTTGATTACTTAATTATCATTTCAAGACCTGAAAAAAATATTAACATATATTTAAGTAGTTAACACAGACTGAAGATATACTGACTAATAGAAAGAAAGAGTAACACGCGAAAGGAGAGGAGGAAACGAAAAGAAGCTTCACGGGTTTAGAGGAAATGTGATTGCAGTATCGATACAAACTTATAAAGGATCTGGCAGCATGAGCCCACTTATCAGTGTGACATTACACCTCTCTGACCTCGATGCGATCATGTATTCCGCTGGTGAGGTTGTCATAAATCCGTCGTATCCTCTCCTGAGACAATCTGGTCCACAACTGTTGTAACCGTTCATTAACATCCCTGATATGAAAGGAGTCGACATCCGAGCTGATCCCACAAATGTTCTATCGCACCAGATCTGGGGATATTCCTGACCAAGGAAGTACTCCATAATCATGCAGACAGTCCACAGAGACACGTGCCATTTGTGGACGAACATTGTCTTGCTGAAAAAAGGGACACCGTACTGTCGCATGATGGCCGCCACACACCGTTGTGTCGTCAGAGTGCGCTCAGTCGCTACTATACGTGGCCTAAAGTCATAACCGACAGCTTCCCACACCATGATACCAGGAGTACCACGGCGGTGCCTCCCAAAACACTGGAGCAATGGGACCTCGCCAGCCGTAGTGGACGAGCGGTTCTAGGCGCTTCAGTCTGCAACCGCGCGACCGCTACAGTGGCAGGTTCGAATCCTGCCTCTGGCGTAAATGTGTGTGATGTCCTTAGGTTAGTTAGGTTTAAGTAGTTCTACGTTCTAGGGGACTGATGACCTCAGATGTTAAGTTGGTTCAAATGGCTCTGAGCGCTATGGGACTTAACTTCTGAGGTCATCAGTACCTAGAACTTAGAACTACTTAAACCTAACTAACCTAAGGACATCACACACATCCATGCCCGAGGCAGGATTCGAACCTGCGACCGTAGCGGTCGCGCGGTTCCAGACTGAAGCGCCTAGAACCGCTCGGCCACACCGGCCGGCTCAGATGTTAAGTCCCATAGTGCTCAGAGCCATTTGAACCAATGGGACCTCTCTCATTGCCGGCGCCATACTCGCCGACACGGGTCGTCTGGGGCTGTGGAGAAACGCGATTCTCACTGAACACAATACAACGCCATTCACCAGCAATCCATACATCACGGTAGTGGAACCACTCCAAACGCAGCTGTTTTTGTTGTGGTATTAACGTCAGCCTAGAACTGAACGGTAATTCCGTAGTCTGACTTCTGCTTGTGTCCGATCAACAATACTGGAAAACACAGTGTTTCAAGCAGTACATTACTTGTTCTCAGAAGGCGACGGGTGTGCCTACCCTCGTGTTCCCATGCAGTCCAACATCGGGCCACTGTCACATCCGAATGCTCCACAAATCTAGATACTGCACGATTCGACCACCCAAATGCAGATCGCTATGGGGCCCGTTTTGAACTCCGTCACTTGCTGATAACGCTCCCTCAAACACGTACGGAACACTTCAGTGTCCTTTACAGTGATCACTCAAAATCTGTCGCTGCTCAGGCACCTTATACACCTCTGGCTCTGTAAAAATACAAACAGCATTGATCTTTCTACAGCAGTGTTTCGCCCTTAAGTGATCTGCATCCAACTTGTAATAAGTGGTTATGGTGAGATAAAATGTAGTATTCGATCTTGAATAATATAAAGTGACTGATTCTCAAGTTGAAGACTGAGAAACATAGAAATCCATTACCAAATAGCTATAGGAAAATGTATAAACGTCAACATATATTAACAGTTCATACACTGAAGAGCCAAATAAAATAGTACACCTGCCTAATATCGTGTAGGGCCCCCGGGAGCGTGCAGGAGTGCCGCAACACGGCGTGACATTGACTCGACTAATGTCTGAAGTAGTGCTGGAGGGAACGCAGACCATTAATCCGGCAGGGCTCTCCATAAACCCGTAAGAGTACAAGGGGGTGGAGATCTCAACGAACAGCACGTTGCAAGGCATCCCAGATATGTTCAATAACGTTCATCTCTGGAGAATTTGGTAGGCAGAGGAAGTGTTTAAACTCAGAAGAATGTTCCTGGAGCCACTTTGTAGCAGTTATGGACGTGTGGAGTCTCGCATTGTCCTGCTGGAACTGCCCAAGTCCGTCGGAATGCACAATGGACATGAATGGATGCTGGTGATCAGACAGGTCACCGGTCAGAGTCGTATCTAGATGTATCACGGGTCCCATATCACTCCAATTGCACACACCCCACACCATTAAAGAGCCTCCACCAACTTGAACAGTCCTCTGCCGACATTCAGGGTCCGTGGATTCATGAGGTTGTCTCCATACCCGTACACGTCCATCCGCTCGATACAATTTGAAACGAGACTCGTCAGACCAGGCAACAAGTTTCCAGTCATCAACAGTTCAATGTCGGTATTGACGGGCCAAAGGAGACGGAAAGCTTTGTGTCGTACAGTCATCAAGGGTACCCGAGTGGGAGCCTTCGGCTCCGAAAGCCCATATCAATGACGCTTCGTTGAATGGTCCACACGCTGGCACTTGTTGATAGGCCAGCAATTTGCGGAAGGGTTGCACTTCTGTCACATTGAACGATTGTCTTCAGTCGTCGTTGATTCCTTTCTTGCAGGATCTTTTGACGGTCGTAGCGATGTCGGAGATTTGATTTTTTTACGTGTTCTTGATATTCACCGTATACTCGTGAAATGGTCCTACGGGAAAACCCCCACTTCATCGCTACCTCGGAAATGCTGTGCCCCACCGCTCGTGCGCCGTTCAAACTCACTTAAATCTTGATAACCTGCCACTGCAGCAGCAGTAACCGATCTAACAACTGTGTCAGATACTTGACTTGTATAGGCGTTGCCAACCGCAGCGCCGAATTCAGCCTGTTTACATACCTCTGTATTTGAATACGCATGCCTATACCAGTTTCTTTGGCGCTTCAGTGTATAATTACTATGACTATCAAACTTTACAAAAAAGGCAATAATAAACAGTTATTGGTACTTTGTTTTTGCAATGTGTGTTACAAATATGGTTTTGCACGAATAGATACACGATAGTTATAGGCAAATATCTGTTATTGTGCAGGAAGAGTATGAAGTACGAGTTATGTACGTGTTAACATGCAGGTTGAACTAAATTGTACTGCGAAGTGAAATAGCTAAAAATATATCTATTCCACAACGGAAACTCGACCAGTGTTGATAGCATTTAAGAAAATAACGTCCAACATCCCAAAAACCAGTATATGAAGTTGCATTTCAGAATCTAGCATGGATATTGATAACGAGCCTACAGCTTCCGACAAGGATGAAGAACTGTAACAGACGAGTATTATGAAAACTGTTTATTTAAATTCTACTGTTGATATCTCTCTCTGCATTATGTCATTACCTCAGTGCTGGGAAATTGTGACCAGCCTCCCCAATTTTAACTTACTTCAAAATTAATGTACCGACTTTAGGTTATAAGAGGGTGGTGACGGTTAGACACTCATCTGACAAATAACCGTTTCAGTGGACCAAATACTTTTTAAAACATAGAAAAAGTTTAGTACTGTTGGGAGATGTGCTCAATGCATTTTCAAACCTTTGCGCATCAACGAGTATAATAAAGCAATACTCTTTTATTACAGTGTTTTCACGTAATCCATTGATAGTTCAGTGATGTGTGTTGTGATTATTATTCATAATTGTCAACGGAAACGTCCTGCAGGGATCCGTTGTTATTGTTTTCAAGCACCGTGCAACTGCAGCGGCGAGCAATAAAGAATAATATACGAGCCAGCGATGAAGGCCGCATCTAGCGGTTTCCTCTAGGGTCACACAAAGGCCACAGACAAAGCTCCAGCCTTTCGCAACGGCACGCTGAGGTGCTATGACTAGAAGACTCACGTTTGCAGACATCGTAACGGCAATGATAGTTGTCGAGGTGTACAAAGTGAGTACCGTTCCTCCAGACACCCTAGTTTAACGTTATTCTTGCGTTGGACCACTAGGCATCGTCGTGCGCGTTATTGAAGGAATGGCAATCATGAAAAATAAGTAGGGTAGAGAGGGTGCTATTGAAACAGGTTACGGCTGTGACAGAGTTCTCACTGGGGTAAGGAGGGCACAAGTGCAAATACCTGTGGCTCACAGTACTGAGCTGGCCGTCTCGCGTGATTACCGCTTACAGGAATCCATGTTGCATTTTGGGGATCATTAGTAAGTTTTTGTAGTACAATTCTTGTATTAATTGTGTTTTTCTTTCAGATAAGAGAATGAGTGTTTTTTCCCTTTACGTATCAGTTCCCTTTATGAATCAGTTACAGTCGCCCTGGAATTGGGTCGGATGTGACGAAAGAATACTTTACCTGGAACTGCTCCTGTGAAATTGCTATTGTGTCTAGAAGTAAACTTTTTGTATGAGCATATTGAGCAGTTCAAATACAGTAGCAAAAAATGGTATTCTTTCCCTGTTTGCAAAATATACTTTGTACACGTGGCTTCTTTTAAGGACTAAAATAACCAATTTTGAAATATTCACTGTTGTAATAAATAAATTGCTCATTTAACAATTACGATGCAAAAACAACAATAATGATTTTCAGTTATACAGGGGAATGTAACTAACCAAATACATGTGTGTGTTCTGGCAGTCGCAAGTAGCTGCGCACTGCTACACTGACTTGCTGATATTTTTATAGTGAAGTCCAACAGTTGGCAGCATTTGTACGCGATAAAACGGCTGAATATTTACGAATGTGGACATTAGGCTTCCACTTGGGAAAACTGTTTCCCTTGCAACTAAGAGACTGTAAAATTTAATGTACACAATTGTAGCCAATAGGTGTGAAAGGGTTAAGTGAGCCGAGAAGATTCGAAGTGAAGAGGTACAAGACAGATTTGGAGAGGGAAGAAGTCGATGCAAAATAACAGAAGAAACAATCGATTATAAAGTGGTATACTAAAATATTCGTAAATAGCTGTCTGGGTACAGAAGGAGAAGCAGGGGAGAAAATCTACTGTACACGTACATAAAAGACTGTCAAGGATGTGGGATTCAGTACTTCTGTCTACATGAAAGAAAGTGGTGCCACATAGAAGAGATAGACGATTGTGCTAGACCAGTCGAAAATATACTAATATTAATGCGTCTTGAAGAACTTTACGAAGTACAGTCACAGAGCGCCGTACTACGTCCGTACGTAGATACTGTGGTCGCTGCACTAAGAATTAAATCGCGAGATTCTATGAATATTGATAAATATGCGCCGGATGGTTTGAATACAGATACTGTTGGCAACCGATAATTCTTTGTGGCAATATGTCGCAAAACTGATAATGTGATACCACATCCCTACATCTTCTGTAACATATAAAGAGTGTAAACTGATACTGCGACGAACCGCTGTAGTGTAGGTGAAATTGAAGCGCAAATATTGATATAGGACGCTTGTGGCCCATCAATCCTGACATCACCCTGTTTGGTCATCAAGTCGAACTGAGCTTGGATGGTAAGTTATTCCACGCTGCTTCCATTTTATTCCGTAGTTCACCAATAGTAGTGGCTGGCGAGAGATGACTGCCGGTCCCTAGGAAACATATGGCCAGATTTTTTTCAGCGGGTGAAATACCTGGAGAACGTGCTGACCAGGGAAACAAACGAATACCCTCTGTACCGATGTAGATCAGGGCAGCACGGGCAACGTGCGGTCTCGCATTATTTTGTAGAAAGATAACATCACAGGGACCTCGAAGATGCGGCACTTCCACCTACCTTCATATGTCCGCAATGTTACCGCTGCTGTCAAAATTACTGGCTATGAGAGTCAGAGCTGATCGTGTTCTGCACCCAAAAACGTAACATACTGTCACGCCACGTCTTGGGAACGTATAATCTGACGAATACAAAGAGGCAACGTTCGTTCTCCCAGAAGCGTCAACAAAGGGACACGTCTATCATGATCTTCAAGCGGAACGCGGACTCCTCTGAAAATACGACGTGGTACTACTTGTGTCTCCAGTGTTCTGTCGTTGGGCGATCCACTAATGATATCCCTCTTTGCTGCCGCATCAACGGAGGCGCCAACAGCAATGAACGCCAGGCCGAAACGTCTTGGCACTGTTCCTGTAGATATCTCTTGATGCAAACAAGCCCATTCGACTCAAGGCACGTGACAGTGCTGTTCATTGCTGCGCGGCCGTGAGAATGATATTTCAGTCCTCTCGGGCGCTAGTCGCGTGGGACAGTTGAGATCCTTTAAAGCCGTGTGCACAGCCCTCTTGAAGGCCTCGATTATAAAGGTCTAGTATACCGACCGACGCCAGCAGCAGTGTAGCAGAACCATAAGCTACATTCCCGATAGGCTGCGACCGCGCCACTATATAATTGCACACGAGCTGCTAGACGTTTCTCCATATTATCCGAGGCATGAAACGCTGTGGTTGTAACTACGCAACATTCACATGTGATTTCTGGGAGAGACACCGTATTCGTACTATTTGCTTATATCTGGAAGGTAGATGATGTCACTTCTATCCAGTTAGTATCGTTGTGCTGAAATGGTAATCATTTTCGTGAACAAGCATTTAGCACACTTTCATGCTTGTTGCATGCTGTCTTCATGGTCTTGCAATTTTAATGGCCATTAGTGTAAGTTGTCTGATCAAAGTTATTCGGACATCTGTTAAGCGAGCTGGCTGTGAATGCTGTCAGGCTGTGAATGCCCAAGTGATGTCTACCGGCCCTCGTGTCAACTTCTGATTTGTAACGTCGTGAGGATGCGGTACTGAGCGGTATGTGGTCATCACACCGCTTTCCCGCCCGTTTTGCAGGTTTTCCAGACCGTGCAGCCCCTACCGCTCGATGAAGTAGTTCCTTAAGTGGCATCAGAAGAAAGAGTGTACCACATACCAGTTCTTATACCACGGAAAAATCATTGGCAGTACCGGGAATCGAATCTGGGTCCTCAGTATGGCAGCCTCTACGCTGACCACTCAACTACAGTGGCAGACATACGGGCACCTATTAGTAGACATTAATATGGTGTATGTCCACCCTTCGCCTTTGGGACTGCTTTAGTTTTGTGCTGGAAACATTTTCACTGAGCTAGCCAAATGAATGTGGAGAAGTGACAGCTCATTACTCAAGAGCTGAAAGCAGAGAACGTAGTTAGGTTGGCCGCCGCTGGGGTCTGGAGTGAAGTCAGCGTTCTAACTCATCTCAAAGGTGATCCGCGGGGTTCAGGTCTAGACATGAATGACCAGTACAGGAATGGGTGCCTTGTCATGCCGATACAAACATCGTCTCCGAACTGTTCCTCTACTGGACAATACTGTAAATCGTATTCATATCCTCCAGCATTTAGTGTTTTCTTAAGCGCAATAAAGGGACCATATCCTAACCCCGAGAAACACCCTCACACCGTAACACTGATTCCTCCGTACTTCACTATTGGCACTACACATGACGGCTGGTAATGTTCTCCAGGCATTCGCCAAACCCAAACTTATCCATCGGCTTCAAAGGCTATAGCGTGATTAATCACTCCAAGTCCAATCATCCACTGCCCAATGATCTCGTTCTTTATACCAACTCCAGTTTCGCTAAGCACTGACTATGGAAATCTGTGCCTTACGGGGATACCCCATTGTTTTAACTCCCTACGCACATAAATGTGCCAGCTGGACTGCTTATAGTAATTTGGAATTTAGAATTCACGAGTGTTTTCTTCCGCTGTTTTTGCAACAGTCCTCAATGCTCGACGCTCCCCGATCGTCAGCAATATCAGGTGGTTGGTCTTAGTGTATCTGTGGTAGTTTCTTCGCGTTTCCACTTCACTATCACATCATCAACAGTCGACTTGGGCAGTTTCAGATAGGTTGAAATGCCCCTGATATATACACATCAAAAACAGTTTGGCATCACCCCAGTTCTCGGAATTTCTGAAGACAGACGTTGACTGTGGATACTGTATCACAGACACAGTCCCTTTGACTGATAACAGATGTCACTAAACCGGCCCAAATATGTAAACAACCATGCATGAGCAGCGCCTACTAGAGGCGTCCGACAGCCGATCAGTTCCAGTCATTCCATCAGGAAGGCTCGTGTTGTCTATAGTTCGACCATGCCTATACTGTCAATACCGCGATTCGATCGCGTCCGCATTGTGCCAGGAAGAGCTCTCACAAAGGAAGTGTCCAGGTGTCTCGCAGTGAACCGAAGCGATGTTGTTCGAACATGGAGGAGATACAGAGAGAAAGGAACTGTCGATGACATGCCTCGTTCAGGTCGCCCAAGGGCTACTACTGCAGTGGATGACCGCTGACTACGGATTATGGCTCGTAGGAACCGTGACATTGAATAATGCGTCGTGGTACGACTCAAACTGTGCGCAATAGCCTGTATGATGCGCAAATTCACTTCCGACATCCATGGCGAGGTCCATCTTTGCAACCACGACGCCATGCAGCGCGGTACAGATGGGCCCAACATCGCTCAGGATTGGCATCGCGTTCCCTTCACCGATGAGTGACGCATATGCCTTCAACCAGACAATCGTCGGAGACGTGTTTCGAGGCAACCCGGTCAGGCTGAGCGCCTTAGACACACTATTCAGCGAGCGTAGCAAGTGCAACCGTATCGGCACCATATTGGCGAGGCATTCGTCTTCCTGGACGACGGTTCGCGCCCCCATCATGCACATCATGTGAATGACTTCCTTCAGGATAACGACATCACTTGACTAGAGGGGCCAGTATGTTCTCCAGACATGAATCCTATCGAACATGCGTGGAATAGATTGAAAAGGGCTCTTTATGGACGATGTAACCGACCAACCACTCTGAGGGATCTACGCTGAATCGCCGTTGAGGAATGGGACAATCTGGACCAACAGTGCCTTGATGAACTTGTGCATAGTATGCCAAGACAAACAGAGGCAGTCATCAGTGCAAGAGGACGTGCTACTGAGTATTAAAGGTAACGGTGTGTACAGCAGTCTGGACCACCACCTCTGAAGGTCTCGCTGTATGGTGGTAGAACATGCAATTTACATTTTTGAGAGCAATAAATGATGTTTACGTTGATCTCTATTCCAATTTTCTGTACAGGGTCCGGAACTCTCGGAGCCGAGGTGATGCAAAACGTTTTTTGATGTGTGTAGATTTGTTACCCTTTTGACATCCAAGGAGCAGTCTCCTGACCGACTCATTGTGCTTCTCTGCTGATAACAGAAGACTTTCTGCTGCCTTTTGTGCTGGCGGGTCTGCATTTCGTTACATAGTGATGGATTTTGAACAGTATAGGGTTGCCCTGATATTTATCATCAATTAGTGTGTGTCCTGTAAAGAGCAAATGGCGTAGAGCAGTCACTTTGGAGTACTCCCGAAGCAAGTTTTCCGCCGGAAGATCTCTCTCCGTTGAGGAGTACATTCATTTCTTTGGTGTAACCTAACACTGCGACCGCTGGTGCGACGACGTTAGCAGTGTGGTAGCGCACAGGTAAGCCGTAGGCGCCGAGCACTTGCTCGTAGCGAAAGGCGGCGCCGCCCATGCAACGTGACTGCGGCGCTGCCGTGACCCCTGACCTGCACGTTGCCTGCCTGCCTGCACTGCGAACCCACGGGCTGCGAGGTCGACCGGAGCTAGCCGCGGCTGGCTCTCCCTGTAGCGCTAGCGTCGCTAACTCTAGCGTTCCGCTCTAGAGAATGCGGGACTCGTTCGTTTATTGCACTAGCGAGACCATGTCCACATCTTCCTTCGTGTTTTCACGTAACCAGCAAGTCTTCCGCGACGGATTATTTTGTATCGAATGTTCTCGATGCAGCCGGCCGGTGTGGCCACGCGGTTCTAGGCGCTTGTCTGGAGCCGCGTGACCGCTACGGTCGCAGGTTCGAATCCTGCCTCGGGCATGGATGTGTGTGCTGTCCTTCGGCTAATTAGGTTTCAGTAGTTCTAAGTTCTAGGGGACTGATGACCACAGATGTTAAGTCCCATAGTGCTCAGAGCCATTTGAACCATTGTTTTTTTCTCGATGCACTTGTCGCTTAATATATTATACACATCTGACACCCAAACCCCAGACACTCAAATAGGTAACAAACGTTGTACGTTGTATCAACCAAACCATCAATTCAGTTCCTGCTGTGTGCTGTCGTGCAATAGAAGATGCGTAAACTGTAAGTAAAAGTAAAGCCGGAACGACGGAGGGCAGGAAAAACATATCTGTGAATCATTGCGTTACACCAGTCGCGTGCGTGAATTGGTAGAGCCTAGAGCCTGATATCGTAGTACCAAACATCCTCCGTTCAAACCCCAGTGACGACTTTTTATTTTTTACTGTTAACGAGAGAAACTGTTACTCAGGAGAAAATTTTCCTGACCTGTAAAAGGTCTTTTCGGTGTTTGTAGCAATGTTCTTTTGGCAGTCTGCTTTCGCTTTGTCAGTTGAAAGAAGCAAATCTGTACAGAACATTTGTATAGATAGGTGTGGTTTTCTGCCGGGTGTGACAGAACAGACACCACTCGTGATGAAGCAGTTAGTGTATTTGTCGTTTCACAGAATAAACAGAAACACGGTAAATAAAGAAACAACAGCATCACATGTGCGGAATTATTATTAAGCACTTCGTCGTCAGGCCACAAGTGGCCCATCCGACCGCCGTGTCATCCTCAATGAGGATGCGGATAGGAGGTGTGTGTGGTCAGCACACCGCTCTCCCTGTCGTTATGATGGTTTTCTTTGACCGGAGCCGCTACTATTCGGTCGAGTAGCTCCTCATTTGGCATCACAAGGCTCAGTGCACCCCAAAAAAATGGCAACAGCGCATGGCGGCCCGGATGGTCCCCCATCCAAGTGCCGGCCAAGCTCGACAGCGCTTAACTTCGATGATGGAAGTATTATTACTCTTATATAAAAGACTTTCACGCATAATAGAGCAAAATAAAGTCATCATTCGGGTTTGAAAACAGGACCTCCAGTGCGACGATCTAACACTGTACCAACTTTCCCCATGTGCCCTAGGTGGATTAGTCAATCACAGTAATGGTTTTCCATGCTGCATAGTTCTGGTGTCACTTTTAATTAAAACTGTTGGGCGACAGCACATAGTCCGAACTAAATCGGAGTTTTGGTTGATACTTTATAGACACACAACGTTTCGTACCCATCTAAGAGTCTGGAACCTGAAGGCTTGGATGTGAGCTCTCGGCAGTATCTACTGTCGTCGACATGAAGGCAACAGACTCTCAAGGAAATAATACAACCACACGGAGGCGAATGGCGTAGTACTGCCAGTGATCTGTATCTGAACCGCATGTCAACCTCCAGCTGACCTGAGGATGTCCTATCATCCTGTCCCTTCTCCTTATCAGTGTTTTCCACATATTCCTTTCCTCTCCGATTCTGCGTAGAACATCCTCATTCCTTACCTTATAAGTCCACCTAATTTTCAACATTCGTCTATAGCACCACATCTCAAATGCTTCGATTCTCTTCTGTTCCGGTTTTCCCACAGTCCATGTTTCACTACCATACAATGCTGTACTCCAGACGTACATCCTCAGAAATTTCTTCCTCAAATTAAGGCCGGTATTTGGTATTAGTAGACTTCTCTTGGCCAGAAATGCCTTTTTTGCCATAGCGAGTCTGCTTTTGATGTCCTCCTTGCTCCGTCCGTCATTGGTTATTTTACTGCCTAGGTAGCAGAATTCCTTAACTTCATTGACTTCGTGACCATCAATCCTGATGTTAAGTTTCTCGCTGTTCTCATTTCTACTACTTCTCATTACCTTCGTTTTTGTCCGATTTACTCTCAAACCATACTGTGTACTCATTAGACTGTTCATTCCGTTCAGCAGATCATTTAATTCTTCTTCACTTTCACTCAGGATAGCAATGTCATCAGCGAATCGTATCATTGATATCCTCTCACCTTGTATTTTAATTCCACTCCTGAACCTTTCTTTTATTTCCATCATTGCTTCCTCGATGTACAGATTGAAGAGTAGGGGCGAAAGGCTACAGCCTTGTCTTACACCCTTCTTAATACGAGCACTTCGTTCTTGATCGTCCACTCTTATTATTCCCTCTTGGTTGTTGTACATATTGTATATGACCCGTCTCTCCCTATAGCTTACCCCTACGTTTTTCAGAATCTCGAACAGCTTGCACCATTTTATATTGTCGAACGCTTTTTCCAGGTCGACAAATCCTATGAAAGTGTCTTGATTTTTCTTTAGCCTTGCTTCCATTATTAGCCGTAACGTCAGAACTGCCTCTCTCGTCCCTTTACTTTTCCTAAAGCCAAACTGATCGTCACGTAGCGCATTCTCAATTTTCTTTTCCATTCTTCTGTATATTATTCTTGTAAGCAGCTTCGATGCATGAGCTGTTAAGCTGATTGTGCGATAATTCTCGCACTTGTCAGCTCTTGCCGTCTTCGGAATTGTGTGGATGATGCTTTTCCGAAAGTCAGATGGTATATCGCCAGACTCATATATTCTACACACCAACGTGAATAGTCGTTTTGTTGCCACTTCCCCCAATGATTTTAGAAATTCTGATGGAATGTTATCTATCCCTTCTGCCTTATTTGACCGTAAGTCCTCCAAAGCTCTTTTAAATTCCGATTCTAATACTGGATCCCCTATCTCTTCTAAATCGACTCCTGTTTCTTCTTCCATCACATCAGACGAATCTTTACCCTCATAGAGGCTTTCAATGTATTCTTTCCACCTATCTGCTCTCTCCTCTGCATTTGGCCGGCCGGTGTGGCCTTGCGGTTAAAGGCACTTCAGTCTGGAACCGCGTGACCGCTACGGTCGCAGGTTCGAATCCTGCCTCGGGCATGGATGTGTGTGGTGTCCTTAGGTTAGTTAGGTTTAATTAGTTCTAAGTTCTAGGCGACTGATGACCTCAGAAGTTAAGTCGCATAGTGCTCAGAGCCATTTGAACCATTTTGAACCTCTGCATTTAACAGTGGAATTCCCGTTGCACTCTTAATGTTACCACCGTTGCTTTTAATGTCACCAAATGTTGTTTTGACTTTCCTGTATGCTGAGTCTGTCCTTCTGACAATCATATCTTTTTTGATGTCTTCACATTTTTCCTGCAGCCATTTCGTCTTAGCTTCCCCGCACTTCCTATTTATTTCATTCCTCAGCGACTTGTATTTCTGAATTCCTGATTTTCCCGCAACATGTTTGTACTTCCTCCTTTCATCAATCCCACACAAGAGTGATAAATCACTCGCGATGTCGCCAAGAATCGCTCGCTTGTATGAACCCCGCCTAGCAGCCAGTTACCAGCCAATTTCAACCACTACTACAAAAACCATTGTGCCGTGGAGTTCCGCTATTGATGTTTACCTGTAGTGGCAGGTGTTCTCCACACGTCATCTAATATTTGCATGAAAAATGTATACACTGATGTGCAAAACTTAAGGACGGAAGTAACTTTCGCGTGATGTGGCACTGCAAAGTAGCTTACCTCGATGAAACATGGTTCACACATAGAATCAACTGCCACTGTGTAGTATAGAACGTAACAGAAATAAGTACGCAACAGAGGGACAGAAATGACACTTTTATTCAAAGACAATAATTTACTCTGAAGTCATGGATATTTTTTGATGGCCTCCTGGGCATTAAAAAAGCGGGGCATGCTTCTTAATAGGCAGTGTGCTCTGCAACGTGCTCAAATGCTGGCCACAAGGTTGTTAAGCTGATCATGTGGTGCGGTGTTCCATTCATCCTCTAGCGCGGTTGATAACTGCTGAACAGTCGCTGGTGCGTGTCGACGTGCTGGGATACGTCTGATAGTGATTCTGGACTTATACTCTCACGGCGACAGGTAAGAACACGTAATGCACATTATTGTTTCGATGGTCCAGATATGTTCCACAATCTTCATGGGTGCAATAGGCGTTCTTTCCTGTCGCCGTCTGAGGATATGTCCAAAATCACTACTCAGACTGAATCTGCCCTCATGCGTAGCACGCGACCCCAATCCTCTGGTTTCCACATACTCGACCCACAGAAAACGGTGCTGCCGATGTGTGGATATCAATGCAACACAACGTACTGGTTTTTATCCGTCCATTCTTGTGACGGGAGGTCTGGGGGAATACAGCCGTTCACTATTGTAAGAAAATGAAAGAAACACCTACAACCGTCATTATGATGTCATATATTGTACGACGAAGTTCTATAGTGTTCTACATCCAAGTAGCAAAGATATCACTGAGCAGTGCCCACTGCGGACAAAGATTACGCGGGCGACAAATATGAAACGTCACCCGCAGCGTCTTTGTTTTCAAGAATACGGGACATACATCTCTAGCCGTGGTGTGTTACTGCCTTCGGAATTGGGCTTTGGAACATTAAGAAGCCCGTGGACCAGGTTCTGGACGTCCGCACCCGTAACATCGACACACTTAGCGGGCAGCGGTCGCCGACCGAACAGAATCCAGGGTACATTTCGCACCTGCTATGTCATTAAGGTGTATTTGGAACAGTCTGCTCGCAGCAGGACTGTGTCTTTGGCCAGACTACCACTAACACCACGATATCGCCAACGACGGCTACCCTGGTGTGAAGCCGGCCGCGGTGGTCTAGCGGTTCTAGGCGCTCAGTCCGAAGCCGCGCGACTGCTACGGTCGCAGGTTCGAATCCTGCCTCGGGCATGGATGTGTGTGATGTCCTTAGGTTAGTTAGGTTTAAGTAGTTCTAAGTTCTAGGGGACTGATGACCACCGATGTTAAGTCCCATAGTGCTCAGAGCCATTTCTGGTGTGAAAAAGTTTATTAGTGAATGGAGTGGCGCTCCGTTGTCTTCAGTGATGACAGCAGTTTCTGCACATACGCGGGTGATGGACGAACACGCGCGCAGCGTAGACTGGCGAGCGCCTTATTGCAAAGCGCATTCGCTGACGACACAAAGGTCGAAACCCAGGTTCCACGATGTGGGGAGCCATCTGTAACTCACGGTCACATTTTCTGTTTCTGCGGCGTGAAGTAACCACTGGCCGCTACACTGGCTGTTATCCCCGTGCTACTACCATTTATTTGATAAGAAGGTGATATGGTTTTTCAGCAGGGCAATGCACATCCACATAAGGATGCTGCGACGGATCGTGCTCTTCGTTGCGTACAACAACTGCCCCGCCAGGCAGGAGGAACATATTTCTCGCTAACTGAACACGTATGACACATGACGAAGTAGGATCTTCAAGTAACAGCGCCGAATAGCATTAAAAGGCGCAAGATGCTTGGGAGAATCTATCGTAGGATGCTAATCTACATCTACATTTATACTCCGCAAGCCACCCAACGGTGTGTGGCGGAGGGCACTTCACGTGCCACTGTCATTACCTCCCTTTCCTGTTCCAGTCGCGTATGGTTCGCGGGAAGAACGACTGTCTGAAAGCCTCCGTGCGCGCTCTAATCTCTCTAATTTTACATTTGTGATCTCCTCGGGAGGTATAAGTAGGGGGAAGCAATATATTCGATACCTCATCCAGAAACGCACCCTCTCGAAACCTGGCGAGCAAGCTACACCGCGATGCAGAGCGCCTCTCTTGCAGAGTCTGCCACTTGAGTTTGTTAAACATCTCCGTAACGCTATCACGGTTACCAAGTAACCCTGTGACGAAGCGCGCCGCTCTTCTTTGGATCTTCTCTATCTCCTCCGTCAACCCGATCTGGTACGGATCCCACACTGATGGGCAATACTCAAATATAGGTCAAACGAGTGTTTTGTAAGCCACCTCCTTTGTTGATGGTCTACATTTTCTAAGGACTCTCCCAATGAATCTCAAACTGGTACCCGCCTATGATCATTCCACTTCAAATCGTTCCGCACGCATATTCCCAGATATTTTACAGAAGTAACTGCTACCAGTGTTTGTTCCGCTATCATATAATCATACAATAAAGGATCCTTCTTTCTATGTATTCGCAATACATTACATTTGTCTATGTTAAGGGTCAGTTGCCACCCCCTGCACCAAGTGCCTGTCCGCTGCAGATCTTCCTGCATTTCGCTACAATTTTCTAATGCTGCAACTTCTCTGTATACTACAGCATCATCCGCGAAAAGCCGCATGGAACTTCTGACACTATCTACTAGGTCATTTATATATATTGTGAAAAGCAATGGTCCCATAACACTCTCCTGTGGCACGTCAGAGGTTACTTTAACGTCTGTAGACGTCTCTCCATTGATAACAACATGCTGTGTTCTGTTTGCTAAAAACTCTTCAATCCAGCCACACAGTTGGTCTGATATTCCGTAGGCTCTTACTTTGTTTATCAGGCGACAGTGCGGAACTGTATCGAACGCCTTCTGGAAGTCAAGAAAAATAGCATCTACCTGGGAGCCTATATCTAATATTTTCTGGGTCTCATGAACAAATAAAGCGAGTTGGGTCTCACACGATCGCTGTTTCCGGAATCCATGTTGATTCCTACATAGTAGATTCTGGGTTTCCAAAAACGACATGATACTCGAGCAAAAAACATGTTCTAAAATTCTACAACAGATCGACGTCAGAGATATAGGTCTATAGTTTTGCGCATCTGCTCGACGACCCTTCTTGAAGACTGGGACTACCTGTGCTCTTTTCCAATTATTTGGAACCTTCCGTTCCTCTAGAGACTTGCGGTACACGGCTGTTAGAAGGGGGCTGTGTAGAATCGAATTGGTATCCCGTCAGGTCCAGTGGACTTTCCTCTGTTGAGTGATTCCAGTTGCTTTTCTATTCCTTGGACACTTATTTCGATGTCAGCCATTTTTTCGTTTGTGTGAGGATTTAGAGAAGGAACTGCAGTGCGGTCTTCCTCTGTGAAACAGCTTTGGAAAAAGGTGTTTAATATTTCAGCTTTACGCGTGTCATCCTCTGTTTCAATGCCTTCATCATCCCGGAGTGTCTGGAAATGCTGTTTCGAGCCACTTACTGATTTAACGTAAGACCAGAACTTCCCAGGATTTTCTGTCAAGTCGGTACATAGAATTTTACTTTCGAATTCACTGAACGCTTCACGCATAGCCCTCCTATTCTGCACCTTCATGATTGCTTGCATAAGAGAATACACGCTTGAGTTGCAGCCAGTTCCTCTTTTTTTTCTGGGGGGCGGGGGGGGGGGGGGTCCGACTGTTTGAACACTTTTTACTGTGACGTGTGTTTGATTTGCCCTGAATGTTTTATCTTATTCTCCCACAATCATGAGCTACCACTCATATTACTTGCCAACAAAATGTCCTTGATGGTGCTGCATTTTTTCCGGCAGTGTAGCCTCTCGATATCACTTGCCCCCTTCGACCAGTTACTGAGTACATAGCCCGTATCCCTACAACGTTCACTAAGCATCTTCCCTTACTGAGCCCTAGAAGTTTCAACAAATCTAGAAAAGTCTGCTGTTGACAATTGCATCTACTCGAATAAGCTCCAGTATCTTGTTTGCGCGGTCACGGATTCTAGCAGCCTCATAATTTCAGGTGAACGGATGCTCTATAAACGCCACGTACTGTTTCCTTGCGAATCAAATCCGTGCATTCGCTCCATTCCTAACAAGCTCAGTATCGACGAGACACTGAACATTCTTCATACCATCTGCGACTATTTAACTGGATTAATGTACTTGTTGACTCAACGACTAGACCTAAATAATGACTAATCTTATATAAAAGCGCTCCAACATTACGTGAGTAATTTTCTTTCTTTCCCACAAGTTTTGACCAAGTTTACGACAGCTAGATCAGGAGGCACTTCTGTTCGTGAGAAGTTCGAAGTAACGAAGTTATCAATCAAACCAATTATTGTCCAGGAAAGAAGGAATGCCACCCTCCTATCAAAGGCGAATATCGAGGTCAGTAGCGCGGTCTTTGATCGGAACTTGCATTCACACCGCCATTGTATAGGAGGTATTGATCTGTTTCCCGGAAGAGCGCCATTTGAAAAGCTCTCCTACTTATTGTCCTGGTAATTTGCGACGGTGGCTTAGCGGGTGGTATCTCCTGTATTCCGTGTCTTTTTTCCGAATGGAATACACTCCGTGTGATATTTCTATGTGCTGATCTAGTTTCTTTCCGGTAAATAAGAGTTACAAGTTGGCAAGCGGTGGACACAGATACACAATCCGAGAAATGTAGCTCACCAAAGTGAAACAGCAAATTATAAAAACTGATATATGTATGGTCTTCAATTAAACTTCTGGATCTATTTGAATCAAGAATGGTACACGTATCCCCTACTGTCAGGCAACAATCTCTGTGGGGATAAGAAACACCTACCTATCACAGTTCAGGAGATATGACGTCAAAAATATTGAGTGAAAAACAGCCGCATTGCGTATGACGGGATGCACACATGCCAATGAATGTACCTACAGAATTATATTACTGTATGACATATAGATCATGAGATAAGCCACCAAACACTGAGACGCATGAAAAACTGCCGTTTCATGCATGACGTTTAAATTTACCACTTCTTTGCTACTAACTCTATTCATCCTAACTGCTGGGCTTATAACTAGAAATATTGTTTATAATCAAGCTCTGAGTTAAATAAACATTACAGAGAATTTGTATTTTGCAGCCACGCGGAGTGACACCGCGGTTAGGGGCGCCATGTCACGGATTGCGCGGCCCCTCTCGCCGGAGGTTCGAGTCCTCCCTTGAGCATGGGTGTGTGTGTTGTACTTAGCATAAGTTAGCTTAAGTAGTGTGTAAGACTAGGGACCGATAACCTCATCAGTTTGGTCCCTTAGGAATTTGAACATTTTGTATTTTGTATACTATATTTCTTAGTTTGGATACTATATTTATACATGTGAACAGTATGCATATTTCTATCTTGGATTGTTACCTAATTTTAATGGTGTTTCCACGAACACATGGAAATGAAATTTTTCCGGTGTTACCGCTACAAACAGTTAATATTTTGTTTTAATTTTTAACAGAAAATTTGAAGAAATGAATGCCGTAGCAGCGCCGTGTTTATCAGCCAGTAACGACATAAAGCTCCCATGTTTGCTGCTATTAACACGTTCTCTAAAAGTTGTTCTCCTTGAAATGGACATATAAACTCTCCTTTAAAACAATGGCAATAAATGGCAATGTGAATGCAGGCTTTCTGTCGCCTGAAGGTGATGGAGACGCGTTCCATCGAAACGTTGCTACGAGGCGACGACGTTACTCGGCTGACAACCCGTGAAGACTTCATATACAATAAATGGCAAAATTTTATATCTGGTGAGGAACTTTGGAATCTCGGAAATTTCCTTCGTGGTAGGAAACGGTAAGTTTCCTCTCACATTAGCCTAACGAAGCAGAGCACTGACAAGACATCGTTTGAAATTCAGATCTAGGTTTTCTGCGATTTCCATGTCTCGTATAAGGCAAATGGAGGGGCGGTTTCTTCCGAAGGACACAGGCGATTCCCTTCAACATCTGCCGCCGTTCCGCGTATGTACTCCGTCTCCAATGACATCATTTTTGATGGGACTTTAAAACTTAATCTCTCTTTCATCTTTCTTTCGCTTCAGTGGTTACAGATAATAAATTATCTAACGTAGCATAATGTGTTAGTGTATACCTGACTATATTGAAACTAAACTCCGTCGGAATTCGAGTCGGAAGACCCAACGCTAGCGACCGACCGCTGGGTCATCGTCAGCCGATAAGCGTCAGTAGATATGAAGGGGCATGTGGTCAGCACTCTGCCGAGCGGTCTAAGGCGCTGCAGTCATGGACTGTGCGGCTGGTCCCGGAGGAGATTCGAGTCCTCCCTCGGGCATGGTGTGTGTGTTTGTCCTTAGGATAATTTAGGTTAAGTAGTGTGTAACCTTAGGGACTGATGACCTTAGCAGTTAAGTCCCATAAGATTTCACACACATTTGAACATTTTTTCAGCACTCTGCTCCCCTGCCGTTATCAGCTTTCGTGAGCTACTTATCAGTCAAGTAGCTCTCCAATTGGCCTCACAAGGGCTGAGTGCACTCCACTTGCCAACAGCGCTCGCAGACTCGGACGGTCCCCCATCCAAGTGCTAACCAAGCCGAACAGCGCTTAACTTCGGTGATGTGCCGTGAACCAGGCAGCGTCGTCGGCATTCCTTACGACACGGCGTGGTCAAAAACATTCTGGAATGCTTGTAAGGGTCTTACAGGGTAGTTTGTGTTGAAAATTCTGAGCCAGTTAGCGTGAGAGACGGTGTCGACAAACGCGTTCTTTGTCTGGTTTCCTAAAACCGAACAAGAGTGCGAACCCGATTCAAAGCCCGAGCAGTTCCGTGCGCTACCTTTAGGCTGTGATAACAAGACACTGATTGTATCTGGAGGGCCGCTTGAATCTGCGTGCGCAACTCCCTGATTGACTAACTTCAATGCCAGTTAACTCGAAAACGGAGCAACGAATCGAATTTTTTCTTAACAATTACTTCTCAGCACAACCTATCCTGCAACACCTTTAGAAACTTTTCCGACTGTTTCTGACCACCCTGTATACAACACAATTGTGAAAACGTTTCGCTGCAAACTGAATACTTCATGATCTCGAGTAGAGTTTTATCTTAATATTCTCATCACGAGATACGCGTAGGAAGAATCAATAGGCCGGCTGATCCTTCTATGAATGCACGCTCCCGGAATTTTAACCACACCGTGATGCCTTCCTGTCTTGTAGCATTTGCCCCTGGACTTTCCTCCTCTCTTACTAAACGATAACTTGACAAAATGCGTTGCTCTTTTTTGTATCTTCTTCACTTTCTCTATCAATCCTATCTGGTAATAGTCCCAGAATGATCAGAAATTCTCAAGTATCAGTCGAACAAGATTGTGTAAGCCACCTCCTTCATTGCTCGACTGCATTGCCCGAGGATTCTTCCAATGAATCTCGGCCCACCGTTACATTTATATTGATAAAATAAAAGCGTGTATTGCAGCGATGGTATTGAAAATGTCCTGTTTAATTAGTTAAAAATTGCGTTTGCCACTGCAAATAAGAACACTCCATATCGATACACCTTCACGGCCGCTGTGGACAAGCGGTTCTAGGCGATTCAGTCCGAAACCGCGCTGTTGCTACGGTCGCAGGTTCGAATCCTGCCTCGGGCATGGATGTGTGTGATGTTGGTTGGTTGGTTGTTTTGGGGAAGGAGACCAGACAGCGAGGTCATCGGTCTCATCGGATTAGGGAAGGAGGGGGAAGGAAGTCGGCCGTGCCCTTTGAAAGGAACCATCCCGGCATTTGCCTGGAGCGATTTAGGGAAATCACGGAAAACCTAAATCAGGATGGCCGGACGCGGGATTGAACCGTCGTCCTCCCGAATGCGAGTCCAGTGTCTAACCACTGTGCCACCTCGCTCGGTGTGTGTGATGTCCTTAGGTTAGTTAGGTTTAAATAGTTCTAAGTCTAGGGGACTGATGACCTCGGATGCTAAGTCCCATAGTGCTTAGAGTCATTTGAACCATTTGAAAAACCCTCACGGTTTAATTTCCTGAGCTCCTGGAACCAACCTGGAACCAATATCAGTTTAAGACTTGGTCCATCGAGTGCATCACATCCTTACATTCACGGAAGCAAAATCATCTCGTGGTCGTGCGGTAGCGTTCTCGCTTCCCAAGCCCGGGTTCCCGGGTTCGATTCCCGGCGGGGTCAGGGATTTTCTCTGCCTCGTGATGGCTGGGTGTTGTGTGATGTCCTTAGGTTAGTTAGGTTTAAGTAGTTCTAAGTTCTAGGGGACTGATGACCTAAGATGTTAAGTCCCATAGTGCTCAGAGCCATTTGAACCATTTTTTGCAACAGGATTGGGGGCGCTCAAACGACATTATACATCCCCGATTAACCATGTTTGCATCGAGACATACATACATTCTAGTCTCTAGATCACGTATCTGCGACACTACGCAGCAGTAGATGCGTAACTTACAAAATCCATTCCATAAATATCAATATTGTTTCGTACTGAAGCTACTATACAGAAATAGTGCGCATTTTTGTACTTAGGCCATCAAATACACTGCCGTACGTGAAAGGTTCAACATCGAGAAGGAAGTACACGAATAGCGCCACACTTGGTGGAAATGGCGACGTGTGTGCAAGCAATACGTGATACGTTTTGCAGCGAGATGGGGTACACGTAGGCCGAGCAGAGCCCTCTCGTGTCGGTCCGACAGGGTCGGTGTTACGCCTAGTGTAGTCGGTGCAGAGCTGTCACACAAGGTGGAAACAACACATTGAGAGCCAGTATGCCTCATCGACGTCAAAAGGAGCCATATCGGCATGTGAGCGAAGTCGAACGGGGAAGAATGATCGGTCTCCGGGAAACGGGGATGTCATACCGTGAGATTTCTGTTCCACAGGGCATGCTGCTACGACAGTGGTGCGTGGGTGGAAGCAGTGGATAGAGGAAGGTCGTACGCAGCGACGAGCGGGAACTGGACCACGGAACATGACCACAGCACGGGATGACCGTCATCTTGTCCGCATGGCCATTACGGACCGTACAGCGTCATCCACAGTGTTGGCTCGTCACTGGAGCACTGCAACAGGTGTCAACTTGTCTGCATCGACGTCTGCTGCAAGTTGGACTGGTTGCACGCATGGGAGATTGTCCAGAAACCACAAGCTCCTCCGACTGCAATCGACACGTGAACACCGTCACTAGGGTGCTGAGTGGCAACATCTAATCTTTTTGGATGGGACCCGCTTCAACGCGTCCTCAGTGATGGCCGCATACGTGTCCGGCGGCACGTGAGCGCAGCCTGGAGGGCTGCATTGTGGAGCATAGAGGCAAACAACAGGTGTGATGGTTTGGGGCGCCACTGGTTACAACAACCGATCTCGCCTCGTACGTATTGCGGGCACTTTGAACAGAAACCGGTACCTAACGGAGGTTGAGCTGCCTGAGGTACTACCCCTGCTTCAGGCATCTCCATAGGCCACATTTCAACAGGACAATTCCCGGCCACATATTCCGAGGAATGTACAGGCCTTCTTCGAAGAGTGACGGGTACCCTTGCTTCCCTGGCCTGCACGTTCGCCAGACATGTCGCCCATCGAACATGTCTGGGATATGGTTGGTCGGCACCTGGTGCGTCGCGGCGCTCCAGTTACAGGTGTCACGCATTTGTGGGCTCGGATACAAACTGCGTGGAGGGAAATCCCTCAGGAACGTACTCAGAACCTTATTGATTCAATTCCACGGCGTATAGCAGCTCTAATTGCAGCGCCTGGTGGGCATACGATATACTGAATAGTAGGGCTCAAAGGACGTGTACAGATTTGAAAAGGTAATCATTTGTTACTTGTCATGTACCTAACCTGTGGTAGCAAATAAATTTCATGCGTTTTCCTCTTGGTGTTGCAATTTTCACAAACTGTAGCGTACAAAAACCAAAGTCGTTCTGGAATTGTCCTACGTTCGTGAAGTCTAGGACCTACATAGTTATAAAACCGTGTTTGCAGAACGTTAGTTTGATGTTGTACAACAGGTTCAGTTCGATACGACATTAACAGTGTTTACTGGGATGGACTAGCTTTGTTCTACTCTACGAGATAAAATTAGTCTAGAACTTAGCTTTGTCACCGCCAATCGCGTAGCTTAACACTTCTTCAACCCACCTGTAACAAAAACAAATTAACAGTTTCTAAAGTGTTGAACCCTATGATCTTTATGGTAAGTTTACATAGTATGAACATAGCGATATTAATAAATATTATGTCAAGATTAAAATAATCAGCAGTTTTGTTGCTGAATTTTAAATGTTCGGCAGCTCTGATTGTTTTTTCTTCCTTTTCATGCTCTATTCTAGGAAAAGAGCTTCTTGATAAGTTACTTTATTACTCGATAAGTCACGTCATCAGATGAAACACATAAGCAGAACACTGGTAAACATTAAAAATTATATAAAAGACATGAGAAGCGTAAATACTCAGTATATTATTAAAGTGACGAATACTAATTATGCGCAATGCACACAGAGTAGTCCAGAGTAATTTGTCGTCTTTAGTTGTAGGACTTTTTTCTCTTTTCCCTGGCCTTCGTCTTCGCTTGGTCGGCATGTTAATCTGGATTTAACAATGATAGAGGTAAACGGTATCCTGGTGTCCTTCCTGTGACCATCCCTTCCCCTCCGTGATGGGATTTGTGAACCCCAACTGCCTGGTTGTAGTGTTATCCCACATGAAAGGTGTGAAAGTGCGAGAACATTTTTCGAAATGCTTGTGAACCGTGTGAGGCGGAACGCGGGTACCAACCCGGTATTCACATAGTCGCTGGCTGACGCACCGAGCCTTGTCGTTAATTTGCCGGGAGGAAGCTACTTTACTACTGACCCGCTGTAAGAGAGGAGCCCCCAGGCCCTAATCTGGTCAGAATGAATAACCAATAAATAATAAGTGTAGAAGATCATCTTACTTAAGGCAAACTGTTCGTGGATGATGCGCATGTGTGTGAATTTCTGTGTACTGAAGGTGGTACAGCACTTCAGAATAACAAAAAGACGACTGCAGGGTAAGAGCAGCAGAACAAAATAGACACAGACACCATACAGAATGCTAACGTAAATTACAGCATTACTTGACAATGAAATAGAAATGCGTCGTGGTATTAAAAAAAAGTTGAAATCGCTCTAAGCACTATGGGACTTAACATCTGAGGGCATCAGTCCCATAGACTTAGAACTACTTAAACCTAACTAACCTAAGGACATCACACACATCCATACCCGAGGCAGTATTGGAACCTGCAACCGCAGCAGCAGCGCGGTTCCGGACTGAAGCGCCTAGAACCGCTCGGTCACGTGAGGCTGGCTTCGTGGTATGTATGAAAGGCGCAACTGCTGCAGTATTTCACTATTTGAGTCAAGTACAGAATAGCATAATGGCTTCCGTCGTCTTCGTAACTAGTGGTGAGTACAAGGCTTTTAAGTTCATCCAGACTCGTCGCCGTAGCTTGCGTGTCGCTGTGCGAGATCTCGCGGCCGTCTGGTGACAGCCTTTTCATCGGAAGATATCACTTCCAACTACGTCTTCAATTATTTGCTGGGTGTATTTAAATCTCTGTCTTCCTCTGCTCTGCACTATTACACTGTTAAAACCGGTTAAAATAAGGACCTTCAGTCTCCTTTTGACCCGCTGTAGAAGGTCAAATTTGCCATTCCTCCTATATCGACAATAATAAATCTCATGTAGCAGTATGTCGGAAGGATTGAGAGACCTAGCCACTGAAATGGAATACGTTCATCGCTAACAGTTCATCCAAGGTGTCCAGATGGACCCTAGTAATTTGAACACTGTTAAAACCGGTTTAAATAAGGATCTTCTGTATCGTTTTGACCCGCTGTACAGGGTCAAATGTGTCATACAGCCTAAATCGACAACAATAAATCTCATGTAGCAGTATGTCGGAAGGATTCAGAGACCCGACCACTGAAATGGAATACGTTCATCGCTAACAGTTCATCCAAGGTGTCCAGATGGACCCTAGTAATTTGAACACTGTTAAAACCGGTTTGAATAAGGATCTTCAGTCTCGTTTTGACCCGCTGTAGAGGGCCAAATTTGTCATTCGGCCTATACCGACAATAATAAATCTCATGTAGCAGAATGTCGGAAGGATTCAGAGACCCGACCACTGAAATAGAATACGTTCATCACCAACATTTCATCCAAGGTGTCCAGATGGACCCTAGTAATTTTCGCCGATGATTTCCACAAAAACAAAACCACAGAATCAGTTCAGAATAAAAAACGCCAAAAATGACTCAAAAATGTCCACTTTAAGTTTCGAAGGAAACAGATTCGCTTCAGCTAGACTTCACAAAGTCTGTCTCGTTGATTAAGTACTGCCATCCAGCTAGCTAATGACTCTGCGGTCTGACATGAGGCCTCTTCCCGCCAACGAATAAACCACAATACTCGTCGTGAATACCTGAAGATTAAGCACAATTCCACGCCTGCGCGCGAGAACGCACTTGCGAAATCTTTTCACACCATCTTTATTAATCACACTGAAAAAATTCAAAAGAGATCAGCTCGTTTTGTATTACTGCGAAATAGAGGGAAAGAGTGTTGCTTGTATAATACTCGAGTTAGGGTGGAAGTTATTAGAGCAACGGCGTTTTTCGTTGCGGTAAGATCTTTCCACAAAATTTGAACCACCATCTCTCTCCCCTCCTCCTCCTCTCTCCCCCCCCCCTCCGCCCCCTTACTGAAAATACAGGGTGGCGCAGGGGAACGGGAAATTTTGAACGTTACAGTTGGCAGCACTGTAGCCCCAGTAGACGTTCGAAACTTTGCACAATTGATGTGAACGCATTGCCATTTAGTAATCATGGAGAATTGGACTGGTGCGGAACGTGCAGTAGCTGTGAGAGCGTTTTACAAAAATGGTGATAGTGCGACTGCCGCGCAGAGAACATTTCGACAGCATTACCAGCTTGGACGTCATGGACGTGTCCCATCTGCGCATGCGATTACAAAGAGGATGCGTAATTTTGAGGAAACAGGATCTGCCTTGAAAAAGAACGGTACGTACCCCAGAGAACATTGCAGCTGCTAGACCTGCAATCGAGAGAAGTCCTCGCCGCTCAGTTCGACAGCATGCATCTTCGCTAGGGATTAAGCGACGAAGCTTACAAAGAATACTGCACGAATTAGACTTCCATCCCTATAAGTTGCAGATTGTGCAATACTTACATGAACGAGACGCAGCGTCACGTATGGAGTTTAGTAGCCAGATACTGGCTAAAATCAACGAGAACGCGAATTTCCTTGGTAACTTATGGATATCAGACGAAGCCCATTTGCACCTGAACGGATCCGTGAACAAACAGAATTTTCGTTATTGGGCACAGGACAATCCTTGTGAGTTTCATCAGCGACCACTACATAGCGCCAAGGTCACAATATGGTGTGCTGTATCATGTCATGGTGTTATCGGCCCTTATTTTTTTGAACGTGAGGATGGTAGTGCAGTAACAGTAACATCCGCTCGATATCTTGAAATGCTTCAAATATTCTTTACACCGAGACTGTACGAGCTTAATCTTAACGTCGAAAACATGTGGTTTCAGCAGGACGGAGCCACGTCACACACTGCTCGACAATCGATGGCAGCAGTTCGTCAATTGTTTGGAAGACGCATTATTTCACGTAACGGTGACATTGCATGACCTGCGAGATCCCCTGATCTTAGTGTGTGTGACTTCTTCCTGTGGGGATATCTTAAAGGCAAGCTGTACCGTACATGTCCTGCAACAATCCATGAACTGAAGGAGAACATTGAAAACGAAATCACTGCCATTCCCCAAGATTTGCTACACCGCCCATTCCAGAGTTTTCATAACAGGCTGTTAGAGTGTGAACGCCGAATGGGAGCACATCTTTCCGATGTCATCTTTAAAAAGTAGAGACACTTTTGGACATTTTGATTGTAAAGACATACTGAATACGTTCACTTTCGTTAATAAATTACTAGTTTTATGAATTTATTCATGGAAATGACGTTATTTCGAAATTTTCCGTTTCCCTGCGCCACCCTGTATTACGTTGACTCCCACATACAGAGGGAGTAATGAATATCACAATAAAATGAGGGAAAGTAGACCACGTGCAGAAAGATTTAGGTATTCATTTTTCTCGCGTTCTATTCAAGAATGGAACAGTCGAGAAATAGACTGGAAGTGGATCCGTGAACCCTATGCCAATCACTTTCCTGTGGATTATAGAGTAGTGATGAACATTAGAGGATCACTCTACGCATTCAGTACTCCTAAGACACCACCACCGCCCCACAGGGTCCACCAGATTTGAAGTGCAGTGGACGGAAAACTTTCTCGCCTCGTCTGCTCTTTTCTCGTCTCTGATTTCCTAAGTGACGTCCTTACCGTTCAAGCATTGCACCCAGCAGCCAAGAACTCAGCAACAGGGGACGCACGGAAACAAAGCAATGTTACTGCCCGTGCTTTCCCCTCGAGTGCTACTTGGGAGCTGATGACCACGCTGTTTAGCGCCCGAAAACCTCAAACCACACACACACACACACACTTTTACACACACACACACACACACACACACACGAGTGCTACTACGTCGTTGTTGAGGAGGCGAGTTATGTGTCAGTGAGAGAACGTGTTACCGAATACACAAAATAACAAATTTAGGCTGGTGAAGCCTACAGTTTTCCCGCGGCTAATTGGCAACAATTTTTCTGGATAACGTCTTGTCATCAATTTCATATATTAATGAAACGCCACGAACCTACTATGCTGTCATAATAGGGGGAGAGGTGATACTCCTGCGTGGCGCGTCCCAGGTGGCGGATAGGGAAGTCCTCGCCAGTTTACCGGCGGACTTGAGTGAAATAAAATAGCTCTCGGGGACCAAACACACCCTCTGCGGTTAACAACCGTAGTTGTAAATCGGAGCTTGCTCCAACTAGGGTTGACAACCTTTGAAAGTCAAAAATGGAAAGGTCTTTTAGGAAAAAAATTCCACCGTCCTGCTCAAAACGGCAGGAAAAGGCTACATCGGATTCGGTGGGTAGTCAACTAGAAGACAGCAACGAATCGGAGCGTTTGCAACCATCAAAATGCACACTAAAACACAAAAAGAAGATTAAACATGAGCAAATAAATTATATAGAAACACACAACATAAACTCACTACTTCAGACCGGAAAACTCAAGGAGCTCACAGATGAACTAAATAAACAAAAAATTTTAATAACAGGGATCCAAGAAATGAGGAACACCACAGAGGACCCATTCGAATCACAAGGATACAGAATTTATAATGGGAAACCAGGACCGAGGGCAATGAAACAATGTCCCCAGTTTGGAACAGGGTTTTTAGTAAACATAAAAATAATAGATTCAGTAACGGATTTCCAAGCAGTATCGCCAAGAATTGCGACTCTAAGCTTTAAAATAATGAATAAAACCTATACAATAATAAATGCTCATGCCCCAACAAATGAAAAAAATTGTCTAACAAAAACAAAGAAAGAGGTAGATAAATTTTGGGAACATCTAGAACAAACTGTGAACAGAGTAAATAAAAAGAATGTAAAAATCTTATTGCGAGATTTCAATGCTCAGTTGGGAAAAGAAAGGAAATATAAAGATATAATTCGAAAATGGAGTCCACATAAATTTACGAACAAAAACGGTCAAAGACTTGTAGACTTCTACAGAGAACACAACATACTTTAAGAGGAAGCCAAGTAAACTTAAAACATGGAAACACCCAGACTGGACGAAGGGGGAGTGGCAGCTAGACCATGTCTGTATGGGCAAAAATTTTCAGTACTGGCAGGAGTAGACACTGGCTCAGACCATTATATAGTTAAAATTAAAATCAAATTCACTCCGTTAAAGAAGAGGACCGGAAAAACTAATAAAATAAAAAGAAGGTTTGACCCACATCAGCTAATTAAAAATAATAAATACCAACAAATAACACAAACCATCAAATTAACAGATGATCTAGAACAACTAGTGCCTAATCTTAAAAAAGAAGCAGAGAATCTAGCTCCCGTGAACCCACGAGGGAAACATGCATGGTGGACATCAGAATGTGACAAATTCCATGAAGATAGACACCAAGCATGGTTAAAGTTTCAAACACATAAAACTGAAGAAAGTGCCATCAACCTAAAAAATGAAAGAAAAAAATTCACACAAAATATTAGAAGAATCAAGAGAGGATTCCGTAAAGATATTATAAACTCTATAAAAGGTAATTATCATAAAACCAACTCCAGGAACTACTATAAAATCTTTGGGAAACACCTACAACAATATATGGTCCCTACACTAATACTGAAAGATGAAGATGGAAGAATGACACACAGTAACAAGGAAAATGCAGAAATCATGGCAAAAGCATTTAACAAACTCCTGAATTGCGAAGAACCCAAAGATCCCTTACAAATCAACATAAATACCCCAATAAAAACCAAACCTAACAAACTAGACCCTCCAACTTTCCAAGAAGTAGAAAAAATTCTTAAAGAACAAAAAAATTATAAGGCGTGTGGAGAAGATCAGGTTTTTGTTGAAATGTGGAAATATGCAAGTGACACAGTCAAGACCTCCTTACACATGGCTCTAACAAAAAATTGGGTAACAGAACGATTCCCTGAACATTGGACCACAGCTATCATCCACCCACTACACAAAAAGGGAGATAAGAGGAACCCAGACAACTACAGAGGAATCTCTCTCCTAGACTGCACATAGAAAATTCTATCCAAGTTCCTATATGAAAGAATCAAGGAGCAATTAAAACAGGAGTTAGGGGAATATCAGGGAGGTTTCAGACCATGGAGAAGCTGTTCAGAGCAGATAATTAGTTTAAAATTGATTATGGCATACTACAAGAAACGGAACAAACCTCTGGCAATAACATTTGTAGATTTTAAGAAGGCATATGACTGTCTCCACAGACCTTCAGTATTAAAAATTTTAAGAAATATAGGACTCCAACCAAAACTAATTAAAATAATACAACTCACTCTAACCAATACCCAATCAAAAGTGAAGTTTAGAGGAGAAATTTCGGAACCATTCCTCATAAAAACAGGCTTAAGACAAAGTGACTGCCTATCACCATTACTGTTCAACTGTGCACTGGAATACATTGAGAGAATGGTACAAGGACAATCCAAAGACGATAAGAATTGGAAGTGCAAAAGATGATATTAGCTTAAACTGCTTGGGATTCGCTGATGATCTTGCTCTCCTAGCTAACACCGTTCAAGAAGCCAGGGAACAAGTGAAATCATTACAAGAAATAGCAGAGAAAGTAGGCCTTAGAATATCATTTGAAAAAACGGAGATTATGCTAACTGATCCACCACTTGCAAACAAAATTACAATAGGAGAACAGGAAATCAAAATTGTTGATAAATTTAAATATTTAGGCGAAATAATAACATACAATCTAAATGAGAAGCCATCATGGCAGAACAGAATAAAAAAACTGAACTACGCAAATTACATTACCAAAACTACATACAAAAAAATAGCCTATCTATAGATGGAAAATTAAAACACTATAAAACAGTTACACAACCAGAAATAACGTATGCAGCTGAAACTATCTTCAAAACAACTAATACAGCAGAAATTGACAGAATACTAAAAATAGAAAGAAGAATAATTAGTACATGTATAAATAAACAGTATAAAATAAATGGACATTGGAGAATAGCATCAAATGAAACAGTATATAAGAAAATAGAAACAGTCGTGAGCACGAACAGGAAGAAACGCATCTCATTCTTTGGACATCTGATGAGAACTCCAGAAAACAGAATTAGTAAAAAAATAATACAAAAATTGTGGAATAGCAAGAGCGACATTAAATGGATCACAGAAATTAAGTAAGATATAAAAGAACTTCAAATTACAGTAGATGACCTAAAAAACAAGACAGAGAAAACCAGAATACTGCAAGACCCGCAAACCAGACTACAAATGAAAATGAATAAAAGGAGTACAGGAAGAGCGATCTCAGATGAAGAAAGAAAGAAAATATCTGAAAGAATGAAGAAATATTGGGCAGACAGAAGAGCAAAAGACCTTTCATATAAGAATAGACTCTAATAATTATATTACCTAATATCATATTAGGTTATTGTTGAGCCTAATTGTATCCCTGTGTAACAACTTCTTTACAACTTTGTATTTTTGACTAAAGTGGTCCAATGAAGGCCATAAAATAAATAATAATAATAAATAATGAAACGAATGTGGGAAAATATTTTTAACATTTTCTTTGTTGAAAGGACTCCTGTCAAAATTATTGGACAGGTTGTTGTGATGTGTCTCAGAGTGGCTGGGCCATCCTTTTTTAGTCAATCAAGTCAACAACGATTATCTGAATCAATTTTGCAATTCTGACTGCGTATTCAATTCTCTTTTAATACACAGCATATCGTCAGAAATGTTTCGGCGGATATTTGTTACTTCCTTTTTGAAATGCGTGGACAGAGTCAGCCCAAACAAATACTATTCATCAACTTTTCGCGCGACGCCCACGCCGGAAAGCCTGTGTTTGTTTCCCGTTAGAAAGAAAATTATTTTTAAAACGGAATGTCCATTCCCAAATTAGTTTAGTGAGATATTCTTTTTATCGATGTGCATTACTAAGTACACATGATGCAGGCTCACACTTTAGGTTTAGACATCCCCATTGGAAATAATCATGGGTATTCAGATCAGGTGACATCGAATGCCATGGAATAGGACCTAGCCTTACAATCCAGCGCCCAGGAAATAACAGCACTGAGATGGTTGCGGTGCACCGTCATGTTGTATATCCTCCCTCGAACAGCCATGGGTACGTTCTCCAACGACTCGGGTAGATCTCTTTGCACGAACCTCAAGTGCAGGTGGCCATTCAGACGGCCAGCTAGGAGATATGGCACAATATGGATTGTCGCCTACAGTCCCGGCCCGGATATTCAAAGCAAAACGTACTGGACGGTGTGACTCTACTACAGCGTCAGGGTTTTCCTCATCCCACACATGACTATTGGCTCTGAGCACTATCTGACTTAACATCTGAGGTCATCAGTCCCCTAGAACTCACAACTACCTAAACCTAACTAATTTAAGGACATCACACACATCCATGCCCGAAGCAGGATTCGAACCTGCGACCGTAGAGACATGACTATTCCTGCTGTTTGAAACACCACCAAGATCAAATGAAGCCTCGTCAGTAAACAAAACGATTAGGAGGAAATCTGGTCGATCAATCCGTTGTTGGGGCAACGCGGCCCTTTGTGCAAAGTCAGTCACAAGCATTGCATGGACTCGTTGTGCATGATATGGGTGTAATTGTCATTCGTGGAGTACTCGCCACACGCTAGTATGCGCAGCACCAATTTCACGTGTAGTATGAAAAGTACAGGGTTACTACAAATGATTGAAGCGATTTCACAGCTCTACAATAACTTCATTATTTGAGATATTTTCACAATCCTTTGCACACACATACAAAAACTCAAAAAGGTTTTTTTAGGCATTCACAAATGTTCGATATGTGCCCCTTTAGTGATTCGGCAGACATCAAGCCGATAATCAAGTTCCTCCCACACTCGGCGCAGCATGTCCCCATCAATGAGTTCGAAAGCATCGTTGATGCGAGCTCGCAGTTCTGGCACGTTTCTTGGTACAGGAGGTTTAAACACTGAATCTTTCACATAACCCCACAGAAAGAAATCGCATGGGGTTAAGTCGGGAGAGCGTGGAGGCCATCATATGAATTGCTGATCATGCTCTCCACCACGACCGATCCATCGGTTTTCCAATCTCCTGTTTAAGAAATGCCGAACATCGTGATGGAAGTGTGGTGGAGCACCATCCTGTTGAAAGATGAAGTCGGCGCTGTCGGTCTCCAGTTGTGGCATGAGCCAATTTTCCAGCATGTCCAGATACACGTGTCCTGTAACTTTTTTTTCGTAGAAGAAAAAGGGGCCGTAAACTTTAAATCGTGAGATTGCACAAAACACGTTAACTTTTGGTGTATTGCGAATTTGCTGCTCGAATGCGTGAGGATTCTCTACCGCCCAGATTCGCACATTGTGTCTGTTCACTTCACCATTAAGAAAAAATGTTGCTTCGTCGCTGAAAACAAGTGTGGCACTGAACGCATCCTCTTCCACGAGCTGTTGCAACCGCGCCGAAAATTCAAAGCGTTTGACTTTGTCATCGTGTGTCAGGGCTTGTAGCAATTGTAAACGGTAAGGCTTCTGCTTTAGCCTTTTCCGTAAGATTTTCCAAACCGTCGGCTGTGGTACGTTTAGCTCCCTGCTTGCTTTATTCGTCGACTTCCGCGGGCTACGCGTGAAACTTGCCCGCATGCGTCCGACCGTTTCTTCGCTCACTGCAGGCCGACCCGTTGATTTCCACTTACAGAGGCATCCAGAAGCTTTAAACTGCGCATACCATCGCCGAATGGAGTTAGCAGTTGGTGGATCTTTGTTGAACTTCGTCCTGAAGTGTCGTTGCACTGTTATGACTGACTGATGAGAGTGCATTTCAAGCACGACATACGCTTTCTCGGCTCCTGTCGCCATTTTGTCTCACTGCGCTCTCGAGCGCTCTGGCGGCAGAAACCTGAAGTGCGGCTTCAGCTGAACAAAACTTTATGAGTTTTTCTACGTATCTGTAGTGTGTCGTGACCATATGTCAATCAATGAGAGCCACAATGAATTTATGAAATCGCTTCAATCATTTGTAATAGCCCTGTACTTGCAGTGGAATTTGCTGTATATATTCCAGCAACCCCTCATCAAAACCAGGTGTGCGAGTGGTCCCTACGCTGCCAGGTCACTCGTTTCTTCCTTCCAATGAACCAGTCTCGCGCATTCGTTGATCGAGAGAAATAAACACTCGCCAAACGGATGATACCTGTTAGGAAATCGTTCCCTGTACACCATTTCAGCAACGAGAGAATTCCAACGTACTTCCCCACACACTGTCACTGAGTTCTGCGTAACTGTGCCTGTAGTGCTCCATCGTATTGTACTGTACGTCTCTGAATAGCACTGCGTAATGAATGGGTCTGTCGCTGATTCATAGCAAGTTCTGTCATGGGACAATGTAAATACGATACAACAGAGCCAACTTATGAACAAGTAAAGTAAACAAAACCTGCATCATGACTTCTGAGCCGTGTATCGACTCGTGCTACACCCTGTGTTTAGATTGCATTGGTTTTCCTTTTCTTCCCCTGACATGTTTGTTTGGTATGTTGTCTGTCATTAAATGGCTCCTTGGTTGTCTTTTCCGTCTGCTATCGATATCTACGTTTTTGCTTCCGGAAAACTGCTATGGTTGAAGTGAGATCTTTGACCGGTTGTAACCTCGTGTGGTGGCGCGGAAGTAGGGGCAGTGCGCGCAGAGAGTGTGGTGGACACTGGAGGGCAGTGTGGCTCTCCAGCGCGAAGCAGGCGTGGTCGGTTGTACCGAGTCGCCACGTAATGTACTCGTATGTCGGTTGTGTGTTACGATCGGGTCGAGTTGACGGAAGAGTTACCCGCGTGTTGGTTGTATATAGAATCGCCCCACGAGTAGTTGCTGTTCATTTCGCCTTGGTGGGACGTTAACAAGCTTCTTTAAATCCTCCGTTTCAACACTGGAGTTAAAAAGGAAACGCCTAACATGAAGGAGCGGTCACTACCCGTCAACGTTGCAGAGAAGACGTGAACTCCGGTGACAGAGCGTGTTGTCGCGTGACCGTGGCGTGTTGGGTACGCTGGCGACGCGTGCGCGGTCGGATGTGTGGATCCTTGCCATCGGAGGTCGTGTACTACCTGTTCGAGCATAATTGCAAGTTAAGTTCGTGAAAGGTTTAATCATTAAGTAACAGTTTTGTGTAACCAGCGTCTCTTCTGCCTTGTGGCCTCCGGCGACCGGGTTTCCTGTCCCTGGCACCGGTGTAATTGAAGACAGTGATCTTTCCTCCTCGTCCCGTTACTGTCCGATGGGAGGTGTAGTTTTGGCAGTTTAATTGTTTCGCTATTCTGTCGTGGGTTATGAGTAAATTCATGCTTCTTGTTGGTTGATCATGTGGTCGCTCATTCAGGGCTGTGTGGTGTAATGTTTCCTTGCACGAGGTTAGCTCTAACTCTGTCAGCAAGTTAAGCCATCTTATAACAAGTTTTCGCTGGCTAAAAGTCGGTGCAGTTACCAGCCTGAGAGTGGCAATTGTGTTTACGGGCGTATTTAAATTGGTCAGTATTCTGTCTAGCCTTAGCATCCCTGAGTGGGTGATTTGTGGCCGCCTTACACGGGTCCGTCATATCTGTTATGTTCTAATGATATTCCAGGACACTTTTGTTCAAAATTTTTTTTAAATTCCTCCAAGTTTGTAAATTCCTTTTATTGCCATTAATCGTGTGTTTGCTCAGACCTGGTTAATTTTTTTTAATGGCGGTGTTGGTAGCTTCCCTACCTCACCGTACTTTTTTAACAAAGTTCTGTATTTACTTTAGTAGCCTGTTTACTAATGCTCTTTAAATTTATTTATAAATTGTTGTTTTGCTATAAATTACCATGATTGGTGTTGGCGGCGTGTTTTAAAAGGTAGTTTATTGCCGCCCTGCTAGCTTCTGTGATTTAAAAAAAAATTTAAACTGTTGTATCGCTATAAATTACTTGGTTGCCGTTAGCGGCGTGGTTAAAAGGCTGTTTATTGTCGTACTGCTAGTTTCTGTAAGATACGGATAAAACATTTGTGAAAATCTCAACTCGACCGTAAACTACTAGAAATTTGGCCCCGTTTCCCAACTTGTGGTGTGGCTTGTAGTAACCGTAACCACTGTGTGTGTCAACTTCTTAGTAAGCAGGCTCGTCCTCCTTGATCGCTTACAGGAAATGAAGTACGTACATATAAATAAACAGCATAGTACACGTAAACTTACGCGCATGTTAGCTGTAAATAAGCTGGAAAGCAGTAATGCTAGAGAAAGCGGTAGACAAGTTTACTTCCACATCTCCTTAAGCTGGCTTCCCCAACACCAGGTTCCCTACCTCAAATTGTTCAGTGAACCATTCTCTCTGTCCTGTAACACTGTTGCACGTTCTTACGGAAACATCCTGTACATCGGCACTTCTGTCCGACTCGCAGGCAGTCACTGGTACGTATTGCCGTTCTAGAATACCGACGCTGTAGCCACGAAGTGAAATGCGAGGATGACACGGTGTCCACGCACACCGGAAGGGCCGCAGCACGTCGCAGCGCTATCTGCGGTCCTTCGCAGACACGGCGCCGCGGGCCGAATACGTGGGCGCGTCTGCTTGCCATGCCGGCTGCGACGCCGGCGGCGGCTGCGGCAGGAAGGCGACGGTCGTGCGGCGACAGTCGATTGTTTGCAGCGTCGCGGCAGGTAGCGTGGGCCACGCCTGCGTGCCAACACTGTACTAAGGATCGGAGAAACCGATGCGTTTAAACCGATACCGGTATTTTAGTTCTGAATATTGTTCGGGACTTTCTTGGTCTCGGTTATACAGGGTGTTAAAAAAAGGTACTGCCAAACTTTCAGTAAACATTCCTCACACACAAATAAATAAAAGATGTTATGTGGGCATGTGTCCGGAAACGCTTAATTTCCATGTTAGAGCTCATTTTAGTTTCGTCAGTATGTACTGTACTTCCTCGATTCACCGCCAGTTGGCCCAATTGAAGGAAGGTAATGTTGACTTCGGTGCTTGTGTTGACATGCGACTCATTGCTGTACAGTAGCATCAAGCACATCAGTACGTAGCGTCAACAGGTTAGTGTTCATCACGAACGTGGTTTTGCAATCAGTGCAATGTTTACAAATGCGGAGTTGGCAGATGTCCATTTGATGTATGGATTAGCACGGGGCAATAGCCGTGGCGCGTTACGTTTGTATCGAGACAGATTTCCAGAACGAAGGTGTCCCGACAGGAAGACGTTCGAAGCAATTGATCGGCGTCTTAGAGAGCACGGAACATTCCAGCCTATGACTCGCGACTGGGGAAGACCTAGAACGACGAGGACACCTGCAATGGACGAGGCAATTCTTCGAGCAGTTGACGATAACCCTAATGTCAGCGTCAGAGAAGTTGCTGTTGTACAAGGTAACGTTGGCCACGTCACTGTATGGAGAGTGCTAAGGGAGAACCAGTTGCTTCCGTACCGTGTACAGCGTGTGCAGGCACTATCAGCAGCTGACTGGCCTCCACGGGTACACTTCTGCGAATGGTTCATCCAACAATGTGTCAATCTTCATTTCAGTGCAAATGTTCTCTTTACGGATGACGCTTTATTCCAACGTGATCAAATTGTAAATTTTCACAATCAACATGTGTGGGCTCACGAGAATACGCACGCAATTGTGCAATCACGTCATCAACACAGATTTTCTGTGAACGTTTGGGCAGGCGTTGTTGGTGATGTCTTGATTGGGCCCCATGTTCTTCCACCTACGCACAATGGAGCACGTTATCATGATTTCATACGGGATACTCTACCTGTGCTGCTAGAACATGTGCCTTTACAAGTTCGACACAACATGTGGCTCCTGCACATTTCAGTCGAAGTGTTCGTACGCTTCTCAACAACAGATTCGGTGACCGATGGATTGGTAGATGCGGACCAAATCCATGGCCTCCACGCTCTCTTGACCTCAACCCTCTTGACTTTCATTTATGGGGGCATTTGAAAGCTCTTGTCTACGCAACTCCGGTACCAAATGTAGAGACTCTTCGTGCTCGTATTGTGGACGGCTGTGATACAATATACCATTCTCCAGGGCTGCATCAGCGCATCAGGGATTCCATGCGACGGAGGGTGGATGCATGTATCCTCGCTAACGGAGGACATTTTGAACATTTCCTGTAACAAAGTGTTTGAATTCACGCTGGTACGTTCTGTTGCTGTGTCTTTCCATTCCATGATTAATGTGATTTGAAGAGAAGTAATAAAATGAGCTCTAACATGGAAAGTAAGCGTTTCCGGACACATGTCCACATAACGTATTTTCTTTCTTTGTATGTGAGGAATGTTTTCTGAAAGTTTGGCCGTACCTTTTTGTAACAACCTGTAGTAGGTTGTTGAAATGCACACTATTTTTGTAAAAATGCAGCTTTCATTCTGAATGTGTGTAGGTTTTACAGTGTGTAGATACATCCTTCCCGCTTGTTTTCAAACTTAGTTCAACCTGTTCCCGTGAGTGGCGCTGTCACAGCATGTCTTCAAGATTGCTGCTACACTTGACGTTCGTCAGAAACAACGTGCTGTCATAGAATTACTGTGCTGTGAAAATGAGATAGTGGGAAACATCCACAAGAGGTTGAAAAAGGTGTATGGAGATGCTGTTGTCGATCATCGCAGTACTGTTAGTCGCTGGGCAAGCAGGTTACGTGATGAAAGCAGTCACGGCAATATTGAGGCTTGTCCTCGCAGAGGCAGGCCTCGTACTGCACACACTCCAGACAATGTGCAGAGAGTTAACGAACTGGTGACTGCTGACAGACGCATCACAGTGAACGAATTGTCACGCTACTTTGGGATATGGGAAGGAAGTGTTTACAGAATACTGAAAGTGTTGGCCTTAATAAAAGGTTTGTGCCAGGTGGGTTCCCAGGATGTTGACAGTGGCTTACAAAGAAACAAGGAAAAGGGTACGCAGCGAACTTTTGGAACAGTACGAGAATGGTGGAGATGAATTTCTTGGAAGAATTGTGACATGGCTCTCTTCATGGAACAAGGTTTGAGTATGATGACTCCCTTGTGCACACTGCCAAACAGTAGTTCCAACAGGTTGGTCCAGAATTTTACCGTGCGGGTATACAGACACTGGTTGCAAGATGTCGTAAGGCAGTTGAGAGGGATGGAAATTATGTGGAGAAATGAAAATATTGTTCCTTAAGGATGTATCTACACACTGTAAAACTTACAAACATGTAGAATAAAAGGTGGATTTAAAAAAAAAAGTGTGCATTTCTTTTGGAGTGACCCTCGTACTTTCTACTACAACATGCTTCAAAAAACGAAATATCAGCAGTGTTAAAAATTTTCCGTTTTTAAATAAACCTCTTTTTAAAAAGGTGTTGTATTTATTCTTAAAATTTGCACTGATTTGAAATATCGTGTTATTTACAGAAAATGGGAAAAGTGATCAGTGCTATTTTAATAAGAATGCCGACAGAAACGAGCATATGGCGTAAGAATTGGTAAGGCATTGCTGAGACAATAATGTCCCTGTTGCCCTGCATCGTGGTTTAAGGTATGCGTTTACGTGCAGTGTGCAAGACTTACCGCCACCTTGTCTATAAGGTAGTTTCTCGCTGAACTGGAATGTGGCACCAATCCTAGTTTGGAAATGTTTTCACGAGGTGATACAGCAATGAAAAACAATGCCTCTTTTGCTTTAAAAGATAAAGATTAATCTACCATTTCTACGAAACAGTAGAAGCTAAGGAAATTATGGTAACACTCGTAGTAAAAAATTAAAAACTTAACAGTTCATTTACAGTCTACAGTTACAACAGAAAGTAGCTGCACGGCTGCCTGTGTCTACATAACATGCTATTTTCTGTTTGTGGGCCTTGAAAATAGCCGAGCTGGGTGGCGCAGTGGTTAGACACTGGACTCGCATTCGGGAGGACGACGGTTCAATCCCTCGTCCGGCCATACTGATTTAGGTTTTCCATGATTTCCCTAAATCGCTCCAGGCAAATGCCGGGATGGTTCCTTTCGAAGGGCACGGCCCTCTTCCTTCCCCGTCCTTCCATAATCCGATGAGACCGAGGCCTCGCTGTCTAGTCTCCTCCCCCAAACAACCAACCAACCAACTTAGCAATGACTGTCCTTTATTAGTGACTACCACGGAAATGTACACTTGGCGAAGCTGTCTGGTCTGAAGAGTGTCAACTTGTTCTAAGGCAGCTTTCACACGACAGCGACTTGTAAGGGTGACTGGAAGGAGAAAGAACACACTTTCTGTTATATCAGACGCCAGACATTGCTATGTGGCAGTGCCTCGTAGGTTTAGAATAAGAAAAGTGCAACGGAGAAATTTTTTAAGAGATACGACAGGATACAATAGATCACGTAGTGTCGTACAGTACTTAAATAGGAGAGAATATGTAATATTTAGTTTTTAAGAAAAGTTAGAAGGAAACAGAAGAAGACAGCGGAGCAAATGTAGAGAATTGATCCAGAAAGTCTACAATGTATTCCTAAAAGAAAAAGTTAATATGACGAACATGATGATGACTGTGAAGAAGAAGAAGAAGAAGAAGAAGAAGAAGAAGAAGAAGAAGAAACGGCGATGATGGAGAATACAATGATGAAGGTGATAAAGAAAAGGTAATAATGAACATGAATAAGATGAAGAAGACGACTAGGACGACTCACTGCAGTTCTCTATTACTTCATAGATTAGAGATTTTGTTCGGAGGGCATGCACCGTCTAAAACAGTGGTCGTCGAACTTTTTTGATCAACAGCCAACGCAGACATTTTAGGGCGGCAGCGTCGGCCGCATATGTACCGATCTTAATATTAATTGGTAAGCTGTATAAATCAGTATGATACGAGCCCTCCGTAGACTAGTTACAGTAAGGACGCTATAAGTTGGCTGCTTGCTCCAAGCACTGATCGTGAAGTTGACACAATTCGGAACACTTCGAGTCGACAATTCTGTGCTTCATTTTGTTGCCACTGTCAGCGACTCAAAAGCTGTGCCACAGCATTTGCCTGACGAAATGTTGTTGTGACGCCTGTGTGATTAACAACAGTAATTGCACTTGTATTTAAATGCACTACGCAATATGAGACAAGAAAGAAAATGTTTAGTAATTGTTTTGAATATTATTCGTGGCGGACTCTTTGCGTTTTATTACAACAGCATTAACTGAGTTCTGTATTTATTGCTTCAAATATGTATCGCATTTGAAGACGTCAATATCTGTAATGTGCACTGACGAATCCATGCATCTGATTGCTACAAATCGCGTATGTCCGTGAGTCGTCAGACTAGAATGCGAACAATGACACAGGGGGAATGTCGGCCATCGTCTAAACCTCCAGTCGCCGTGCTACTTACCCCTCTGACCCTGAGGTAAGTGGCCAATTTTACTCAATTCACGGTCGAATTCAGCAACGCCAGTTAAAATTAGTAACATTTTAAAATTTTACTGTCTCCGTAACTATTTGTTTATGAGAAGGAAAATAACACTCTTCAAGAATCTCTTAACGTTAGCTGACGTTCATGGATTCGAGAACCGCGGGCCGAACAAATACTTGATTCGCGTCGCAAGCTGCCCGCGGACCGCAGTTTGACGACCACTGATCTCATACTTCAGTCTCACCCACGTCATGACGAAAGAAATTAGATACACGTTAAACAAGAGGAAGGCATGACGGCTTGCTAAAGCCGTCCGTGACTTCAGGAGGAGATACATATTTTCGGGAAATTATGACAGCATAAGAGACGAACTTCACAGCCATACTCACGAACTTCACAGTCATACTCGCGTGGTACTGCAATTTTTGGATGATTCTTTGAACACTGAAAATTTTGAAAAACATGCGATAATTTTGTACTGGCCAGTACGGTGCGTCCAGTGAATTTATACGAAAGTGCTCCTCACCTGCAACTTCGGGTCGCTGTATCAATTATTTTCAGGACAAAGGACACTACATCTGCCTCTCCGCGTAGAATGACTATTATGTGTGGCAGACGAGGTATGTTGAGTGCAGCAACATCACGAGGCTGTTGGGTAGGCCTTACGTAAGCAGCGTGTTCCATCAACGTGATTCCTTGCTTACTCTTGCATTCCTCGTCTCTCGTGTCTGCGCGGACGATGAATTGCAGCGTCTTGTACATAGCTACTCCGCAATGCCGCAGTTATTTTCTCTTGTTACGGTGTCAGCGAGTTAACTACTTCTGGTCAAGAACGCCTCATAATATAGAAGAGGATTTCAAGGATAAAGAATCGCAAGAGGCACCATATTACACTTGCACTTCTATTTTCCCGAGGAAACTACCAGAGAGTTTCATTTCTGCGTACTCACTATCACCTGAGCCGATGCTACAATCAATATTTAGTAGACGAGAACACTGTCCCTTGTATGGCGGCGGCGGCATCAAAATGTAATATTTGTCAATAAATTTCACCAAACAAATATTCTATTGCTAGGCTTTTCGTTATACTACAAAATGTTTAAGTATATGTTAACCCCCCCCCCCTTCTCACCACATTTTTTAAAAATCTTACTGCTATTAATAACACAGCAGAAAAGTAATAATAAATGTAATCATCAAGCCTGATCCTGAAGTTTCATTGCATGAATAGCGAAAATGTAGTAAGCGGTTTCCTTTGTTCTCTAAGTGGTGGAAGCGGGAAAAAGTTTCTAAAAGTTTTGAGATAATGTGTAAAGTTTGTTGCAAGTTTCTGAGTCTTCTCATTCACAAATACTGAATGAGTTATGCTACCTTCCGTCTAAGAAGTTCCGAGATGGTTCAAATGGCTCTGAGCACTATGGGACTCAACTGCTGTGGTCATAAGTCCCCTAGAACTTAGAACTACTTAAACCTAACTAACCTAAGGACAGCACACAACACCCAGCCATCACGAGGCAGAGAAAATCACTGACCCCACAGGGAATCGAACCCGGTAACCCGAGCGTGGGAAGCGAGAACGCTACCGCACGACCACGAGATGCGGGCTCCGAGATAATACCTGGTTTACACAGAGGTAGCAAATGTCATACGATGGCGCTATGCACATATACAGATGGCGATAGTATCGGGTAAACAAAATATAAAACGGCAGTGCATTAGCGGAGCTGCCATTTGTGCTAAGGTGATTCCTGTGAAAAGGTTTTCAAAAATGATTCAAATGGCTCTGAGCACTAAGGGACGTAACATCTGAGGTCATCAGTCCCCTAGAACTTAGAACTACAGAAACCTAACTAACACACATCCATGCTCGAGGCAGGATTCGAACCTGCGACAGTAGCAGTCGCGCGGTTCCGGACTGAAGCGCCTAGAACTGATCGGTCACAGAACCGGCATAAAAAGGTTTCCGACGGGAAGTAACACGCATTGAACGCGGAATGGTAGTTGGAGGTAGATGCATGGAACATTCGATTTCTAAAATTGTTAGGGAAATCAAAATTCCGAGATCCACAATGTCAAGAGTGTACCGAGAGTATCACATTTTATCACATTTCAGGCATTGCCGTCCACCACGGACGACGCAGTAACCGATGGCCTTCACTTAACGACAGAGAGTAGCGGCGTTCGCGTAGAGTTGTCAGTGCTAACAAGCAAGCAAGATTGCGTGAAATAAACGTAGAAATCAGCGTGGGACGTAAGACGAACGTATCCGTTACGAAAATGTGGCGAAATTTAACGTTAATAGCAGCAGACGAACGACGCGAGTGCCTTTGATAACAGCACTACATCGCCTGCAGCGCCTCTCCTGGTGTCGTGACCACATCTGTTGGACCCTTGGCATGCTCAGATGAGTACCGATTTCATTTGGTAAGAGCTGATGGTAGGGTACGAGTGTGGCACAGACTCCACAAAACCGTGAACCCAAGTTGTCAACAAGGCACTGTGCGCGTTCGTCGTGGCTCCATGATCGTGTGGGCTTTGTTTATCTGGAACGGACTGGGCCATTTGGTCCAATTGAACTGTTCTTTGACTGGAGGTGGTTATTTTCTGCTACCCGTGAAACCATTTGCAGCCATTCATGGACTTCATGTTCCCAAACAACAACGAAATTTTTATGGACGTCAGTGTGGCACAGCACCGGGCCACAAATGTTCGCGATTGTTTTGAAGAACATTCTGGACAATTCGAACGAATCATTTGGCCTCCCAGATCACCTAACATGAATCCCATCGAACATTTACGAGGCACAATCGAGAGGTCATTTCGTGCACAAAACCCCGCACCGGCAACGCATTCGCATTTGTGGATGTCTATAGAGGCAGCATGGCTAAATATTTCTGCAGGGACTTCCAACGACTTGTTGAATCCATCCCACGTCGGTTTGCTGCACTACACGGGGCGTAAGGAGGTGTCCCGCGACTTTTGTCACCTCAGTGTATAAGCGACGCCAGTGCAGTAACTACGGTGGCAGCTTCTACGATCAACTGTAAACAAGAGATGTGAATTCGAGCGGTTAGTTGTGAGCAAGCAGTGGACGTGCGACCGCAAAGGAGCGATATCGCTGAATGTCCGTCCCGCACACCGTTAACTCCTGAACAAAAATAACGATCCGTGTACGCTTGCCTCGACTCGACTGAAATGCAACACTCGAACAATTAGATTCTAGAAAACTCAATTACAAATACGCACAAAACTAAAAAGCGCAGAGATTCACATGAAGGGACAATGTTTTGACGACATAACCGACATTTAAGCGAATGTGACGCGCGAGGTGAGCGCCCCAAAGAAGGAGTTCGTGACAGTTTAACAGTGTTGCATGAACATTCTGTGCATTGTCATAAAGTGGGGAAAACTATGTAATGGTTTTCTATTTTTTTATTAATCCAATCTAATTTTTTTGGATTGGTAAGAGTGTGTACACAGTTTCTAACTTTAATGGCTGCCTTACTGTGTTCAATTTGTAGCTTAAGATTATACCTCTTCATGACTAGATTATGACATCATTTTAATCGTTTATTTGACACACAGAGAAATTATTTAATTTAGATGTATATGGTCATGTGAACAGTTTTATATACTTTTATTTCAAAACATAGCATTTTGCGTGTAAGTATCACTGTTCACAAAAAGCACGTGAGTGCCGTAACATATAAATACTACATTGCTGTTTCTGTGGCGGAAAAAATGGTTGCATTTTTACAGTATTTCATGTGAAAAGTCTTAAAACCATTCCCAAAAGCACGGAAAATTTCTAGTTTCCACATGTTACTGACGTACACCATGACGGCACTGCCTTTGACCAATACTCTGCCAAGTGACCTGAACTGTCATATCGTACAATATTCACTGGAAGAAGAGCTACTGTTTAATTCTTCTTCTGGAACTGTTGTCCAGCCAGTAGTTTAAGTCAGTATTCGTCTTCCCAGAGAAGATAATTCCATTTGAAACACGCCAAATAGGAGTTCACCAACACATTTGTATCATATATATGGAGATGGTATCTGCTCTTTCGTACATGTGCGACCATCTTACATATATAAAAGGCTCACAGGCCATTTGAGTATCTTCTTCTGTGCGGATGCACAAACAGTACCCAAACTCTTACGGGAATCGGCAAAAAGCCGTGAGTAATGAGTATAATGGGCAGGGGCACCATGAATATAGTGCGGGACAATAAGTTGAGAATGTGGGTCTCACGGGAGGTGTGCCAGAGATAAATCCCTGCAGTCGCACCATCCTCTGTGTGCTCGATGGCTCAGATGGATAGAGCGTCTGCCATGTAAGCAGCAGATCCCGGGTTCGAGTTCCAGGCGGGGCACACATTTTCAACTGTCCCCGTTGACTTATATCAACACCTGTATGCAGCTATTGGTATTCATTTCATTATAATTACATTTGTATGATAACCTGTCTTCACAATATCCTCTTTCCTTTACAAGCAGTATTTCTTATACAAGGAAAAACAGCCTCACAAAATAGACAGAAATTGCTACTCCGGTAACTGACACATAACCCAGCGCCGTGACTGCTACTGGTGCATAATATTCAGAAACTTTTCACCAGAGACAACGGAACATCGTTGTGTATGACAGCTTAAACTTACAACGACGAAACTCGCAACATGTTTCAGAGAACAGGTCGCAATTTAAATGTTGCGTGATAGCAACATTGTCAAATAAAGGGTTAAATATTTAAACTCTATGAATAATTATACGAATACTGAAAATCAGCATCTGATTGCTTCTGGAGACCTTTATGTAGCGAACCTGCAACAAGGCCAGGATGACCGTGGCCCTTTCGTAATATGACGGTGCGAATCCCAAACATAAACTGATCTCGTTGTCTTCCCCAGCGAGTTGAACAATCATCAACACGTAGCTGCTGGAAATCCGAAAGCTTTAAAATTGTAATTATTGGCTTCTACCGTCCTTTGGTCCAAGTAGACGGGTCCCCAAACTATTATGCCGTGGAACATTAGAAAATAAAGATACTGAATATATGTTAAATTATTTAATTTTCTGTCTCAGAAGTTGTCGTTTATTGTCTCAGTGACAAAACCTAAGCCACAACACATATATTTTCAATGACAGTTTTCAGCCAACGAGGGCTGTCTTCAGGTCTAGTTACCTAAAAACTCGTCGCAACAACTGTTCCGCGTCGTCTCCTCGAGAACACAATGCCGTCTTTAAGTTGTCATTTGTTCTCAAAGAAGACTTAGTTGATTTAAACAGATCCAAAATTTTTGTTGATGGTGTTATATTTTTGAGGTAGCCTTTTAAACTATAGAGTGTGTCTTCTTGAAGTATGTAATCGACCAAGTTGTGCGAAACCTTATTAAATCTTCTTCCTCTTCTGTTTTGACAACAAATCTTAGCGGGAAAGACGGAACTTTTTATCTCCTGGCAAACAGTTGTCGTTGGTGTCAAGAGAACTATTCCTGTTATGTCACCCAAGTGAGATGTTATTCCTGCTATGTCACCAAAGTCAGATGCTCACTAGATCATTTGCTCTGCCGGATAATTTCGTTAATATACCTCATTCAAAAAGGCAGTGTTATGGTCCATTCACATGGGTCAATCTGAATACTGCTACGTTAGGCAATTATTTGTTTCGGAAAGTTTATCGCTAAATGGAAATTTATCGAAAATGTGTGAGGGACTATCAAGAAATGTGTAGCTGAATTGGTATACACCCAACTTTTGTTCATGATGCATCTGAAGGACGTCTCAGAACTGCAGTACGAGGGGACCCCAAAAAAACGGATTTTTTACAAAGCTATGTACTTTCAAATTGTTTAGAAAATAACCTAATCCCCGTCAAAGTACTCTCCATTACAGTAATACATTCGTCTCACCGGTGTTTCCACTGTTTGAAGTTTTGTACCCCGCCTGGAAGGCGGCTCTTGGGTAGGAGCAGAAGCAGGAAAAAGACGTCGGTACGGCAGTGAGTAAAAATGGTTTACTGGTGCAAGAAAGAATACATAAATTTGTACAGATGCAAAGTCTTAGACCCGTCGTATGTGGAGCAACGCTGAAGCGAAGTTTCCTGGCTGGCTGCACCTGATGAAATGGGCCGAGGCAGTCGCGATGCTCGTGGTGCTGCACAGCACCAGCTAGAGGGCGCTGTCGTCGGTGTCTCGCGGTAGTGCCAACCTTTGAAACTATGCCGTGGCATCGTTGATACCACACGAAGCATTTTTTGTAGTCATCTTAAGAAATGACTGACAGCTCGTCCATCGTCTTTTTCTTGACTTCTTCACTGTTGTCAAATCGGTGTCCCTTCATGCCCGTTTTCATATGTGGAAATAAGAAAAAGTCGCACGGAGCCAGGTCAGGCGAGTAAGGTGCGTGGGGCAGCGGAACCGTGCCATTTTTAGCCAAAAACTGTCAATAGAGATGGCTGTGTGTGCAGATGCGTTGTCGTGGTCGAAGAACCAGTCTCCTGTCTGCAACAAATCGGGTGTTTATTGACGAACACTGTTGCGCAAGCTTCTTAAAACTTCCAAATAAAATTTTTGATTGATGGGCTGACCTGGTGGAACAAATTCTGAATGATCATACAGTGAGTCCTCTCTCTGAATGAACTACGCCCCTGGCATCAAACATGCAAATCAGCATTGTTTTGATGTTTGATTTGATGTATGATTTGAAGTGACGATCTTTTTTTAGGCGGGGTGACGATGACGTCATCCACTGGCTTGACTGTTGCTTTGTTGTTGGGTAGTAACCATAGCACCATGACTCATCACCAGTAATGACCTTTCATAGATAACGTGGATCAGTTTCACGCTGTTGTTTCAAAGGCCGACGTTTCACCTCGACGTTCCTTTTGATTGCCAGTCAGAAGCCGAGGAACAAACTTGGCAGCAACTCTTCCATTCCCAAATCTTCCGTTGAAATTCGCTGAACCGAGTTCCAAGGTAACCCACTAATTTTTTGACAGTTCATCAATTGTCCTGGCTGAGCGGTTCTAGGCGCTTCAGTCCGAAACCGCGCTGCTGCTGCGGTCGCAGGTTCGAATCCTGCTTCGGGCATGGATGTGTGTGACGTCCTTAGGATAGTTAGGTTTAAGTAGTTCTAAGTCTAGGGGACTGTTGACCTCGTACGTTACGTCCAATAGTGCTTAGAGCCATCAATAGTCTGTCGACAGTCTGTGAGCACGAGCTCTCCAATTTTTTAATATTTTCGCCGATTCGGGCAGCTGATGGACGTCCAAAACGAGGTTTGCCATCAATCGACATGTCACCATTTTTAAATCGAGCAAACCACTCGTACACTTAAGTTTTTCCCATAGCGTCATCTTGGTAAGCTGGGTTCAACATTAAAACAGTTTCAGCAGCTTTTTTTCCGAGAAGAAAGCAAAATCTCACAGCTGTACATAGGTCTCTTAAACTTTCCATCAGACAAAACGAAACAAGAACAAAACAGGTATAGCAGAAACAATAGCTGCAGATGAACACAACAAACCAGGTCGATAACACAGGTTGCACTGAACTGGCAATGACTTGCGCTATACACGCCTAGCTGTCTGCACAAATGCGTACTAGACAAAGCTTCGTCCATGGCAATGTTATTCCGTTTTTTTTTCTTTTTTTTTGGGGGGGGGGTGTGTGTAGGTACATCCTCTTACAAGATGGAAACGTCGAGAAAATGCACAAGAGAGTCTGTGGATGATTGATGATTAAAGATGTATGACAGATGACGACATGAACATATCGTACGAAGGAACATGCATATGAAGAATTAACTACCAGAAAGCGCTGTGCAGTGTGAATGCCACGTCTATGACAGTTTGTTACTGTGGAAGTGGAGTGGCTCTATCTTGTCAGGTCAGAAAAGAAATGCCAGTGAACGAAGTGGATGGAAGCCTAAGATGAACACGAGATCGGAGTTTTCTGAAGCCCTAAAGGAATTCTTCGTACTGTTTACCATGCAGGGAGTAAAACAAATAACAAAGGAATATTCTGCTAATCTTCTAGACAAACATGATAGAAAAACAGGTGTCTGGCCTTCAAAAGGGAAACGTAAAAGAACCATTATCAGGACAATGCATTTACTGAAACGTTCACTTTATTCGCCACGCTTTACGCACTCCGACAGCCAACTTCCGCAAATCAAATTAAATTTGTGACTGGAAATATCTTTAATTAAATAAAGTGATTATGACAGCCGCAGACAGAAATTATTCAGAACTTGCATAATCGCAGATCAGACTAGTGAGAGTACTCAAGACACAAATGGGCACTACATCGAAAACCGAGCACATTTTCTAATCAAAAAGAAACAGTGTATCTCCACTGCCAGACGCAGAAACTTGCATCTTACCTTATTATATCTTCAACAGGAATAATTAATTCTACCCCCTTCTTCAAACGAAATGTTATACAACTTACTTACAGCAGATGAATCTAAATCGAACCTTCAGGGGCAATCTTTTTGAAATCGGTGCTACGCAGAATACATTACCTCACTCCAGAAATTATCTGAACTACTTACCTTTGTTTTCTGTGTCCGGATACCCCATGCGCGTTAGTTTCGCAATACGTAACTTATTTAAATATTAAAATTTCATCATTTAAAAATGTTAGTTTCTTGTCAGTAAATTTATAAATAGCTCTTAAAGTTAACAGCCCATTTGGCTAGGGTGTCGGGGGTGCTTCACAGTCATCCGCATTAGAGACCTGACTCGAATCACTGCTTTTAATGCGTAGTGCGTGTTCCAGTCTTCTCTGAAGAAACATTCTGCTGCGTTTGAGATGGTCCCCCAGGAGCGTTCGTGGTGAAAAATCGTGGGAGAGCATCGATCTGCAACAGTAGTCGAGAAGTAGAGGCGTGTCCAAGCCTCGCTTTGATCCATTTGGTGTGCTTCGCTAGCATAGCGGCGAGGAACGGTGTTCGGGCGAAAAACGAAGGCACAGCGCGTTACTCTCGTCCTACGTTGCCGTTACAATCCGTCACAGTAACCCACATTAGAGAGCACCGCGATGGAGGTCGTAAATTTCTTACTGGAGTTAAAAAACGCACTGTTCGTCCATTGTATGAGCGAGCGAACAGGAGTGTAAGAAAATTCGTTTGTATCGGAATTCAGTACTTCCACCGACCATCCAGATGTAGGTTTCCTATGGTTCCGTCAATCGATTAAGGCGAATGTCGGGTTGGATTTCCTTCTCCATCTTCGACCAACTGAACATGTGTTCAGTCTTTAACGACATGTCTACTTCCACTACTCTAACTGTGGATGGACTATAAGATATGAGGAAAAGAGCAGAAGAATGCATTCCTTCGTTCGTATAATGTATCTACACGCTTAAGCTAGGAACTCATGTTCAATGTAATTCGTTTGAATTCTCTAAACTTTCACGTATATGACGGAATGTGTCATATATTTTCCATGTAATTTTACTTGACAAAGCTTGGAAACTCGCGAATACTTCTTGAAATAGCCCTTTGAACGTACGATTTTTAGAACTGGTCATCAGACTCTTGAGTTTTAAAAAGTATCGTGCCCACCTTATGGCACTCAGATTATTGTACGTACTCTATGTGGGGGAAGGTAGACTGCGTTCGCTGTTCGTCTCCTACTATCCCAACCCCTCTTAATCGATTAACAAGTGTTTCGCTGTAAGAACGGGTCTTGGCGATCCTTGGCAAGACATAAGTCGAGTAAATCTTGTGTTGTTCGATTGTTTTTGGAGCAAGTGCACGCGGGATATTAACAGCAAGCTCTCCATAGTGGAATACACCTCTCTCGTTGCATTTGGCACTGGGTTTTTTGTTACCTTCTCGTCCTCTCGCGCTGACTGAAAGAACATGTGATAAAGCGCGCCGCTCCTTTTTGGTTCTATTTCCTCACTGTAACTCGACGTCAGACAGTCGGATTTATTCAGATCATTTTCCTCAAATTTCATCCTAAATTCTTCAGTGTGGTTATACATGGGACAGTTCGACTTATATAGGGGAAGCACGTATTTCAATTAAGTCGCTTTGTATGGGCGTGCTGAAAAGTAATGCCTCCGAATTTTTTTGTGTGAAAACCATTAAAACTTTTTAAGTAAAACAAAAATTATTAACATTATATACCTTTATTCTTCATGTTCCACTTATTTATTTGTCAAAGCAAGCACCCTGGCGACGAACACGTTTCTCCCAACGGGAAACCAGTTTGTTTAAACGGTCAATGTGGAATGGAAACAGATGAAAACCAGATGAGGGCAATTCGCGACTGTACGGAGAGTGGTCGATGACAGTGAACCAAAGGAGTAGACTGCCTCAGATATCGCAATGCTCGTGTGAGCTCTAGCACTGTCACGGCGAAGTAGAGGCTGCCCCATGTGAGGACGAACTCTCCTGCGGTTACAAATTCGACTAAAGCACTTTGTATCTCCCACAAGGATATAATTACGTTAGACATTGTCATGTTACACGCTACAATTCGGAGCGCTCTAACGGCAGACGGTTGCAACTTGGGGGAGATTCGACCGAGTAAATATGCATGAAATGTAATACCTGAACCGTTATTGAGAACAGAATAAAAAATTCGGAAGCACTGCTCTTCAGCACGCCCTCGTACGATTGTTGGTGTCTACGGCAACAAAACGTAGGAAAAAGACTAAAAATCCATGTGATGTACAACACTAATGCAAAAAAAAGAACGTGGGTGTGGAAGGGGAAAGTATAGGGCCCACTCCACGATACAGATTAGCTGTACTCCAACGATAAACAGAGCAGTTGTTTACTGTTAAATTTCCGAGGGCGTACGCGTCTGAAAGAGTCGACTAATACGCCGCCTAACAAAAAACAACAGACGCTCCCAGAAGACATGAGCGGATGTCAATGTAACTTAGTACATGCAAACACTTTGGGCGGTCATTTAAATGAACCTACTTGCGGTTCTGGGTGACAGGTAGAAGAGCCACCAGAAATTTCAAATGGCTCCGAGCACTATGGGACTTAACATCTGAGGTCATCAGTCCCCTAGGCTTAGAACTATTTAAACCTCACTAACAGACATCCATGCCCGAGTTAGGATTCGAACCTGCGACCATAGCAGCAGCGCGGTTCCGGTCTGAAGCGCGGAGAACCCCTCGGCCACAACGGCCGGCTACAGCAACCAGAATGCAACTGTGTTGTTCATGCATAGTGTTGGCAGAGTATATAAGGAACGTTAATAAAGTCAGCTTTTCAGTTATCACTGTGAAGGACCTGGAGATGCTGCAGTGTTCAAAAAATGGCTCTGAGCACTATGGGACTCAACTGCTGTGGTCATAAGTCCCCTAGAACTTAGAACTACTTAAACCTAACTAACCTAAGGACATCACACACATCCATGCCCGAGGCAGGATTCGAACCTGCGACCGTAGCGGTCGTGCGGCTCCAGACTGTAGCGCCTTTAATCGCTCGGCCACTCCGGCCGGCGATGCTGCAGTGTGAGACAGCATTATCAGCACCTGACACAGTTCGATAGAAGCCGCATTATGGGTCTCCATTTGGTCGGCTGGTAGACTCCTGCGATACCTAGATTTGTGGGGCATTTTGATGCGGCAATGTCTCAATGTCGGATGGCATGGGAACGTGAGGGTAGGCAAACTAGTCATTACGCTTCCAGGCGACCACGCCTGAGCACCTGAAGAGGATCGCCATATTGCGCATCAGGCTCTTCGTAACCCCTTTCTGAGATCTGCGCGTACCATCCGATAACAACCAATGTACTCCTTGCAAAATTGTGTGTCAGCCTACAGCACTGGTCGGAGACTAGCAGGAGCCGGACTAGGGAATCATCGTCCTGTGCTTAGGATATGGTTAACACCACGATACGAACGGCTGCGTGACCGGGAAGCATGGGCGCCGCGTTTTGCTCATCATGTACTACACTCCCTCGGACGACAATCGTTGACGTCTATGGCGACGACTCAATTCTGGCAATGCAATACTGCAGCGCATATCTACTGCAGAACTACGACGCATTGTTCCTTCGGACATGTATGCAGGTACTGCGGCGACTACTTGAATCTCCGAAGGAACAATGCGTCGTACTCCTGCGCTAGACAGGCGCTGCAGTATCATCTTCACCCGCTAACACCGGGTAAGCGACTGTCAATTAAAACGTCTCCTCTGTGAGGGAATACACATAATGAATGTACCAGTGCAGGTTGTAAACACATGGTTGACGACGTATGGAAGCTTGGGCCTGGCCGTGAGTCGTGCTAATATAGCCTAATGGCAAGTCGACCGCTTCCCATAAGCGGGAATTCCAGGTTTGAGTCCCGTTCCGGCACAAATTTTGGTTGTCATCGATCCGTTATACAGGGTCTTTATACATCTACAGCTACATATAGGGAGCTCTAATTTCCCTTATCTTTGAATCGTGACCATTGCGCGGTTTGAAAGTTGATGGTAATGATGCTCTACCTCCTCGGTGAAGATCGGATTTCGGAATTTAGTGAGCAGCCCCTTCCTTCTAGCGCGCCGTCTATCTGCAAGTGTGTCCCATTTCGAACTTTCTGTGAGATATGTAGCGCTCTCGCGATGGCTGAATGTACCAGTCACGATTCTTGCCCCTCGTCTTTGGACCTTCTCAGTCACTTGAATCAGACCCAACTGGTAAGGATCCCATATAGACGAACAATACACTAAGGTTGGACGAACTAACGTATTGTAAGCTATTTCCTTTGTTGAAGGACTGCATCGCTTCAGGATTCTACCAATAAACCGCAATCTAGAGTTCGCCTTGCCCGTTATTTGTGTAATCTGATCATTACATTTGAGATGATTTCCAATAGTCACTTGACAGATGTTACCGCTTCCAAAGACTGGGCATTTATTTTGTACTCGTACATTAATGGGGATTTTCGCCTTGTTATACGCAGTGGGTTCACTTACAAATATTGAGAGATAACTGCCAGTCATTGCACCACGCATTAATTTTCTACAAATCCTCATTGATCTGTTCACAACTTTCGTGTGATACAACTTTCCTGTAGACTACAGCATCATCGGCAAACAGTCTAAGGCAGCTGTCAATACCATCAACCAGATCATTTATGTAAATCGTAAAAAGCAGCGGACCTATTACGCTGCCCTGAGGCACACCTGAAGTTACGCTTGTTTGCTCCCTGTCTGTTAGAAAACTTTCTATCCAACTGCATATGTCATCGGATAGACCGTAAGCGCGCACTTTTTGGAGCAAGCGACAGTGCGGAACTGAGTCGAACGCCTTTCGAAAGTCGAGAAATGTGGCATCAACCTGAGAGCCGGTATGTAGAGCCTGTTGTATATCACGCACAAAGAGGGCCAGCTGCGTCTCGCATGGCCGCTGTTTCCTAAAACCGTGCAGATGAGCTTCTCATAGACTAGAAAGGTCATTATGTCTGAACACAAAATATGTTCCATGATTCTACAACAAATCGATGTCAGTGAAATTGGCCAATAATTTTGTGCATCCGATTTTCTGCCCTTTTCATAGATTGCTTCTTCCAGTCCCGTGGAACTTTCCGCTGTTCCAATGATCCCTGGTAGATGATGGATAACAATGGTGCTATATTTGTAGGATAGTCAACACATAATGTTACGGGGATACCGTCTGGGCCAGATGCCTTTTTGGCGTCTAAGGATCCTAACTGTTTTACAATGCCAGATACACTAAACACTATGTCAGCCATTCTTGCGTTTTCATAATGAACATACCGGTTTAAGGCTTTGTGGCATTTATTACGTTCAACTTACAATTGTAAATAATATACCAAATCAAAGATCAATTCAAACAGTTTTGTTTGTATGCCTGTGCGCAATGGGAAGAATGACAAAGAGTGTCTAAAAACGTGTTGAACGTGTACGAGTCTTTCACGCTTAGCCCCTAGAAATATCCCCGCGGAAAGTTTATGGGCCTTTCTTTTTCGGTGAATCAACTGTAACTCATGTTTCTTGTCTTGATGTGATATACACTACTGGCCATTAAAATTGCTACACCACGAAGATGACGTGCTACAGACGCGAAATTTAACTGATAGGAAGAAGATACTGTGATATGCAAATAATTAGCTTTTCAGAGCATTCACACAAGGTTGGCGCCGGTGGCGACACCTACAACCTGCTGACATGAGGAAAGTTTCCAACCGATTTCTCATACACAAACAGCAGTTGACCGGTATTGCCTGGTGAAACGTTGTTGTGATGCCTCATGTAAGGAGGAGAAATGTGTACCATGACGTTTCCGACTTTGATAAAGGTCGGATTGTAGCCTATCGCGATTGCGGTTTTTCGTATAGCGACATTGCTGCTCGCGTTGGTCGAGATCCAATGGCTGTTAGCAGAATGTGCAATCGGTGGGTTCCGGAGGGTAATACGGAACGCCGTGCTGGATCCCAACTGCCTCGTATCACCAGATGACAGGTATCTTATCCGCATGGCTATAACGGATCGTGCAGCCACGTCTCCATCCCTGAGTCAACAGATGGGGACGTTTACAAGACAACAACCATCTGCACGAACAGTTCGACAACGTTTGCAGCAGCATGGACTATCAGCTCGGAGACCATGGATGCGGTTACCCTTGACGCTGCATCACAGTCAGGAGCGCCTGCGATGGTGTACTCAACGACGAACCTGGGTGCACGAATGGCCAAACGTCATTTTTTCGGATGAATCCAGATTCTGGTTACAGCATCATGATGGTCGCATACGTGTTTGGCGACATCGCGGTGAACGCACATTGGAAGCGGGTATTCGTCATCACCATACTGGCGTATCACTAGGCGTGATGGTATGGGGTGCCATTGGTTACACGTCTCGGTCACCTCTTGTTCGCATTGACGGCACTTTGAACAGTGGACGTTACGTTTCAGATGTGTTACGATGTGGCTCTACCCTTCATTCGATCCCTTCGAAACCCTACATTTCAGCAGGATAATGCACGACCGCAAGTTGCAGGTCATGTACAGGCCTTTCTGGATACAGAAAATGTTCGACTGCTGTCCTGGGAAGCACATTCTCCAGATCTCTCACCAACTGAAAACGTCTGGTCAATGGTGGCCGAGCAACTGGCTCGTCACAATACGCCAGTCACTTCCCTTGATGAACTGTGGTATCGTGTTGAAGCTGCATGGGCAGCTGTACATGTACACGCCATCCAAGCTCTGTTTGACTCAATGCCCAGGCATATCAAGGCCGTTATTGCGGCCAAAGGTGGTTGTTCTGGGTACTGATTTCTCAGGATCTATGCAACCAAATTGTGTGAAAACGCAATCACATGTCAGTTCTAGTGTAATATATTTGTCCAATGAATACCCGTGTATCATCTCCATTTCTTCTTGGTGTAGCAATTTTAATGGCCAGTAGTGTAACTATGGCCCGTGCCTCAATGGGAAGAAGCCGAACAACACATCTTTATTTGGGAGCAAGATGGTGCGCCACCTCACTGGCGTAACTCAATACGCGACTGGTTAAACGATGTTGTATCCGACCGGTGGATTGGGCGCAAGGGGCCTGCTGACACAGCATCTTATGCACGACCTCCACGTTCACACACGATCTGACGCGATGATGTGTATGTGTCTCCGATACCAGCGTGATCTATCCGACTTTAGAAACACTGTTACTGCAACAGTTACTCCTGACACATTGATCAAGGTTTCGGAACAACGTCGCCTGTCGACTCGATGTCTGATCGGCGTTCACACTGAATGATTCTAAGAAAAACTGTTTTTGTTTCTCTTTCATTTTGTGTACTGATTATAACAGTAAAATCAATGTAATATGTGCTGCAAAACCTTAAAATCCGTATATTCATTTTGAAACACCCTGTATAGATGATGCTTGTCTATATGCGAATACATTCTACGCATTCTTCCAAGGTCTGGAGGGGCACAGCGCTATTACTCTCGGCGTCATAGTGCACAGAGTCATCGGCTATGGCTTCAGGTCGCGGCTGGTAGTGGCTGAGGCAACTCTGGCGGCACAACGATTACGTCACGGGCACCCTAAGTCCTTATGTTTTACCTCTCATACGGCAGTACCGCGGTGCCATTTTTCAGCAGGGCAGTGCTTTCTCACACATGACACGCGTCTCTATGAACCGTCTGCCTGATGTTAAGGTACTTCCATGGCCATAAAGATCTACAGATCCGTCTCCGATAAGAATATGTGTGAGAACAGCTCGGACATGAACTCTGCGTCAGTGCCGGTATGCTAGATATCAAAGTCCAGTTGCAACAGTTGTGGGCCAGCGTTTCTCAGGAGAGGATACAGTGGCCTTACGATGCCCTTACCAATCGGATCAAGTGCATACGTCCAGGCCAGAGAGAGTGTGGGGAAAGGATCAAAGTCATAATGATAAATGGGCTCATACTGAAAAGTTCTTCGTAAATTTGACTTTATGTTGTAATGAATGAAATACGCTGAAGGACCAAAGAAACTGGTACAGGCATACGTATTCATATGCTGAGATGAGTAAACAAGCAGAATACGACAGTGCGGTCGGGAACGCAACAAAAAGAGTCTGGCGCAATTGTTAGTCCGGTTACTGCTGCTACAATGACAGTTTATCAAGATTTAAGCGAGTTTGAACATGGTGTTTTACACTACTGGCCATTAAAATTGCTACACCAAGAAGAAATGCAGATGAGAAACGGGTATTCATTGGACAAATATATTATACTAGAACTGGGTGCATGGTTCCTGAGAAATCAGTACCCAGAACAACCACCTCTGGCCGTAATAACGGCCTTTATACGCCTGGGCATTGAGTTAAACAGAGCTTGGATGGCGTGTACAGGTACAGGTGCCCATGCAGCTTCAACACGATACCACAGTTCATCAAGAGTAGTGACCGGCGTATTGTGACGAATCAGTTGCTCGGCCACCATTGACCAGACGTTTTCAATTGGTGAGAGATCTGAAGAATGTGCTGCCCAGGGCAGCAGTCGAACATTTTCTGTATCCAGAAAGGCCCGTACAGGACCTGCAACATGCGGTCGTGCATTATCCTGCTGAAATGTAGGGTTCCGCAGGGATCTAATGAAGGGTAGAGCCACGGGTCGTAACACAACTGAAATGTAACGTCCACTGTTCAAAGTGCCGTCAGTGCGAGCAAGAGGTGCCCGAGACGTGCAACCAATGGCACCGCGTACCATCACGCCAGTTGATACGCCAGTATGGCGATGACGAATACACGCTTCCAATGTGCGTTCACCGCGATGTCACCAACCAGGGATGCGACCATCATGATGCTGTAAACAGAACCTGGATTCATCCGAAAAAATGACGTTTTGCCATTCGTCCACCCAGTTTCGTCGTTGAGTACACCATCGCTGGCGCTCCTGTCCGTGATGCAGCGTCAAGAGTAACCGCAGCCATGGTCTCCGAGCTGATAGTCCATGCTGCTGCAAACGTCCTCGAACTGTTTGTGCAGATGGTTGTTGTCTTGCAAACGTCCCCAGCTGTTGACTCAGGGATCGAGAAGTGGCTGCACGATCCGTTACAACCATGCGGATAAGATGCCTGTCAACTCGACTGATAGTGATACGAGGCCATTGGGATCCAGCACGGCGTTCCGTATTACCCTCCTGAACCCACCGATTCCATATTCTACTAACAGTCTTTCTAACTCGACCAACGCGAGGAGCAATGTCGCGATACGAAACCAAAATCTCTATAGGCTACAATCCGACCTTTATCAAAGCAGAAACGTGATGGTACGCATTTCTCCTCCTTACACCAGGCATCACAACAAAGTTTCACCAGGCAACGCCGGTCAACTGCTGTTTGTGTATGAGAAATCGGTTGAAACTTTCCTCATGTCAGCACGTTGTAGGTGTCGCCACTGGCGCCAACCTTGTGTGAATGCTCTGAAAAGCTAATCATTTGCATATCACAGCATCTTCTTCCTGTCGGTTAAATTTTGCGTCTGTAGCATGTCATCTTCGTGGTGTAGCAATTTTAATGACCAGTAGTGTAGTTGGCGCACGAGCGATGGGACCCAGCGCCTCCGAGGTGCCGATGAAGTGGGGATTTTCCCGTACGACCATTTCACGAGTGTATCGTGAATATCAGGAATCCGGTAAAACATCAAATGTCAGACATCGCTGCGGCCGGAGAAAGATCCTGCAAGAAGAGGAGAAACGTTCAACGTAACGTAAGTGCAACCCTTCTGCAAATTGCTGCAGATTTCAATGCTTGGCCATCAAAAAGTGTCAGCATGCGAATCATTCAACGAAACATCATCGGTATGAGCTTTCGGAGGCAAAGGCCTACCCCTGCAGGATTGACGACTGCACGATACAAAGCTTTACGCCGCGCCTGGGACCTTCATCACCAACATTGGACTGTGGATGACTGGAAACATCTTGCCTGGTCGAACGCGTCTTGTTTCAAATCGTATCGAATGGATGGATGCGTACGGATATGGAGACAACCTCATGAATGCATGAAACCTCCAAGTCAGCAGTGGACTTCTCAAGCTGGTGAAGAACATGTAATCGTGTGGGACGTGTGCAATTGGAGTGATATGAGACCCCTGATACGTCTAGGTACGACTCTGACTGGTGACACGTACGTAAGCATCCTGTCTGATCACCTCAATCCATTCATGTCCACTGTGCATTCCGACGTACTTGGGCCCATTCTGGCAGGACAATGCGACACCCACACGTCCAGAATTGCTACATAATGGCTCCAGGAACACTCTTCTGAGTTTAAACACTTCTGCTGGCCACCAAACCTCCAAGACTTTATTGAGCATATCTGGGATGCCTTGCAACGGCTGTTCAGAAGAGATCTCCATCCCGTCGTACTCCTACTGATTTATGGACAGCCCAGCACGATTCATGGTGTCAATTCCCTCCAGCACTACTTCAGACATTAGTCGAGTCCATGCCAAGTCGTGTTGCAGCACTTCTGAGTGCTCGCGTGGGCCCTACACGATATTAGGCAGGTGTACAAATATCTTTGTCTCTTCAGTGTAATAACATATCATCTCAAACCGTGAAATTTTTATTTCGTTTCCTCCTCCTCTTCTATGTGCTTCTCCTTTTTTTCAATGTATAACAACAATAACGACAGGGACAGGAAAACGGAGCAGGGGGGGGGGGAGAGGTAGTGAAACTGGTGACAAGGTGCCCTCCGCGACTCGCTATGAGGAGGATTATGGAGCTCTGGTGTAGGTGTAATGGTCGCCTGAAGAATCTCGTACTGGAGAGACGCTGCTAAATCGCCAGACGGCGCCCGCGCCAAGTGCATTCTTGATAGCAGCCAGGCAGGCGCGTACCGCTAGCGCTGGCCGCTCGAGCCAGCGCCTCCCTGCGCCGCGGCGCATATCGACTGCGGCCGCAGCGTCCCTGGGAGACTGGGCAGCGCGCGTGCTGGAATGCGTGCTGGAAGCCGCCCCACGCACACCTCACGTCGCTTCACCTGGCCTGCGCCCTATCACGCGCCCGCCTAGACCACCGCCCGTCTCGCGTACCTGGACTGTGCCGCAGCGACGACGCCTTCTACGGAGACCAACTAGGCTAGCACTACTTCTTTTGTTAGTCCTCTGTAGCGCCACGAATAGCCCCTACATGGAAGGCTGACATCACTTTCATTCCTTCTATTATTACCGCTCGAAGATTCTGTTACTTATAGTCCCAGGTATTTAAATCTGTCGAAGTTTTGCACGACGCCTTCACCTTTTTCTCCTCCTCTCGGGCTCTTCTTCCAAATTCTTCAGTATCCTCTACTCTTGCCTTATTTGCCAGTGAAAGTATCTTTTTCCCGCGCTTCCTTCTATTCGTTGATCTCTGGAATACTGGTCTGTGCAGCATCTTCTACCTTCCTTCTTGATCCCCAATTCCGACATCCACTTGGTTCCTGTCTTTCCTCTAATCCTGCCCGTTCTTTCCCACGCTCTTTTAGTCGGTCTACCCACATTCATCCCGGCCAGATGTTCTTTTCAGTCTGATTTCTCCTGATTTGTCTTCATGCACCTACCCGAATAACTGCGCTCGTTAACACACTACCTTCGAGACTTGAGGAGACAGGCCGGATCGAATCCGCCAGGTGAATTAATGACAAGTACTTGGACAGCCGCCAGCCGCTGTGGTCGACCAGTTCTAGGCGCTTCAGTCCGAAACCTCGCTGCTGCTACGGTCGCAGGTTCGAATCCTGCCTCGGGCATGGATCTGTGTGGCGTCTTAAGATTAGTTAGGTTTAAGTAGTTCTAAGTTCTAGGGGACTGATGACCTCAGATGTTAAGTCCCATAGTGCTTAGAGCCATTTGAACCTTGGCCAGCCTGGATGTGGCTTTTAGCCGGTTACCCATATCCGACTGTGTAAATATCGGGATGGTACCCGCTTTTCGTCTCAGTTACGCGATTCGCAAACAATTAGCAAAACGTTCTCATGCTTTCATACATGGAAACCACCGGGTGCAGAAAGACAGGGGGTGAGGGGGAAGTGACAACGGGGAGCCGACAGGTTGAGCATTCTCTCACACACACTACCGTTAACACTGACAAATCCATATTAACATGGCGACATTGTCATTGTCAGATATATGATAAGGCCAGAAAAGAAGGTTGTCTTCATTATTTGGTGCAAACTTCCCTACGTCGTCGCATCCCTCACGAACGCTTTTATGACTCAGTATTTTCCTCAGTATTATTTCTGAAGTTGCTCTGTACCATGTCTTTCTCGTGTTATTATCTTAAGCCGCACGTACTACCACAGTGCTTACCATTGCCTCCTAGTCTCTGATCTAAGTGCCTGCCAATATGTTCTTTTCATTGTATATGCAGTATTCTAGATCACATAGAAGGCTGACATCACATTCAGTACCAGCCTTCTAGCTTAGTTCATCGACTTGTTTCTTTGCCCTTTCATCCATTTCAGCCTGCCGGTGTGGCCGAGCGGTTCTGGAACCGCGGGACCGCTACGGTCTCAGGTTCGAATCCTACCTCGGGCATGGATGTGTGTGATGTCCTTAGGTTAGTTAGGTACTTAAACCTGATGACCTTAGCAGGGAACTGATGACATTAGCAGTTAGGTCCCATAGTGCTCAGAGCCATTTGAGCCATCCGTTTCACTTACTATCGCTATGTCGTTCACAAAGGCAAGGCGGGTCGCTTATTATCCCCCACACATCTCTTTCAGAAACGTTATTATTTTACGATTTCTCACTCAGAACATCAAATAATCACCGTGCAATAAGAGCATCAAGCGCCAAAATAGCGACGGTACGCAGATGGACACGTGATCTCGTGTGATGCCGATACTAAAGCAAATTGCTGGCCAATTCTTTTTCCCGTTTACACAAGCGTCTATTCAAGAAAGCAAAGCAATCGGCAATGTTGAACTTTGACTGACAGCAGAGAAAATCCAGTTAAAAAAAAAAAGCATCGTGAAAAGGTTAACGGAAACTCCCTCATCTTGTTACACTAAAGCAGACGGTGCTGTACGTTATTTACAAACTTCGTTAAAACTTGGTACCGATCTAGCAAAAGCGGGCCGATGTGGCCGAGCAGTTCTAGGCGCTACAGTCTGGAACCGCGCGACCGCTACGGTCACAGGTTCGAATCCTTCCTCGGGCTTGGATGTGTGTGGTGTCCTTAGGTTAGTTAGGTTTAAGTAGTTCTAAGTTCTAGGGGACTGATGACAGAAGTTAAGTCCCATAGTGCCCAGAGCCATTTTTTCGATATAGCAAAATCATGGCGGAGAGAATCTTCCACTGTCTCTACTGCGCCACCGTATTCAGTGGAAACAGAGCCTTTACCGTTAGGGACCTAAGTCGCAAGATGACTAAGTACCAGCATTAACGAGTTTTGAAAACAGTATTCTCGATAATATTGTTGAGTTCGACTGCTTCTATCCACGCCGTGTACTTTTCCGTACCTGCAAGTCACAAACGCTAATTTGCCACGCAGGTTTCAATCTGACAAATTTCCAGTTTTACGCGTGGTAAACGGTGACGTGTCTGATCGCATCGTTAACGATCTTGTGACAAGTGTTGTTGAGAATAAGTTGTGACTAGCGAAAATTGGTTCCTTACGGGCACTAGAAATTTAGTATCCTGTTTTTCGTGAGCAGTCGCTTTAAATGCTTGTCTTTCTGAACACACTTCCAGACTAGTATCAGATTTTCATAGTCGTTGCCCTACTACCCCTGGAGGGATACTTAAAGAGCATCATCGTTTGGCGATAATGAACAGAACAGCAGCCAACACAGATAACACAAATCACATTCTTACCCCAGACTGGATACTGTTTTCCAAATCCAAAAATAATAACTATACCTGGCTAATTGAGCAACACGTTTATTGCTTTACATATAACCTAACAATGTCCAAGGAGAAATACATACTGTGTATTAGAGTACGACATCAAAGTTTACTGCACAACAAGTTAGAGAAAATTGTGTCAAAACTTAATGACAATCATGCATGCTTACCGCGATGTATCTGTTTGACAAAAATATGGTTCACGAGAAACGTGTGCGTGAACACAAATGCCGATAATACGCAAAGCTGCAGGTTGTGTTGCTGTATTTAACCACGAACACCATCTGTGCGATGTCCTCAGTCGTGATCAGAACAGTGTTCTGTGTAGTTGATGATGATGAAGTCCCATACTCCGTAACAGAGCGTAGGGGAACGATGCGGGACACCCGCACCGCCGTACTAGGCAAGGTCCTAGTGGAGGTAGAGGTAGTTTGACATTGCCTTCCTCCCACCGTAATGGGGATCAATGATGATGATGAAGACGACACAACAACACCCATTCATCTCGAGGTAGGGAAAATCCCTGACCCCGCCGGAAATCGAATCCGGGACACCGTGCTCGGGAAGCGAGATTGCTACCGCGAGACCACGAGTAGAGGTCTCTGTGTAGTTGTGAGGGCATTATGTCGGAAGTAAGCGAATTCGTACGTGGACAGATTGTTGGTGTTCTTATGGTGGGTGTTTATGTAACCAAGGTAGCCGAAGTGTTCTGTGTTCCAAGAAGCGTCGTATTTAGCATTTATAAAGCATACGGGAAACGCAGAAAAAGTCATGGTTAAGTCACACAATGGATGAAAGCGTGTGTTCTGTGATCGTGACAGGAGGTCATTGTAACGACGACCGCGACGAATAATAAAAGATGTCACTGCAGAACGGGATGTCCCACTCGCGAGGCCATTCAGCACCAACACAACGCAATGGGAGCTCCACAATATGGGGATGGGAGGGAGAACAGAAATTGCAGTGATGCAAATTCGCGTAACAGGAAAATGTGACGCCGAAGCCATAAAACCTAGACTACGGAGCAATGGAAGAAAGCCATTTATTCGGATGAGTTACACAATGTTTCCAGCTTCTGGTCGAGTTTATGAGTGGAACATGGCAGGTGTTCTGTGATAATTGTGGCCAGCCATATCACGGTATTCTATGGCCCTCATGCTTACTTTGCAAGGTCGAATTACTAGCTAGGATTATGAGACCATTTTCGTTGATCAGGTCCATCCTATGGCACCATGTTTATTCCCCAGTAGCGACGCTAGGTTCGAAGACGGCAGGTCACCTGTTCACACAGCTCGTATCGTCTGGTACTGCTCTTGTCAGCACGATGAAGAAGAGTTGTCGCACTGTGGGGCGGCGGGTTTATGTTGATTAATATAAAATGCAGAATAAATGCATTTCCCTGCCGATTAACCTTATGTGGGGCGGCGGGTAGAATTATTGTTATTTAAATGTTCCTATTATTTATGCTGTTGTTTTGCCGTTCTCAACACTGGCTCTCTAACTACAATTTTGGCAACCAGAAAGTGATTAGCAAAACATGAAGCCTGTAATTAGAATTCCTAGTGCCCACTTCACCTGAGAAATACATTTATAGCTACAGCTTATAGCTCTGAGGAATTAGGAGATTGTCTGGGATTCATAATCAAAAACGATCGTAAAAAAACAGTTCTCTGTATTCTGAAAGTCACAATTGAAAAAAAAATAATCCACACAACTTGACTAACAGAGCAGTTCAGAGTCTAATGCGCTGATGCAACTATAACTGTCCAAATTAAATGTTTAAATGAATGCTCGCCATAATTTGATGATAATGTTCATCAAACGCCACGCTAAATAATGGTAGAATGTCTGTCCCGCGGCGGCACGTGAAAATACGACATATGCAAACTGAAGATATATCATTAAAGTCATCCCAGAATTTACACTTCACTCGAAAACGATTTCATGGTTACGCGTATCCCGAGTAGCTTAATACGGCATCCGAGGCCGTTTATAGCAATGATACCGACGCGACGCGACGCGACGCGACGCGACTCCCGGCACAGTTGGTGTGCTAATCTGCCTCTGGAGAGAACAGGGGCCTTTCTTTCTCGCGCAGCGTTCTTATATATAAAGCCGCGGTGCGGACGGCTAAGGGAACGCCTGATCAAATCGGCTCTCCCAACTAGCCGCTGGGCTAGTAATGCACCACTGTAAGTCATTGAATAAATCATAGCTCCTTTTGCTGATGGCCGATGAAGCTCTCAATTTAAATGTGCATTCAGCACACAGATAAGTAATCATAATAAAAGTCTGACGTGGCTAAGTAAAATATTTTGGGCGAGAGAATTAATTTAATTACACTGCATGCAGTAGACGAGCTCTGAACTTGCCCTTTGGAGATACGCTATCGCTATAGTTATATAGTTATTCAATTGAAACTTCTCACATCTTTATGATTATAGCGGATCTCCATTCTACTTAAATATAAACATCCTAGCCTTATTTATTAGCCTACTTAATCTATCTTGCTTCCTTAATTTTTAAGACAAAAACCAGAAAATCATGAATTTCAACTAAAATCTTAATTTGTGAGATCCAAAGTACTGTTTCTATTAAATTATTATGAAAAAGGAATCTAAATATAAATTTTTAAGTCTCTAGCTCTTTTCTGTTGCGCCAATGATTTTTACAGAAAAACGTCCAAATTTAGAAAATGGTTAAATTTATTGAACTGACATTCAACACATATTGATTTAGTATTCCTCCTGACATGCTAGAACCGTTTCATGGTATTTACTTGATTTTTAAAGTATTGCGCAACATTTATGGCGTCAGAGCTAGTTACAGCGGACTGGCTGGCACACAACGAAAAGACTGATGAGAATTTTATAAGGCGTGAGGAGGCTGCTTCCCTACAGCACGTCCCCTGGCCACCTCAACATTGTTGAGCGTCTGTTTTTTTCTTTGGAGAGGAAGGTGCGTGATCGCTACTTTCACCGTTATCGTTATCTGTGCTCGGCACTATTTTGTAGGAAGAATGGTCGAGATTCCCTTGAGAACCGTACAGCACATATACGAGGTGCTACACAAAAGTTGCCTGAATGTGTGCAGCTGGTAAAATCTAGCTAGTACGACGAAACGCCGCCAATTGTTACCTCATACATCCTTTTTGAGTTAGTGCCTCAAGCGGCTTTGTTCTAGGGGGTCGCCTTTAGTTTTTGCGCGCAGAACCTCGTTATGACGCGTCGTCATTGTCGGCCTGCTGATCATCTACAATCACTGCAGGTTGGGGACCAGTCCTACAAGAGAGTGCAAGAATTCAAATACCTAGGGGCACTTTTCACTGAGAACTCCTCATGTGAAGCAGAGATCAATGCCAGAATACAAGCAGGAAACCGATCTTACCACAGCCTAGCACAACTGCTTCGGTCCAGATATCTCTCCAGACAGTTCAAGATTCGACTGTACAAAACCCTGATCCAGCCTGTTGTTCTAAAGGCTGTGAGACATGGAGTATCCGGAAACAGGACTTCCATAAGCTCCTTGTTTTTGAGAGGAAAGTGCTTCGGAAGATCTTCGGTCCGGTTCTGGATGCAGATACAGGGGAATGGAGGATCAGATACAACCAAGAGCTTGAGGAACTATACCAGCTGCCCAACATAGGAGGAACTGTCAAAGCCAAACGAATGCAGTGGGCCGGTCATGTGGCCCGGATGGAGGATCACAGATGGTCTCGGAAGCTGCACACGTACAGGAAAGAGACCGCCAAGGAGACCCAAGAAGCGTTGAAGGGATGGACTCCATGAAGATTTAAACCAAGTGTCAATAGATGTAAATGGATGGCGGATAGCAGCCATGGACAGAATACAGTGGAGGAGGAAACTTGTAGATGCGTGCGGTCCACTGGGCCTCATCACGTAGTATTAGTAGTTCCCGATGGTCGTCTGTGGTGTGTCTTACGAAACTGACGATCGTGGGTGTCTGGGAGCAACATATGTGCATAAACTTTCGTTTAGGGCTCGGAAAAACCGCTACAGAAACACATGACGTGTTTAAGAAATCATCTGGGGAAGAAGCCCTAGTCCAAAACCATTTTTAGGACTGTTTTAAGCGCTTTCAAGATGTCAGGACATCGTTCGGCGATGATCCCCGTTCACAATTGCCGTGAACAGTCATTACTCTTGAAAATGCCGCTGTTGGTGGGAACACGGTGCAGGAAGTTCGTAGGTAGCCCATCCGAGACATATGAAATATCCTGGCACCGACGTATGGGACACGTCGGAGGTTCTGTTCCACGAGAGTGGCTAACGGGTGACTGGGTTCTCCAGCACGACAATGTGAGGTCACACACTGCAGTAACCACACAGGAGTTCCTGACGAAAAACAAAATGTCAGATGTTCCTCATCCGCGATATTCACGCGACCTCACACTGAGTGACTTTTTATTCCGGGAGCTTTTGGATAGCACCTCGTATTTATTCATTTCGTGGCAACTAGAAGCTGTTTTGAATTCCAAATGTTTTCCTAAACCGTATTAAGCACGTTAATATGTTGTGTTGTTTTTTGGTGTTTCCATCTATGTTTGTCCACTCGCTGTATAGTATCCTCGATCCAGTCAATGAATCGGGTCGTTCCTTTACACACAGCTAACTCCGGTCCTCACAACAGAAGTAAAGGAGCTTCCGCTAATGAACCCTCCTGGAGGAGTACTGCCAGACGGAAGCAGAGAAACTGTGCCAGGCGCGGCTCGGCGCTGCCTTCTCCGGCGAGGTGCGACTAACAGCCATCTGCACGCCAGAGAGCCAGCGAGCGCTGGAAAGCGTGCACAACGCGTCGTGTCCGATGAGCGAGGGCTTTCGCGCCTGCAACAGGCTGGTGGAGACTCGGGAGGACGCAGACTCTGCTAACTCGAAAAGATACTCGGTCACTCGACGAGCCGCTATATCCATGAAAGTTGAAAGTGCGAGTGCACACACGAGTTATTACGAAGATTCTAGTTCAAGGCTTTTACACTCCTGGAAATTGAAATAAGAACACCGTGAATTCATTGTCCCAGGAAGGGGAAACTTTATTGACACATTCCTGGGGTCAGATACATCACATGATCACACTGACAGAACCACAGGCACATAGACACAGGCAACAGAGCATGCACAATGTCGGCACTAGTACAGTGTATATCCACCTTTCGCAGCAATGCAGGCTGCTATTCTCCCATGGAGACGATCGTAGAGATGCTGGATGTAGTCCTGTGGAACGGCTTGCCATGCCATTTCCACCTGGCGCCTCAGTTAGACCAGCGTTCGTGCTGGACGTGCAGACCGCGTGAGACGACGCTTCATCCAGTCCCAAACATGCTCAATGGGGGACAGATCCGGAGATCTTGCTGACCAGGTTAGTTGACTTACACCTTCTAGAACACGTTGGGTGGCACGGGATACATGCGGACGTGCATTGTCCTGTTGGAACAGCAAGTTCCCTTGCCGGTCTAGGAATGGTAGAACGATGGGTTCGATGACGGTTTGGATGTACCGTGCACTATTCAGTGTGCCCTCGACGATCACCAGTGATGTACGGCCAGTGTAGGAGATCGCTCCCCACACCATGATGCCGGGTGTTGGCCCTGTGTGCCTCGGTCGTATGCAGTCCTGATTGTGGCGCTCACCTGCACGGCGCCAAACACGCATACGACCATCATTGGCACCAAGGCAGAAGCGACTCTCATCGCTGAAGACGACACGTCTCCATTCGTCCCTCCATTCACGCCTGTCGCGACACCACTGGAGGCGGGCTGCACGATGTTGGGGCGTGAGCGGAAGACGGCCTATCGATGTGCGGGACCGTAGCCCAGCTTCATGGAGACGGTTGCGAATGGTCCTCGCCGATACCCCAGGAGCAACAGTGTCCCTAATTTGCTGGGAAGTGGCGGTGCGGTCCCCTACGGCACTGCGTAGGATCCTACGGTCTTGGCGTGCATCCGTGCGTCGCTGCGGTCCGGTCCCAGGTCGACGGGCACGTGCACCTTCCGCCGACCACTGGCGACAACATCGATGTACTGTGGAGACCTCACGCCCCACGTGTTGAGCAATTCGGCGGTACGTCCACCCGGCCTCCCGCATGCCCACTATACGCCCTCGTTCAAAGTCCGTCAACTGCACATACGGTTCACGTCCACGCTGTCGCGGCATGCTACCAGTGTTAAAGACTGCGATGGAGCTCCGTATGCCACGGCAAACTGGCTGACACTGACGGCGGCGGTGCACAAATGCTGCGCAGCTAGCGCCATTCGACGGCCAACACCGCGGTTCCTGGTGTGTCCGCTGTGCCGTGCGTGTGATCATTGCTTGTACAGCCCTCTCGCAGTGTCCGGAGCAAGTATGGTGGGTCTGACACACCGGTGTCAATGTGTTCTTTTTTCCATTTCCAGGAGTGTACATAACACTTTTAAAAAAGCTCTATTAGAATAATTGTGTTAATTTTTTCTCCTTTACTTGTCTCACCTCTCCTCTGGAAGTGAGAAAATCTTTGATACCTTGGGTGTTATGATAATCTACCGTCACGTCGGCTCTTACTAGATTCCAACGAAGGTAGATTCTTTCTTCCGCGACTGCCGGAAGGAGTTCGTCAATCTAATAAACAACAACGAAAGTAGGATCAAGCGGATCTTCTTATCCACATCTATACTCAGGAATTCGCCGTACGATGAATGGCGGAAGTTACTTTGTACACCACAGTCATTTCCCCTTATTCCTGCGCCATTCACGAATGACGTGCCGGAAGAGAGACTGCTGGTATAACTGCATGTGAGCTCGAATTTCTCTAATTTTAACTTTATGCTCTTCTTGCGAGACATATGTAGGGCTTTCTAGGAACTCCCTACAGCGCTAAACCACGCAGTGATGCATATATCATCTCTCGTATAGCTTGTCACCAGATTCGGATGAGCATCTCCGCTACCCTTGAGCGCTTACCAAACGCAGTCGTGAAGAAGGGCGCTGCTCTTCTTTGGATCTTCTTTATTTTCTCTTTCAGTTCTACCTGGTAACGGTCCCAGACTAGAGAGCAGTACTCATGTCTCCCCCAAAGCTATTTCCTTCGCGAGTGGACTACAATTTTCCTTCGCGAGTGGACTACACTTTGCCTTCGCGAGTGGACTACACTTCCTGACGATGTCTCCAGTGAACCTCTGTCCCACATCAGGCTTCCCTACGATTTCCTTCATGTTATTATTCCACTCTGGACCGTTCCGCAGGAAACATTCAGATATGTAATGAGTGTGCAGTGATTGCTCGGTAATCGTATGTGAGCAAGTAATAAGTCTATCCAACTCATTTATGTCACTTGTCTTTTTTTGCTGATACAACCTAGTATGTATGCTATGCTTAACAGGAAGAGGAAAGACATTATGACTGGGGCCTCAATCTCTCGTCTGTGACAGGGACGTTAGGGATGCAGTAGAAGTTCGGAATGGACCATCAGGGCATTCTTAACTGATTTACAGAAACCGAAATATGGACAGCCACACGGGGATTTAAATGCCGCTGCTTCAGAATTCCAGGCCGCTTTTCTCTCAGCTCTGCCAATGTTAAGCAAAAAAACAGTCACAAAGTTCTTAGGATATATTTAAACGATTGATCAAATACCAGCAGCATTCTCGTAATGTTTACTGTCGATTGTTTGTATCAATGTGTTGCCCTGTGTCATGTTAAGAAGTGCTCAAATGTTTACCAATACTTCCAGTTATCTATAAGGAATGACAGATTTCATTATATGTTGATATACGCTAGACTGAACACATGAAAACACGAAGGAAACATTTCCTATCAAATTACAGCACTATTTGTACACTTTCGGAGCCTCTCGCATCGTTTTAAATTTTGCCTCTTGTGCAGATAAACTCCAACTAATGAAAAACTTTGTGGAGGAAGTCGGAAAGTACACCTGAAAATCGATTAAAATACGAATAAAACAATTCACAACGAACATTTCGAAAATAATATAAAACAGATTAACAACGAGGACATAAGCAAGTTAATGAGTACACGTAGTATTCAAGTACATATACAGGGTGTTACAAAAAGGTACGGCCAAACTTTCAGGAAACATTCCTCACACACAAATAAAGAAAAGATGTTATGTGGACATGTGTCCGGAAACGCTTTATTTCCATGTTAGAGCTCATTTTAGTTTCGTCAGTACGTACTGTACTTCCTCGATTCACCGCCAGTTGGCCCAATTGAAGGAAAGTAATGTTGACTTCGGTGCTTGTGTTGACATGCGACTCATTGCTCTACAGTACTAGCATCAAGCACATCAGTACGTAGCATCAACAGGTTAGTGTTCATCACGAACGTGGTTTTGCAGTCAGTGCAATGTTTACAAATGCGCAGTTGGCAGACGCCCATTTGTTGTATCTATTAGCACGAGGCAATAGCCGTGGCGCGGTACGTTTCTATCGAGACAAATTTCCGGAACGAAGGTGTCCCGACAGGAAGACGTTCGAAGCAATTCATCGGCGCCTTAGGGAGCACGGAACATTCCAGCCTATGTCTCGCGACTGGGGAAGACCTAGAACGACGAGGACACCTGCAATGGACGAGGCAATTCTTCGTGCAGTTGACGATAACCCTAATGTCAGCGTCAGAGAAGTTGCTGCTGTACAAGGTAACGTTGACCACGTCACTGTATGGAGAGTGCTACGGGAGAACCAGTTATTTCCGTACCGCGTACAGCGTGTGCAGGCACTATCAGCAGCTGATTGGCCTCCACGGGTACACTTCTGCGAATGGTTCATCCAACAATGTGTCAATCCTCATTTCAGTGCAAATGTTCTATTTACGGATGAGGCTTCATTCCAACGTGATCAAATTGTAAATTTTCACAATCAACATGTATGGGCTGACGAGAATCCGCACGCAATTGTGCAATCACGTCATCAACACAGATTTTCTGTGAACGTTTGGGCAGGCATTGTTAGTGATGTCTTGATTGGGCCCTATGTTCTTCCACCTACGCTCAATGGAGCACGTTATCATGATTTCATACGGGATACTCTACATGTGCTGCTAGAACATGTGCCTTTACAAGTACGACACAACATGTGGTTCATGCACGATGGAGCTCCTGCACATTTCAGTCGAAGTGTACGTACGCTTCTCAACAACAGATTCGGTGACCGATGGATTGGTAGAAGCGGACCAATTCCATGGCCTCCACGCTCTCCTGACCTCAACCCTCTTGACTTTCATTTATGGGGGCATTTGAAAGCTCTTGTCTACGCAACCCCGGTACCAAATGTAGAGACTCTTCGTGCTCGCAGTGTGCACGGCTGTGATACAATACGCCATTCTCCAGGGCTGCATCAGCGCATCATGGATTCCATGTGACGGAGAGTGGATGCATGTATCCTCGCTAACGGACGACATTTTGAACATTTCCTGAAACAAAGTGAAGTCACGCTGGTACGTTCTGTTGCTGTGTGTTTCCATTCCATGATTAATGTGATTTGAAGAGCAGTAATAAAATGAGCTCTAACATGGAAAGTAAGCGTTTCCGGACTCATGTCCACATAACATATTTTCTTTCTTTGTGTGTGAGGAATGTTTCCTGAAAGTTTGGCCATACCTTTTTGTAACACCCTGTAAATCGCCTGCACGAGGAAAACAAAGGCCGATCGCTATCCGGGAAGTCATAACAAAGTACGCGAGATGAACGAGGATCTACAGAACGCGTGCAGACGAGAAAATATTGTGTGTCATCGCAGTATGCCGAAAATGTGACATCTCTGTGCAGAAGAACGATGGGGAATAATCTAGGAGCCAAAAATCGTGTGTAATTAATATAATTTTAAGAAGAGATGTGTTTATGGTCTCATTATACGAATTTGGAAGTATAACCATAAAAGTTAGTGCCAACTGAACATACGTTCAAAAATAAAGCGAAATGCGTCTGGTCCAGACAAGACTACGTCGTGAAAGATGGAATAACTCCGACATTACTTGCAGTTATGTTTTTGAATCCAGGGCAACTGAAGGCAACGACGGATTGGATACCAAAGCCAATAAAACAAAAGAGGAAACGCGACTTGGAGTGCCTTTGGTAAAGTAAACAGAGTTTTCCAAACAAATCTCAGCTGTGTCTTAAACGGAAAGTGTGCATTTTTCTTAAATTCATGATTGTGTCTCTAACTTGGTCAGACGAGATAATCTTCACAACATAGGCTTCTTTTTCTGTCAGTGATCTTTTTTTTATATTTAAACTACGGTTTTGGGCAACATTACTCATCTTCACATCACTTGACTTATGCTGGGGTCCGCCCGCGGTAGCTGAATGGTCATCGTGACGGATTGTCAATCCTCTGGGCCCCGGTTCGATTCAAGGCTGTGTCGGGGAGTTTTCTCCGCCCAGGGACTGGGTGCTGTGCTGTCTTCATCATCATTCTACCATCCTCATCGACTGCAGGTCACTGAAGTGGCATCAAATTGAAAGACCGGCACCCGGCGAACAGTCTGCCCGACGTAGACTCTAGCCATACGATTTGGGGAAAAAAAAAACCCTTATGCTGGGCACACTGACCGAAACCAATAGCTTTGAAATAAAGTATAGCGACCTACAGACAAAAAAAAAAATAAGGATCGCTAATTGTCCGAATATATCCAGCTTTGATGAAATAATCTTTATTGCACAATCGGTATCAGTCTTGAAATGGACCATCATCAGATTTCATGGAGATCCGACATATACAGGGTGATTCCGTAAGAGCGTGCAAATGTGTAACAGGACATAGAAAAAACTGTTAAAATGTGTGTGAAATCTTATGGGACTTAAATGATAAGGTCATCAGTCCCTAAGCTTAGACACTAGTTAACCTAAATTATCCTAAGGACAAACACACACACCCATGCCCGAGGGAGGACTCGAACCTCCGCCGGGACCAGCCGCACAGTCCATGACTGCAGCGCCTCAGACCGCTCGGTAACAGGACAAAGAGAATGTTCCACTGAACAACTTGAGGTAGGGAACCTGGGGTCGGAGAAGCCAGCTTAAGGAAATATAGGAGTAAACTTGCCTACCGCTGTCTAGCATTACTGTTCTCCAGCTTATTTCCGGCTAACATGCGTACAACTGTACACATACTGTGCTGTTTATTTTCATGTATGCGTATATTCCTTATTTCCTGCAAGGAAACAAGGAGGACGAGCCTCTTTACTAGGAGGTCATGATGCAGGTTTTCTTTACTTTACTTGTCCATCCCAAGTGGCCCTGTTGTATCGTATATCATCTTTATATATATATATATATATATATATATATATATATTACCTAACAGGCATCCGTCACGACGAGTGTTTATTTCTCTTGATCGACGAACGCGAACGCGGGAGACTGGTTCATTGGAAAGAAGAAACGAGGGACATGAGGACTACTCGCACGGGGTGGTCCTATTCGACGGACTGCGATGTCACCTGACCTGAATCCCCCTGATTATCTCCTATGGGGATATCTACGAGGTGCATTCAAGTTCTAAGGCCGCCGATTTTTTTTCTCCAGACTGGAAAGAGATAGAAACATTCGCATTGTTTTTAAAATGAGGCCGCGTTCATTGTCAATACGTCCCAGAGATGGGAGCACCGTATGGCAGATGGAATTTTACCGCCAGCGGCAAGCATGAGAACTGTTTTAAATACTTAAAATGGCGACGTTTTCCTTACTTGAACAGCGTGCAATCATTCGTTTTCTGAATTTGCGTGGTGTGAAACCAATTGAAATTCATCGACAGTTGAAGGAGACATGTGGTGATGGAGTTATGAATGTGTCGAAAGTGCGTTCGTGGGTGTGACAGTTTAATGAAGGCAGAACATCGTGTGACAACAAACCGAAACAACCTCGGGCTCGCACAAGCCGGTCTGACGACATGATCGAGAAAGTGGAGAGAATTGTTTTGGGGATCGCTGAATGACTGTTGAACAGATCGCCTCCGGAGTTGGCATTTCTGCGGGTTCTGTGCACACAATCCTGCATGACGACCTGAAAATGCGAAAAGTGTCACCCAGGTTGGTGCCACGAATGCTGACGGACGACCACATGGCTGCCCGTGTGGCATGTTGCCAAGCAATGCTGACGCGCAACGACAGCATGAATGGGACTTTCTTTTCGCCGGTTGTGACAATGGATGAGACGTGGATGACATTTTTCAATCCAGAAACAAAGCGCCAGTCAGCTCAGTGGAAGCACACAGATTCACCGCCACCAAAAAAATTTCGGGTAACCGCCAGTGCTGAAAAAATTATGGTGTCCATGTTCTGGGACAGCGAGGACGTAATCCTTACCCATTGCGTTCCAAAGGGCACTACGGTAACAGGTGCATCCTACGAAAATGTTTTGAAGAACAAATTCCTTTCTGCACTGCAACAAAAACGTCCGGGAAGGGCTGCGCGTGTGCTGTTTCACCAAGACAACGCACCCGCACATCGAGCTAACGTTACGCAACAGTTTCTTCGTGATAACAACTTTGAAGTGATTCCTCATGCTCCCTACTCACCTTCCCCTGGCTCCTAGTGACTTTTGGCTTTTTCCAACAATGAAAGACACTCTCCGTGGCCGCACTTTCACCAGCCGTGCTGCTATTGCCTCAGCGATTTCCCAGTCGTCAAAACAGACTCCTAAAGAAGCCTTCGCCGCTGCCATGGAATCATGGCGTCAGCTTTGTGAGAAATGTGTACGTCCGCAGGGCAATTACGTCGAGAAGTAGCGTCAGTTTCATCGATTTCGGGTGAGTAGTTAATTAGAAAAAAAATCGGAGGCCTTAGAACTTGAATGCACCTCGTAAAGTCACTTGTGTATGAGACCCCAGTGGATACGGAGAGAGAATTGGTTGGAACTGTAGGTGCGTGTGATGTGATTCGAAACACACCAGGGATCAATGTGTGTCAGAATCTTGTTCGCTGATGTCATGCTTGCATTGAGGTTGATGGCCGTCAGTTTCAGTACATTTTTAAGGTACCAGCGATGGTATTTGCAATTAACTGCAAGTAATGTAAATAAAAAACTACACAGTAACGTGTTTTATTCCCATTATCTGTTTAAGCTGGCTTCTCCGACCCGAGGTTCTCTACCTCAAATTGGTCAGTGGAGCATCCTCTACGTCCTTTTAAATTTTTGCTCGCTCTTACGGAAACACCTTGTCTGACAGTGGTCTGCTTGAAAGTAACGTCCACGATGTGCTTGTTAGGGTACAATCTCGAACTGGAAAGGATGGATATGGAAACTCACCATGCTTTTTGAAAGCAACCGTCCGGCACTGTCCTTTAAACGACTGGGGGAAATCATGGAAATCATGGCCGGACGGGGATTTGAACCGCCATCCACCCGAATACAAGTCCGCCGTTTTAACCACCTTGCTCAGTTCTTCTTGAGGATGCCCAAAGCTTGGCCTCCAGGGTATAACGCAATTTTCACCTTTCTCTCGCAGTAAATCCCGCACTGGCAGGTATCTTAAATCGCAGGGCTCCAAGAACTGGTCCCCCAGATATTTCCGATTGGGTCAGTCTTATAATAAGCAGGCGCCTGTGTTCCTTATCGCATCTATAGTTTCCCCGTATGGCTGGCTGATGGCATGCTTGCGTCACGCGCTGACGTCACAGGCGACCGGCCTCGAGCGGCAGCAGGTTGGGGCGGCGGCGAGGCTCACGACGTTGGCGCCACAGCCCATGCATGTCGTACCCAGTGCAAAGGTCACGCCCGTACCGCACCGCAGCATCCCGAGACTGCATCCGCCGTATACTGCTGGAAGAACTGCCAGCAGATAAGCGAAAAACGTACGCACAGGAGCTCATCTATCCGGCTGACTGAGGGAACTGACGTTAATTTGTTGCAAAATAATGCGACATGTTTAACGGTCATGGTTGGCTAGTCTAGAGTTCGAATCATTCACTTGCAAGCATTAACACAATTCTAGAAGCACCACGCACTGGCTTCCGTAATGGAGATCGCTAACGCAAATTTTGTGGTGGCTCTCGGACTAGAAGTAGTGGGTTGGAATCCTGGTGTTGGGAGATTTTAACCTCCAGTATTTGGCTGGCGAGGGGAGAAGCGACAGCGAAGCACAATTTCAGAGCACCTCTCCACAGTGTCTCAAAGAGCGAAGGCTTTGTCAATATAGTTGGGTGATCCGTTCGTCTATGCTTGGTAAGTAGCCACCCTGGTGCTATTCGAGTAGAGCAGGGAGTATGCCGGCACCAAGTTTTCAACATTGTCTTTCTCGATCGTCGTCAACAACATAAATAGGATACTAAAACTCTACGCCTATTCACCAGTAGCCTACAACAGATAGATACATTTACGGAGGCGTTTATGTAGTGTTGCGGTCTAAAAATTGTTGCGGTCTAAAAATCCAACTTCACTTTTTTGCATTTTTGACAAGCAAATGGACACAATTGTCAATAAAAGTTGATTTGAACAAAAACATTTATAGGTTTTAGTTTATGATGTATTGACTTTTGTTGTACGACTGGCAGGTTTCGCACAACTCAGTTTCGAGATGGAATTCCATATCTCTGACTGTAAACATATTTCTCGGGATTGTCAGTGTGAAGTTCAGAACTCAAATCACTTAATACAATTGTCAGAGAGCGCCCTAAATATACACTATGTGATCAAAAGTATCCGGACACCTGGCTAAAAATGACTTAAAAGTTCGTGGCGCCTTCCATCAGTAATGATGACAGCTTCCACTCTCGCAGGTGTACGTTCAATCAGGTGCTGGAAGGTGTCTTGGGGAATGGCAGCCCATTCTTCATGGAGTGCGGCACTGAGGGGACGTATCGATGTCGCTGGGTGAGACCTGGCACAAAGTTGGCGATCCAAAACATCCCAAAGGCGTTCTATAGGATTCAGGTCAGGACTCTGTGCGGGACAGTTCATTACAGGGTTGTTACTCTCGTGAAACGACTCCGCCACAGGCCGTGTATTATGAACAAGTGCTCGAGCGTGTTGAAAGATGAAATCGCCATCGCCGAACTGCTCTTCAACAGTGGGAAGAAAGAAGGTGGTTAAAACATGAATGTAGGCCTGCGCTGTGATAGTGCCACGCAAAACGACAAGGGGTGCAAGGCCCCGGCATGAAAAACACGACCACACCATAACACCACGGCCTACACACTACTCACGCTGGCAGATGACGTTCACCGGACATTTGCCATACCCACACCCTGACAACGGATCGCCACATTGTGTACCGTGATTCGTCACTCCACACAACGTTTTCCCACTGTTCAATCGTCTAATATTTACGCTCCTTACACCAAGCGAGGCATCGTTTGGCATTTACCGGCGTGATGTGTGGCTCATGAACACCCACTCGACCATGATATCCACGTTTTATCACCTCCTGCTTAACTGCCATAATACTTGCAGTGGATCCTAATGCAGTTTGGAATTCCTGTGTGATAGTCTGGATAGATGTCTGCCTATTACACATTACGAGCCTCTTCAACTGTCGGCGGTCTGTGTCAGTCAACAGACGAGATCTGCCTGTACGCTTTTGTTCTGTACTTGTCCACGTTTCCACTTCACTATGCCATCGGAAACAGTGGACCTAGGGATGTTTAGGCGTGTGGAAATCTCGCGTGCAGACATATGACACCAAGTGACACCTGACCACGTTCGAAGTTCGTGAGTTCCGCGGAGCGCCCCATTCTGCTCTCTCAAGTTGTCTAATGATTACTGAGGTCGCTGATTTGGAGTACCTGGCAGTAGGTGGCAGCACAATGCACCTAATATGAAAACCGTATGTTTTTGGGGGTGTCCGGATACTTTTGATCACATAGTGTATTTTTCGCGAAGGTTCTGTTAATATTGGCGTACAATTTCCACTTTCGATGGTTACACACGATGAACCAGAACTCCATCGGCAAACTTTCAGAGATGGTAGTATGGACCAAAACAAGAAAAAATTGTCGAGTAAATATGGACTTTAAAGTGGATGCGGTACGAGCTATGAACATTTCTCCACCTTAACTGTTGTGAAACATCTACTAAACAAGTGGACGAAGTTTCTGAGGTATGCATTTTAGAGCCCAAGTTCACTGGACTTTTTTTCTTCGTTGTGTTCATTCTGTCTCCTATCGAGATACGGAAAGGAAAGAGCTTGCAGTAAATGAAATGTGTTTCACAGTATGGAATGGGAACAAGTGTTCGCAGCTCTTAAAGAATGCATTTTAGAATCCATATTTACTAGACTTATTGTGCATACTACCTCTGAAAGTTTGTCAGTTGAGTTATGGTTTCCCCTGCACATTTTCTAAACTAATGCTAGATGGAGCGGGTGTAGAAAGCAAGTAGTACATTATAACGAAAGTATGGGAATAAAATTTGTGAATAAAAGTGCATGAAGTTCCTCAAAATGATTGGTGTGGTAAGAAAAACATAAAAGGAGGGACAAAAAAAATTGCGGCGAAGAACTATGGTTATGATATCGTTTAGAGTGTACATTTAAACATAATGGTAAAAAAGTAAAATAAATTCATATGCTACGATTGGCTCGTGGTTCCTCAGCCCTCTGCTTGCAAATTCTTTCAATTGGTTGCCACTTCGAGAACTTGTGCGTCATTGACCTACCCCAATAATTCTACTACGGAAAGGAAGCCTACATGTTAAGTGGAATCCGAACCATATGTCGTTCCTGTCATATCTTCAGATAATTCAGAGGTGAAGTCTAGCATAAAGGATGACCACAAATTCCGATGTCGGTCCGAAATCTGAGCCCGCGACCTTATAGTCTCCAGGACCTCAGCTTACAACTAGGCTACCAAACCCGAAAATACAGTGGATCCTTTGTTTACTTTCCTTTATATGCTTTTTTCCGCAACTTTCAATTTTACTTATGCGAGGTATCATTCCTCGAAGTCATCACATCACAGCTGTTAATGACATAAAAATTTATTTCCGCTTCTGTCGCAAAATATCTATTACGAAACCAATATACCGGAACCCAATAACCGGTTGCAAAATGCCTATCCAACGACTTGCAGGGGCAACAAAAATTTGCTTTTCAACATTTCGTGTAGTTACTGACCGAATTTAAAATTTTAAATGTCATCATACTCTACTTATTCTCTACTCTACCTATTAAGCGATATAATCGTATGCTAGAAGTTTAATATAATACGGCAAATATTATAAGTTAGAAACTACACTGATGAGCCAGAGAAACTGATATACTTGCCTAATATCGTGTAGGGCCCCCGCGAGCCAGCAGAAGTGTCGCAACACGACGTGGCATGGACTCGGCTTATGTCTGAAGTAATTCTGGAGGGAAATGACACCATGAATCCTGCAGCGCTGTCCATAAATCCGTAAGAGTACGAGGAGGTGTTGATGTCTGGGGAGTTTGGTGAGCAGTGGAATTTAAACTCAGAAGACTGTTCCTGGAGCCACTCTGTAGCAATTCTGGACATGTGGAGTGTCGCACTGACCTGCTGGAGTTGCTCAAGTCCGTCGGAATGCATAATGGACACGAATGGATGCAGGTGATCAGACAGGATGATTACGTACGCGTCACCTGTCAGAGTCATATCTATACGTATCAGGGGTCCCGTATCACTCCAACTGCACACGCCACACACCATTGCAGATCCTCCACCAGCTTGAACAGCACGCTGCTGGCCTGCAGGGTCCATAGATTCATGAGGTTGTCTTCCATAACCGTACTCGTCCATTCGCTCGATACAATTCGAAATGTTCGACCAGGCAATGTCGGAGCTGACGGGCCCAGGCGAGAGGTAATGCTTTTTGCCGTCCAGTCATCAAGAGTACACGAATGGGCCTTCGGCTCCGAAATCCCATATCGGTGATGTTTCGTTGAATAATTCGCACGCTGTTACTTGTTTCGGTTCCTCTCCGCTGCCCAGGAAACAAAATATTACGGGGCATCAAACCAACAGAATTCCGCGGTATTCTAAAGCAGAGGTAGCCTGGACTATTTCTGTTGATGCTTTGAACATGCCAACGCTCTTTGTGTCCACTGCCTGCATTAGTATGTTATCCACAGAAAATATTGGATACGAAACTCAAACCATTAAACGCTCAGCTGTAGGATTCACCGGACAGTCGTCTGGTAATTGGTGCAAAACCAGTCGCGAACTTTACTCAGATTCCAGAATGAGAGTTTCACTCTGCAGCGGAGTGTGCGCTGATATTAAACTTCCTGGCAGATTAAGACTGTGTGCCGGACCGAGACTCGAACTCGGGACCTTTGTCTTTCACGGGCAAGTGCTCTACCGTCTCTCTCTCTCTCTCTCTCTCTCTCTCTCTCTTTTCCCGTTGCATCTGCTCGCGGCGGATGTCACAAGACACCCGTTTCGGTTCGTCGTTGATCCATTAACTCAGTTTTTTTCTGATACAGAGGGCAGCTAAACCTCTGACCAAACACGCTGAGCTACCGTGTCGGTTATCCGTCTGAGCTACCCAAGCACGACTTAGGCCCCGTCCTCACAGCTTTACTTCTGCCAGTACCTCGTCTCCTACCTTCCAAGCTTTGCAGAAGCTCTCCTGCGAACCTTGCAAAACTAGCACTCCTGAAAGAAAGTGCAGGAAGTTTCATATCAGCGCACACTCCGCTGCAGAGTGAAAATCTCATTCTGGAGACATCCCCCAGGCTGTGGCTAAGCCATGTCTCCGCAATATCCTTTCTTCCAGAAGTGGTAGTTCTGAAAGGTTCGCATGAGAGCTTATGTGAAGTTTGGAAGGTAGGAGACGAGGTACTGGCAGAAGTAAAGCTTTGAGGACGGGGCGTGAGTCGTGCTTGGGTAGCTCAGACGGTAGAGCACTTGCACGCGAAAAGGCCAAGGTCCCGATTTCGAGAGCCGGCCGCGGTGGTCTAGCGGTTCTGGCGCTGCAGTCCGGAATCGCGGGACTGCTACGGTCGCAGGTTCGAATCCTGCCTTGGGCATGGGTGTGTGTGCTGTCCTTAGGTTAGTTAGGTTTAAGTAGTTCTAAGTTCTAGGGGACTTATGACCTAAGATGTTGAGTCCCATAGTGCTCAGAGCCATTTGAACCGATTTCGAGTCTCGATCGGGCACACAGTTTTAATCTGCCAGGAAGTTTTGTTTTACTCCGATTCACGGAATATGAGTTACTAGCCACAGCAAATATATAAGACAAAATTTTCTTGTTACGTACCAGATGTGCTGTTTCGAATCTACGCTGCCACCGCAAAGCCGCGTTGGCTTCATGACTCGAAGTATCCCTGTGACTGCTGTTCTCTACCGGCGGATGACGTGTTCCACGTTACTTCACCGTCCTGTAAACCTGCCAAGCCAGGACGCAAACAAGTATCCGCACCAATATACGAGCAACTGCTACAGTTCGTCGCAGGTTATCACGCTATACCACGTCACGGCGAGTAATATCATAAACTACTCGAAATGACACAGAGCCTCCTAGTGGGAGTTGTGGACATACTCCCTGTCATTATTCGAACAGTTAAAGCAACAGATACCTCTCACCTGCGTGTAACTTCGCGAGTCAATCCGCAATAGTATTTTAATGCAGTACGGGCTCTTAGCTTTGGAGGCGGTGGCGGTGACAGCCGTTTATATCTCGGCGTGATTCACTCGCACCTGTCGCTAGCACGGCCGTGGGAAGCGCTACTTGTGTCAGTTCCAGCGACAGAATATTCAAGCCCTAAGAATCTAAATAAACGATACTAAATATTCTTCAATTTTGATTAAACTTAGTATGTGCCCTTTTGTTACTAAAAAGAAGCTGTTTGCAAAATCTCAGCTTTCCGGGTGGGGTACTTTAAAATTAGAGAAAATTACCTAAAATACGAAATACCGACACTTCAGGAATTAAATTCAGTTAGGAAATATAGTTTATCTTTTGGTATTATTTGAAAACGTAAACAGAACTCTCAGTGTGCAGAATTAATTAATTGAGATTTTCATATAAAAACTTTATTTCATTTTCGTAATATAAAATTCAGACAAAAATACTATTTGTGTCTTATATCTCTGTGGGAGTTAATGAAAGTGAGTGAGAATGTGTATGTGGGGCATACGTTAAATTTCAAGATTAATTTTATGTAATGCATTACGCAATCATAGCGTGGGAAAGATGTTTGTACCCACATTGCTGATGACATATGTCCAAGAGTACTTGTTTCGGTAAGAAGGCACCCAGAATGTTTTCGAAAGTTATCTCAAGATTAATTATCGTTTAATTTCAATTAATATACATTATAGTAATAATTTGCTTGTGAGCGACGCCAATGACTCTGGTGTAGTGATTGGCTCAGAACAGTTTCGGCGCGAATATGGTCTTGAAAGATTGATCTGATGGGCTGTTCATTTGATCAACCAGAGTGAAGTCTTTCCTGCGCTCTATCAAGCAGTATATGCGGTGTGAACGAGAGAGTCGTGAACTACCTTTTGAGACGCAAAGTTCATGTTAAATGTGTCCGTCCGTATAATGTGTAAAATGAAGAAATGTTCGGTCCTTCGCGTTCAGATGGATTTTTAATGGTAGCTTTTGTTGCTACGAACGTTTTGTAAAAGTTTGAGAGTCGTGGGATATTTTGTTCGGGAGATATACTACGCGTGTGACTTGCTGGACTTTGAAAATTCCGCGTGGCGATGTTTTGTGTTCTGCTACAGAATATATTTGGCAAGCAATCTTTGTGAAAGAAATCCACTGAATGACTTACCTAAAAAATCAACGGTATGTGTAGAAAGTGACTGTATATTCGCGTGATTATTCTCGGAAAGGAGAATTCTGGCTGCTTTATGTGTGACATAAACTGGGACCTTATAATAGCAGTTTTGCATACTAAATGTGGGCTGATGACATGTTTAAGCAAAGAAAATAAATGTGGGCTGATGACACATGTTTAAGCAAAGAAAATAAAACACTACATTATAATTCTGCATACTACAAAACATATCCAAAATTTCGGTGAAGCAAACAGAAAACAGATAAGATATCTTGATTCGGTTCGAAAGTTATCAGTACCTTTGGGCAAGGTTTTAAGGTGGCTTGACTGGAAACTGAAAGTGAAGGCTAATTTTGGGCTCACTGGAAAGCGTTGAATACTCGCGCCCTGACCTTGAACGTTGTCTATTCTGTTCCACATTGCTAGAAGCAGGTCACATTCATTGAGATAAAGGCTCACGGGAAAGATACATCTCGGTCACAGGTATCAGCGATATATGAAAAAGATCCTCTCCTCCCAGCAAACAGAACACGAACGTGGCATGCGGCACATAAAATAGTGTGACAGGGCCACTGTTATTTCGTATATAAATTAACTGGCATGTCACGTCTGGACCATAAGAAGCTGTTCTGCACAGGGACGTGACTTGACTAGTCGTGTGTAACGAAGCGTAGTTTGTGGCGCAGAGCGGGCGAGTCATGAGTTACTTGTGTTAGCGTTGTTTCCAGGTAACGGTTGGCGCAAAGGAAAGAGCAGAGAGTGGTAATCTGAGAGTCGTGAACTCTAGTTCTTTTATTTTCAATTTTAACGTTACTTACATTGCAAATAAACCGAAATAATCTCTACACATAAAAAAGCAACTTTATGAGTGACTCTCTGACTGACTCATCATCACTCGGCCCAAACCGCTAACAGAAACTTGAAAATTGGAGGCGGTATGGTTCTTATACTGTAAGCGCCGTTTAAGAAGGGATTTTTCGAAGTTACAATCCTAACTGGGTGAAATCGGGGATGAAGTCTTTTTTTTTTTTTTTTTAATATTGCCATTAAGGCAATTTTCGAAGATAAATTTACGAAAATTGGTATTTAATTTCCCGGACGGAAATAAAGAAATATTTGTTTCAGCATTTCTGGAAATTTAACCCTGTACGGGTGAAATAATGGGTGAAAGCTTTTTTTTTGTTTTGAAAATACATTATTAAAGAACTACCAAAGTATTTTTAAAGTTACATCTATGAACATTGGTGTTTGACTTCTCGGTTAAGCACAAAAAACACTGTTTCGGAAATTTCACCTCTTGGGGGGGGGGGGGGGGGTGAAACGTGAGATGAACGTTTTTATGGAAACACTTCATTGTGCAAGCACTTTTAATGCTAAATGTGCTAAATCTATGAAAATTTGTATTTTGCTTCTCTGCTGGAAAAAAAATAATACGCATGTCACTGTTTTTGGAAATTCAATCCCTACGAGGGTGAAATAAGGGATGAGCGTTTTATGAAAATGTTCATTGCGAAAATATTTTTAAAATCAAATGTTCGAAAATTGGCGTTTGCCTTCTCGGTTAGAAATGAAAAAATACGTGTTTCACTGTTTTTTGGAAATTCAATCCATAAGGGGGTGAAACAGCGTCAGACTGATTCACTGATTCGTCATTGCCCTGCCTAAAGTTTGAAGAGATTGTAGATCTTACACTGTAATCATCGTTGAAGAAGGCATTGACGAAATTGGACTCCTAAAGCAGTGAAATGTGGAATGAAAGGCTTTTTGAAAGTATGTGGCTATTGAGGAAATTGTGCAGCTAGAACTTCGCTTTTTCGATCAGAAAATAAAGAAAGTACGTGTTTCTGTATTTTTGGAATTTCAACCACTAAGGGGATAATAAATAATTATTAAAGAACTACCAAAGGATCTTTAAGGTCATGTCTATCACAGCTGGTATCTGACTTCTGTTAGTGGAGCCACTCTGTAGCAATTCTGGACATGTCATGGCATTGTCTTGTTAGTTGCCGAAGTCCGTCGGAATGCACAGTGGACATGTATGGATGCACGTGATCAACAGGGCGCTTACGTACGTGTCACCTGTCAGAGTCGCGTCTAGACATATCAGAGGTCCCACGTCACTCCAACTGCACCGCGCACAACGCAGTGGCAGTCGGCCTTCACTTAACGACCGTGAGCAGCGACGTCTGATTAGAGGTGCTAGTGGTAACAGACAAGCACAATGCGATCACTGGCGCAGAAACCAACCTTGCGCGTAAGAGCGTAAGAGAGACGTATCCGTTAACACAGTGCGACGTAATTTGGTGTTAACGGACTGGCGGCAGACGGCGGACGCGAGTAACTTTGCTAACACCACGACATCGGCTCTCCTGAGCTCGTGACCATTCCCTCCGGATTCTAGACAACTGGAAAACCGTGGCCTGGCCACATAACTACCGACTTCAATTGGTGAGAGCTGGTAGGATTCGTGTATGACGCAGACCCTACGAAGCCACGGACCCAAGATGTCAACAAAGCACAATGGTGGTGGCTCCATAGTGGTGTTAGCTGTATTTACATGTAATGGACTAAATTTATTTCGATCTAATTTCGTCCGGCTGTCAATCATCAGTGTCAATAAAATATTTCGGAAAAGGTGAGAAGCCCACTCTTCTGGAACACCAGTGTGCCGCCTTCGCCCGTTTGACTCTCGACACCAGGAATCTGGCCTACACCTACAGCAGTATACAAGACTGAGACATGTCGTTCCGGCCGCTTTCCAAAACACCGCCTCTTCCTAGCGTATGCACGGGAACCGGAAAAAGTAGAGTAATTCTGCCCGGGAAGCTTCCGCACAAGGAGTCCATAGCGCGCTGCTGCCGCTTGCAGGGCGAGAGCTGCGTGATGGGCGAAAGCGGCTGTATAACTGTCGTGCTCGCCACATCCGCCTGCTGCAGCGCACCGGCCGGAAACAGTTTCTCCATCCCTCCCACCTGGTTGCTTCTAGTCGCTTGGAAGATAGTCGCCACGACTCTACACACAGAACTCTACACACAGAATTTCTTAAGTACGAGGTGCATTCAAGTTCAAAGGCCTCCGATTTTTTTTCTCCGGACTGGAAAGAGATAGAAACATGCGCATTGTTTTAAAATGAGGCCGCGTTCATTGTCAATACGTCCCAGAGATGGCAGCACCGTACGGCAGATGGAATTTTACCGCCAGCAGCGAGAATGAGAACTGTTTTAAATACTTAAAATGGCGACGTTTTCCTTACTTGAACAGCGTGCAATCATTCGTTTTCTGAATTTGCGTGGTGTGAAACCAATTGAAATTCATCAACAGTTGAAGGAGACATGTGGTGATGGAGTTATGGATGTGTCGAAAGTGCGTTCGTGGGTGCGACAGTTTAATGAAGGCGGAACATCGTGTGACAACAAACCGAAACAACCTCGGGCTCGCACAAGCCGGTCTGACGACATGATCGAGAAAGTGGAGAGAATTGTTTTGGGGGATCGCTGAATGACTGTTGAACAGATCGCCTCCAGAGTTGGCATTTCTGTGGGTTCTGTGCACACAATCCTGCATGACGACCTGAAAATGCGAAAAGTGTCATCCAGGTTCGTGCCACGAATGCTGACGGATGACCACATAGCTGCCCGTGTGGCATTTTGCCAAGCAATGTTGACGCACAACGACAGCATGAATGGGACTTTCTTTTCGTCGGTTGTGACAATGGATGAGACGTGGATGCCATTTTTCAATCCAGAAACAAAGCGCCAGTCAGCTCAATGGAAGCACACATTCACCGCCACCAAAAAAATTTCGGGTAACCGCCAGTGCTGAAAAAATGATGGTGTCCGCGTTCTGGGACAGCGAGGGCGTAATCCTTACCCATTGCGTTCCAAAGGGCACTATGGTAACAGGTGCATCCTACGAAAATGTTTTGAAGAACAAATTCCTTCCTGCACTGCAACAAAAACGTCTGGGAAGGGCTGCGCGTGTGCTGTTTCACCAAGACAACGCACCCGCACATCGAGCTAACGTTACGCAACAGTTTCTTCGTGATAACAACTTTGAAGTGATTCGTCATGCTCCCTACTCACCTGACCTGGCTCCTAGTGACTTTTGGCTTTTTCCAACAATGAAAGACACTCTCCGTGGCCGCACATTCACCAGCCGTGCTGCTATTGCCTCAGCGATTTTCCAGTGGTCAAAACAGACTCCTAAAGAAGCCTTCGTCGCTGCCATGGAATCATGGCGTCAGCGTTGTGAAAAATGTGTACGTCTGCAGGGCGATTACGTCGAGAAGTAACGCCAGTTTCATCGATTTCGGGTGAGTAGTGAATTAGAAAAAAAATCGGAGGCCTTAGAACTTGAATGCACCTCGTAATAGAATCCAGTACGTTGTCCTCGATGGTGAGTGTTCATCAGAGGTGAGGGTATCATCTGGTGTGCCCCAGGGAAGTGAGGTAGGTCCGCTGAAGCGCCTAGAACCCGCTCGGCCACTTCGGCCGGCTTTCTATCTACATAAATGGTCTTTTGGATAGGGTGGATAGCAATGTGCGGCTGTTTGCTGATGATGCTGTGGTGTACGGGAAGGTGTCGTCGTTGTGTGGCTGTCGGAGGATACAAGATGACTTGGACAGGATTTGTGACTGGTGTAAAGAATGGCAGCTAACTCTAAATATGAATAAATGTAAATTAATGCAGATGAATAGGAAAAAGAATCCTGTAATGGTTGAATACTCCATTAGTAGTGTAGCGCTTGACACAGTCACGTCGATTAAATTTTTGGGCGTAACATTGCAGAGCGATATGAAGTGGGACAAGCAAGTAATGGCAGTTGTGGGGAAGGCAGATAGTCGTCTTCGGTTCATTGGTAGAATTTTGGGAAGATGTGGTTCATCTGTAAAGGAGACCGCTTATAAAACACTAATACGACCTATTCTTGAGTACTGTTCGAGCGTTTGGGATCCCTATCAGATCGGATTGAGGGAGGACATAGAAGCAATTCAGAGTTGGGCTGCTAGATTTGTTACTGGTAGGTTTGATCATCACACGAGTGTAACGGAAATGCTTCAGGAACTTGGGTGGGAGTCTCTGGAGGAAATGAGGAGTTCTTTTCGTGAATCGCTACTGAGGAAATTTAGAGAACCAGCATTTGAGGCTGACTGCAGTACAGTTTTACTGCCGCCAACTTATATTTCGCGGGAAGACCACAAAGAGAGATTAGGGCTCGTACAGAGGCATATAGGCAGTCATTTTTCCCTCGTTCTGTTTTGGAGTGGAACAGGGAGAGAAGATGCTAGTTGTGGTACGAGGTACCCTCCGCCACGCACCGTATGGTGGATTGCGTAGTATGTATGTATGTATGTATGTATGTAGATGTAGAATTTTTCTACAATCATGCTAATAAATTAAGGATCATGCTGATACATGGTGAAACAACGCTCTGGTCGGCGGTTTGCGGGCTTAAATCACCTCGGGATATCATCATGCGGTGCATTTGACCTGCGGTCGTCGCACGGTGGCGCTGGCAGCAGTCCACATATTCAGAGGTGTGTTGTCGCATGTCACGAGTACGGTGCGGCGAGTATACAGACGTTTTCAGACGTGCTAATGGTAACTGTGTGTTGAAAATGGCTCAAAGAACAGATATTGATGAGGTTATGAGGGTTAGAAAACTAGGGCGACTGGAGGCTGGTCGAACACAGCAGGTCGTAGCACGGGCCCTCCGTGTGCTACAAAGAGTGATCTCAAGATTATTCCAGCAGACAGGAAATGCGTCCATGCGCTACAGTACGGGGCGTTCACAGTGTACAGCACCACAAGAAGGCCGATATCTCACCATCAGTGCCCGCAGACGGCCACGGAGTACTGCAGGCAGCCTTGCTCGGGACCTTGCCACAGCCACTGGAACAGTTGTCTCCAGACACACAGTCTACAGACGACTCAACAGACGTGGTTTATTCGCCCGGAGACCTGCAAGGTGCATTCCACTGACCTCTGGTCACAGAAGTGCCCGTAAAGCCTGGTGTCAGGAACACAGTACATGGTCATTGGAACAGTGGTCCCAGGTTATGTTCAAGTATAGACTGAATAGTGAATCTCCCGGGTTTTCATCTGGCGTGAACCAGGAACCAGATACGAACCTCTTAATGTTCATTAAAGGGACCTGTATGGAGGTTGTGGTTTGATGGTGTGGAGTGGGATTATGCCTGTTGCACGTACACCTCCGTATGTCTTTGACAGAGGAACTGTAACCGGTTGGGTGTATCGGAACGTCATTTTGCACCAGTATGTCCGCCTTTTCAGGGGTGCAGTGGGTCCCACCTTTCTCCTGATGGAAGATAACGCACGGCCCCATCGAGCTGCCATCGTGGAGGAGTACCTTGAAACAGAAGATAACAGGCGAATGGAGTGGCCTGTCTGTTCTACAAACTAAAACCCCATCGAGCACGTCTGGGATGCTCTCGGTCGACGTATCGTTGGATGTCTTTAAACACCTACGACACTTCAGGAGCTCCGACAGGCACTGGTGCAAGAATGGGAGGCTATACCCCACCAACTGCTCAACTTATCACCAATGCTGAGGACTTACAGATCTGTGTCGTGTGTGTTCCCTATGTGCCTATGCTATTAGCGCCAGTTTTGTGTGGTGCCACGTTGTGTGGCACCACATTCTGCAATTATCCTTAATTTATGAGCATGGGTGTACTTGCAATAGGTGGTTCTGAAACGTACTACCTGATCAAGAGCATCCGGACATCCATATGTAATTCGGCAAAGGCCACTAGATGTCACGAGAGGCCGACACGGCAGTTATGAAAGAAGGCAGTGGGTGCTGTGTTGTCAGTATAGAAGTAGCAACATCTGAATGTGTCGTTCAGAAGAGCTCAGTGACTTCGAACGTGAACTAGTCACTGGATGTAACCTTCGTAACAAATCGACCAGAGACATTATCTTTTCTAAAGCTGCTCAAGTCGACTGTCTGTGACATGGATATTAAGTGGAAACGCGAAGGAGCAAAAGCAGTTAAATCAAGACAAGGCAGACCTCGTGTACTGACGACCAACGCCGTCAGCACTGCGGAGCGTGGGTGGAAAAAATCACATGAAATCAGCGGAAGGAATCACTCATGAGTTCCGAAGTCCTACAAGCAGTACGTCTAGCAAAATGACTCTGCGTAGGGAGTCAAAAAGAAAAGAGTAAAATGGTCTACCTCTCCGTAAACTACAAATTTCTGTAGTCACTGGACAATGGATGGCTGGAAGCGGATTTGGAATGATGGATCACGCTAAACCGTATGACAATCGGAGGGAACGATTTGGATTTGTCGAATGCCTGGAAAGCGTTAGACTATGTGATTAAAAAAAAATAATAAAGAGAGAGAGAGAAAGTGGTTCAAATGGCTCTAAGCACTATGGGACTTAACATCTGAGGTCATCAGTCCCCTAGGCTTAGAACTATTTAAACCCAACTAACCTAAGGACACCACACACATCCATGTCCAAGGCAGGATACGAACCTGTGACCGTAGCAGCAGCGCGGTTCCGGACTGAAGCGCCTAGAACCGCTCGGCCACAGCGGCCGACGTGATCAAAAGTATCCCACTATGTGATCAAAAGTATCCGGACACCTGGCTGAAAATGACTTACAAGGTCGTGGTGCCCTCCATTGGTATTGCTGGAAATCAATAAGGTGTTGGCCCACCTTTAGCCTTGATGACAGCTTCCACTCTCGCAGGCAAATGTTCAATCAGGTGCTGGAAGGTTTCTTGGGAAATGGCAGCCCATTCATCACGGAGTGCTGCACTGAGGAGAGGTATCGCTGTCGGTCGGTGAGGCCTGTCACGAAGCCGGCGTTCCAAAACATCCCAAAGCAGTTCTATAGGATTCAGGTCAGGACTCTGTGCAGGCCAGTCCACTACAGGGATGTTATTGTCGTGTAACCTCTCCGCCGCGGGCCGTCCATTATGAACATGTGCTCGTCGTATTGAAAGACCCAATTGCCATCCCCATATTGTTCTTCAATAGTGGGAAACAAGCAGGTGCTTAAAACGTCAATGTAGACCTGTGCTGCCGGCAGGTGTGGCCGAGCGGTTCTAGGCGCTTCAGTCTGGAACCGCGCGACTGCTACGATCGCAGGTTCGAATCCCGCCTAGGGCATGGATGTGTGTGGTGTCCTTAGAATCGTTGGGTTTAAGTAGTTCTACGTTCTAGGGGACTGATGACCTTAAATGTCAAGTTCCATAGTGCTCAGAGCCATTTTCGAATTTAGACCTGTGCCACGGCAAGAAAAGGGGGTGCAAGGTCCTTCCCTTTTTCTCTTTAATGACCTAATGCTTTATATATGTTCCTGAATATTAATATTTTATTAACTCATGAAATGTACTACACCATATGTTACATAAATAAACATGTGGCTTGACAACAGTAAGTAGGTTCAAATGGATATTGGTGGTGGTGGTGGTGGTGGTGGTGGTGGTGGTGGTGGTGGTGGCGGGGTTAGGCTAGGCTAGCGTGGATAAATGCTAATGATAAGTAAAGTGTTTTGACAAGTAAACTGGAGGCTTTAGCTTGCTACGTTATCGCTGCAGTCTCATGTCACTGTAATATTTCTCACTCACGGAAGTAAACATTTCGCGGATACGAGTTACATAAACGGCAGCGGCGGTTCCATGTCGTGAGAGCTGTTGCTGTGGTGAACGGCGCTGGACGCAACGCACGGCGGTGAGTGGTGGGGGAGGAGTCGTCGCACTTTCACCGATGCGGCGCCCTGAGCATGCGTGCGGTGAGCGCTCCACTCTTCCGCGCCACTGCCGGTACGGCTGGAGCCTCCAGCGGCTGTCTGGGGCGCCTCTCACTTCCCTGGACAAGCCGTCGTCAACAGCAAAAAATGGTTCAAATGGCTCTGAGCACTATGGGACTTCACCTCTGAGGTCATCAGTCCCCTAGAACTTAGAACTACTTAAACCTAACTAACCTAAGGACATCACACAAAGCCATGCCCGAGGCAGGATTCGAACCTGCGACCGTAATGGTCGCGCGATGCCAGACTGAAGCGCCTAGAACCGCTCGGCCACTACGACCCGCCGTCAATAGCACGTCTTACAAACTGCAGATGCTGGTAAAAAGGTAGACTGCGATATACTAGATTTCCGTAAAAGCACGTATATATCCAGCGACAGTGTCGAGCGACATTATATACGGACAGCGGCGATACATTGTCCACACCTTCGTAGTCGTTTATACTAAAGAATTCACAACGCAATGTCCCAAGAAACTGCTCCCTATGTATTTAATTTGTGCCTAACTAATTTAATATCCTTAAAGTAAATGCCAACCTTACTGGAGGAGAACTCTATTTTCGGGAGGCATTACTGTTGCTATGAGAAGTAGATGATAGTATGTGTTTCAGAAATCTTGTGAGAATCTGGCCTGCTGATTTAGAAACCTCTCTGAAGAAGTTTTGAGGTTTCGAAAGATTTCACTGTATTAAGTGAAACATGACGACCTCGGTCACACTTGCTGTCAATGTCCGGTTACTTGCCAGCTTGATGCATACATTTAGAATTTCAAAACATGTGACCTACGAAAACACAATTATTTCGCTAAAAGGTTTTGTATAAGTAAAAAATAATGCTATCTTTATTGACAGTATATTTTACTTTAAAAAAAATGTTCAAATGTGTGTGAAATCTTATGGGACTTAACTGTCAAGGTCATCAGTCCCTAAGCTTACACACTACTTAACTTAAAATATTCTAAGGACAGACACACACACCCATGCCCGAGGAAGGACTCGAACCTCCGCCGGGACAAGCCGCACAGTCCATGACTGCAGCGCCTGAGACCGCTCGGCTAATCCCGCGCGGCAAACATTTATCAACTACCTTTATGTTTATTAATTAAATTTGACTTAATAATACGTTACAGATTTGTTATGGACGGTCTCTGGATTTTGGACTGGAGTTTCACAATACTGCGATGTATAAAGGAAGAACAAAAGAGAATGTCTGACTAGAGATATTACTACATCAGGCGGGCTGGTACGTTGCACATTTGAATTCGCCATCTTTCCATAAAAATCCCATTTCTAATTTTACATCATCAATTTTTCTCTGGGCTAATGAAATTTCGATGCGGATTCTTCGCTGGTAACTGATTCATGCTTGTTATAGTTTTTTTTTTGTCCTCGCACAGCTGCCGGTGTTCGCTCCTTTACTGTGATTTTAAAATACGTATTTTTTCCGTGTCGTGTTGTGACATTCAATATTGCCAAATGGGCCACAGCATCCAGCTGCTTACTTCTGCCGTTAGTCTTGCCTTGTCATATTCCAAACACATGCAAATGTCTGAAAAATCTTGAATTATTTCCAATGTTGTCTCCATGGCAGGAAAGAAGAAATGACTCGTGAAACGTACTGACTACAATAAGTCGGGCAATATTGTTCCTTGTTCTCCTTTTAGATTTGGAACCCTAGACTTACGTCTTTGGTATCGCGACATGCGCGGGACTTGAGGACAATCTCACATCACAGCCGGGAAACTCGTCCCCTAACACGGGTTCTGTGACTTTGTCGCTACGGATGTACTCCGTTCAACACTAGACCCGCAGATAGGGCATTTTTGTTGTTCTCCCCTTGTTTTAGGAGGTGTATAGGGCATTTTTGTTGTTCTCTTGTTTTAGGTGGTGTATAGGGCAATTTTGTTGTTCTCCCCTTGTTTTAGGTGGTGTATAGGACATTTTTGTTGTTCTCCCCTTGTTTCAGGTGGTGTATAGAGCATTTTTGTTGCTCTCCCCTTGTTTTGGGTGGTGTATAGGGCATTTTTGTTGTTCTCCCCTTGTTTTAGGTGGTGTATAGGGCATTTTTGTTGTTCTCCCCTTGTTTTAGGTGGTGTATAGGGCATTTTTGTCGTGCTCTCCTTGTTTTAGGAAGTGTATAGGGCATTTTTGTTGTTCTCCCCTTTTTTTAGGAAGTGTATAGGGCATTTTTGTTGTTCTCCCCTTGTTTTAGGATATGCATAAGTTTTTTATGACTTTTCTTTGCTATGTTCATCTGAAAATAAAAATTCCCTGCTTAAAATTTGAGAATAATTTATAAATATCTAAATCCGTCTATGTGACAATTTTGTCCCATTCAGTAAACAAAGCTTTGCCGATGGTTATAGATTGTTGGTAGTCTTTATTGTTTCTGCTGTTGCAATGCAGTTATGAGACTTTTAAGTCTGGAATCCTTGACAGAATAAAAATTTATATTAGTATCGTGGTGTCACGGATGGGTAAATGTTAGCTTTCATAAATAAAACTGAAGAAACTGAACCTGGAGGAAAATACGTAGAAGTATTTCAACTGTCTCAAAAATGTTCAAATGTGTGTGAAATCTTATAGGACTTAACTGCTAAGGTCATCAGTCCCCAAGCTTACACACTACTTAACCTAAATAGTCTAAGGACAAACACACACACACCCATGCCCAAGGGAGGACTCGAACCTCCGACGGGACAACTCATTCTCATTATGATGCAAATTAAAGACCAGTAACGAGCTCGAATGAATCAGAAGGCAGTAATGAAGATTATGCTGAATCTCTACGTGTACACAGTAGTGGAAAAGGAAACAAAACGTTTCTGAGTTCGTGTTTTTTATTTTCCCATTTCTCACTGCAACACTTATTTCACATGTCTCTAAGTGTCGCGTCAACCAAAGGGTAACTACGCCATCGCTGAACTAGAAACGCTAGTAGAGGTGGTTCTGCCGAATAGTTCGTGGTAATGCTGCCAACAGAACTGTTACAGTTGTCATGGTGCAAGGCAACACTGATGAGAAGAGTATAGCCAGGGGCGAAGGCGATTCTTGTCTAAATGACACATAAATAAGCCATGCACATGCTACAAGGCGGCGGCGGCGTAATTTAGGTAAAAGATGCCTTCTTAGTAATGTTGGTACGGAGGTCGAAGATCCTGATGGAACAAGATGAGAAGTAGTTCTTTCTAATATCGGAATTCCTGAATGGCGTGGGCAGCAAAATGTTCTTCGGGGGAATTCTGGTCGTTATGCATATGCGAAGAAGTGTGTCATCAGCGATTTTACCTGAAGTGCTTCGCATTTATTTATTGACGGAAGTATTCGCAAACATACTCAAAAATGAAACTTCCTGGCAGATTAAAACTGTGCGCCCGACCGAGACTCGAACTCGGGACCTTTGCCTTTCGCGGGCAAGTGCTCAGATGGTAGAGCACTTGCCCGCGAAAGGCAAAGGTCCCGAGTTCGAGTCTCGGTCGGGCACACAGTTTTAATCTGCCAGGAAGTTTCATATTAGCGCACACTCCGCTGCAGAGTGAAAATCTCATTCTGGAAACATCCCCCAGGCTGTGGGTAAGCCATGTCTCCGCAATATCCTTTCTTTCAGGAGTGCTAGTTCTGCAAGGTTCGCAGGAGAGCTTCTGTAAAGTTTGGAAGGTAGGAGACAATATACTGGCAGAAGTAAAGCTGTGAGACCGGGCGTGAGTCGTGCTTCGGTAGCTCAGATGGTAGAGCACTTGCCCGCGAAAGGCAAAGGTCACCCAGGCTGTGGGTAAGCCATGTCTCCGCAATATCCTTTCTTTCAGGAGTGCTAGTTTTGCAAGGTTCGCAGGAGAGCTTCTGTAAAGTTTGGAAGGTAGGAGACGATATACTGGCAGAAGTAAAGCTGTGAGACCGGGCGTGAGTCGTGCTTCGGTAACTCAGATGGTAGAGCACTTGCCCGCGAAAGGCAAAGGTCCCGAGTTCGAGTCTCGGTCGGGCACAAAGTTTTAATCTGCCAGGAAGTTTCATATCAGCGCACACACCGCTGCAGAGTGAAAATCTCATTCTGGAATACTCAAAAATGCACTGAAGCAAATGCACGTAGCGTTTTGGGAGGTGAAGAATGGTCATTACCACTAAAAGAGCTTCAAGCGTTTATTGGTATTCTGTACGTTAAGGTTGTCACTGAATCCTAAGGAATAAAGTGGATCTTTGGTCCGAAAAGTGGTGAACACAATCTTACAAATCTGCGGTGTCATGTAATCATTTCACAGAGAAATTGTCAGGTTCCTCCAGCTTGAATTGATATCGGTGACTAAAAAATGATTAGTTTGCACTCATGTCTGATGTATGGGAGAGATCACTGCAAACTGTCAAACATATACATTTCTGTTTCATATATTTCTGCTGATGAGCAGTTATACCTGTTCAAAACCTGACAATTAAGAACATCAATACTGGATGAGTGTCGACATTGCTTCCAAATAAGTGCTTAATTCTTTCCCCTACATTACTATCTTGATGCAGATGAAACTAGTCTGATGGTGAACGTATTATTGACTCTGTAGTGAAGGAACTTGTAAATCCATACCTAAATAAAGGAACGAATGTTACATGTGATAATTTTTTCACCTCATGTCTGAAAACAAAACCGAACAAGCTTCCCTGTTACAGTAAAATTAGAAAATAAGTGACTCACTGCTTAGAAAAGCTCGCGATGACGTATACAAGAGTTATGTTTTAGACAACGACGACATGATCCTGATAGTGTATAGAAGAAAGCCAGTAAAGAACGTAATAATTCTCAATTTCTTTCATCTATACGTACGAATTGGAACCGGCACGAAGTCAAAAAGTCAATTTTTACTGTGTAACAAAAAAATATTTTAAAATAAATTAAATCTAATCAGGACTGTACTTGATGTTCAGCATTAAAAATAAAATAACAGACCACATTAGATTGATTATTTGTTAAAGAAAAACTCATCCCCTAAAATAAAAAGACTAAGAACAAACTGTAAATGCATCGACTAAAGATGGGACAGTTTTGACCCAACTGCAGTTTTAGGGAGTTACAAATATCCAGCAGTCCTACTGCGAAGCAATTCTCTCTACACACTGTTCAACCATACTAAACAAGACACCATCATAAGGTGAATCTCCTCAAATACGCGATTGGCGCAAGGATAATAAATCGCGGTACGATACACTGGACGGTAAATGTTCCACAGAACCATAAGTAACGTCGGGTATGCCCCAAGGAAGCGCTATAGAAACTCTTAATATTTTCATCCTACATAAAATAATGTTCGCTGATGAAGCAGTTATGTGTAGTAAAGTTGGACGAACGACAGGATGCTACGGTCGCAGGTTCGAATCCTGCCTCGGGCATGGATGTGTGTGATGTCCTTGAGTTCGTTAGGTTTAAGTAGTTCTAAGTTCTAGGGGACTGATGACCACAGCTGTTAAGTCCCATAGGAACTTCAGGAAGACTTGGACAAAATTCTCATTTGGAGTCATGATTTGCAACTTTATTTACATGTGAATAATTGTAAGAACCCGATCATATCTGATTGCAAGGTTAATGGTGAACATGTTGATCCCGTCACATCGTGTAAGTACGTAGTGACAATTCTAAGAAGCGATATGAAATGGGACTATCTCTTGAAACTAATATTAGAAAAGGCGAAAGGAAGGCTTAGGTGTGCTGGAATGGTTCTGGCAGAAGCTCAGTACACCTGTATAGGAAATTGCAAACAAGACGGCAGCGAGGTCATTTCTAGAATACTATTCCAGTGTTTGGACATTCAGACATACCCAACTAGGACTGCAATAGGTCGATGTAGCCCGCACGAAGCACACCAGAAATGCTCTGGAACTTAAATGGGAATCTCCGGAAGAAAGGCGATTTATTTTCGCGAATTCCTTTTGGGCGAGAGAATGTATAATGTAAATGTAAATGTATGTAAAATTAGAAAAACATTAGAGATTAGGGCACGTAGAGGCATGTAGACATTTTTCATAAATGTTCAAATGGGGCCGGCCGGTGTGACCGAGCGCTTCTAGGCGCTTCAGTCTGGAACCGCGCGACCGTTACGGTCGCAGGTTCGGATCCTTCCTCGGACATGGATGTGTGTGATGTCCTTAGATTCGTTAGGTTTGACTAGTTCTAAGTTCTAGGGGACTGATGACCTCATAGGTTGTCCCATAGTTCTCTGAGCCATTTGAACCATTTTTTGTTCAAATGTGTGTGGATTCGAAAGGAACCAAACTGCTGAGGTCATCGGTCCCTAGATTTACACACTACTTAAACTAACTTATGCTAAGAACAACACACACACCCATTCCCGAGGGAGGACTCGAACCTCCGGCGGAAGGGGCTGTGCAATCCGTGACATGGCGCCTCTAACCGAGCGGCCACCCCGCGCGGCGTAGACTTCTTTCTCTCACTCAGTACGCACATAGAATACGACAGAAAGTTGATAATATTGGTACGATGTACCTTTGACTAAGCACAGTACAGTAGCTTGGGGGCACTTATGTAGGCGTAGACATCAAATCAAACATGTACATCATAACTAGACTACTTGCTTTCATGCCATAGGCGTTTCGCTTCCTTTTATTTACGAGTACAAAAAACCGAAGATGACTTAGCGACCACTACTCCACCACCAACGTTTATCCCGCATATGTAAATTTAGAAAAACATAAGAGATTAGGGCACGCAGAGACATGTAGACATTTTTCAAAAATGTTCAAATGTGTGTGGATTCCTAAGGGACCAAACTGCTGAGGTCATCGGTCCCTGGACTTACACACTACTTAAATGCTTGCAATAGCTCCCTGGCTGTATACATGGTGTCGATTATAAGCATTTGCCTATTCTCATTCCATCTGTCAATCATTCTACCTCCCAAACCCTTCTCTTAAGAATCTTCCTCATGATTCGACAGTCTTCTAGTCTGCAGCCTTTTGCCTGTTGTTAGAAGCAAAATTTGTCGGCTGAGGCGTGTGTAGCACCAGAAGATAAATGACGTGAGCTGATCGGGTGGGCCGATTGTTTGTCCTCGTGGCTATGTATAGTTGTGGCTCAATCTGACCAAAATGGGTACTTGCAAACCGTGCTGACGGGCTGTAGCCCGCAGCAGAGAAAGGGAATGCAAAGGTAAGTTCCAATGGCAGCAAGCGTAAGTTCCTGTGACTAGGGATGTACCCGGTCTCTAGGATGTGCATGTAATCGGATTCAGGATCTGCAGCGTCTTTGCAGTGTTGCGTAAGTCAGGCAGAAATAATTAATGTCACATCTAAAGCTGCTTCACTGCGCGGTGATGACAACCCAGCTTGTGGGAAAAACGAATACAGGTATGTAATAGGTGAATAAGCAGCATAGTCTGAGGACTAAACCGCTTCAGGCAAATCCTGGGAAGTTTCCTTCTAAAGGGCACGGCCGATTTCCTTTCCCGTCCTTTCCTAATCGGAACTTGTGTTCCATCTCTAACGACCGCAGTGTTGACAGAGCGTTAAACAACAATCTCCTCCCCCTCGTCCTGAGGACTTTAACAATTTCTGTCAAAGCAATGTCTCACTGAGAACCAAATGCTAATATTTCAGCAGAAGGCCAATTCACTATTTTATTCATTTACATCTATAGGAGTATTCTGCAATTCACACTTACGTGTTTGGTACAGGATTCATAGGAACACCTTCAGACTATATCTTGACTGTTCAACTCTCGAAAAGTATTTGGAAAAAATGAACACCTAAATTTCTCCGTCCGAGCTCTGATTTAATTTTCTGTTACGATAGTTATTTCTTAGAAAGGTGTCAACAAAAAATTTTCTCATTCGGAGGAGAAAGCTGGTGATCGAAATTTCGTGAAAACATCACGCCGCGATGAAAAAAGCGTTCGTTTTAAATATTGCCACCTAAACACGCCTATCATATCCGTAACACTCTCTCCTCAACTTTGCTACTTCTTTTATGTCCTTAGTCGACCTGGCAACAAAATAAAATTTTTAGTTCGTCATCCCCACATTACTACCTAAATAATGATTCAAATTTAAGTCGTCCTAATTATAATCCCTAGGTATTTAGCTAAACCGACAATCTTTCAATTTGTGTGATTTAATTTGTGACCGTAATTTAACGGAATTTTTTCAGTCTTATGTAGAGGATCACACAATTTTCATTGTTTAGGGTCAGTTGGCACTTTTTGCAGCACGCGGATATCTTGTCTAAATTACACCCCTGGAAATGGAAAAAAGAACACATTGACACCGGTGTGTCAGACCCACCATACTTGCTCCGGACACTGCGAGAGGGCTGTACAAGCAATGATCACACGCACGGCACAGCGGACACACCAAGAACCGCGGTGTTGGCCGTCGAATGGCACTAGCTGCGCAGCATTTGTGCACCGCCGCCGTCAGTGTCAGCTAGTTTGCCGTGGCATACGGAGCTCCATCGCAGTCTTTAACACTGGTAGCATGCCGCGACCGCGTGGACGTGAACCGTATGTGCAGTTGACGGACTTTGAGCGAGGGCGTATAGTGGGCATCCGGGAGGCCGGGTGGACGTACCGCCGAATTGCTCAACACGTGGAGCGTGAGGTCTCCACAGTACATCGATGTTGTCGCCAGTGGTCGGCGGAAGGTGCACGTGCCCGTCGACCTGGGACCGGACCGCAGCGACGCACGGATGCACGCCAAGACCGTAGGATCCTACGCAGTGCCGTAGGGGACCGCACCGCCACTTCCCAGCAAATTAGGGACACTGTTGCTCCTGGGGTATCGGCGAGGACCATTCGCAACCGTCTCCATGAAGCTGGGCTACGGTCCCGCACACCGTTAGGCAGTCTTCCGCTCACGCCCCAACATCGTGCAGCCCGCCTCCAGTGGTGTCGCGACAGGCGTGAATGGAGGGACGAATGGAGACGTGTCGTCTTCAGCGATGAGAGTCGCTTCTGCCTTGGTGCCAATGATGGTCGTATGCGTGTTTGGCGCCGTGCAGGTGAGCGCCACAATCAGGACTGCATACGACCGAGGCACACAGGGCCAACACCCGGCATCATGGTGTGGGGAGCGATCTCCTACACTGGCCGTACACCACTGGTGATCGTCGAGGGGACACTGAATAGTGCACGGTACATCCAAACCGTCATCGAACCCATCGTTCTACCATTCCTAGACCGGCAAGGGAACTTGCTGTTCCAACAGGACAATGCACGTCCGCATGTATCCCGTGCCACCCAACGTGCTCTAGAAGGTGTAAGTCAACTACCCTGGCCAGCAAGATCTCCGGATCTGTCCCCCATTGAGCATGTTTGGGACTGGATGAAGCGTCGTCTCACGCGGTCTGCACGTCCAGCACGAACGCTGGTCCAACTGAGGTGCCAGGTGGAAATGGCATGGCAAGCCGTTCCACAGGACTACATCCAGCATCTCTACGATCGTCTCCATAGGAGAATAGCAGCCTGCATTGCTGCGAAAGGTGGATATACACTGTACTAGCGCCGACATTGTGCATGCTCTGTTGCCTGTGTCTATGTGCCTGTGGTTCTGTCAGTGTGATCATGTGATGTATCTGACCCCAGGAATGTGTCAATAAAGTTTCCCCTTCCTGGGACAATGAATTCACGGTGTTCTTATTTCAATTTCCAGGAGTGTAATTTACAATTCTTACTGAGTTTCTGATGACTATGTTGGACGGTAAACGATAGCATCATCTGCAAACAGTCTAATACGGCTGCTCATATTGTCTCACGATTTATTGATTTAGATTAAGAACGGCAGCGGGCCCGTAACACTTCCTTGGGGATCCCCATATACCACTTCTGTTTCACTTGATAACTTCCCGTCAATTGCTATAAACTGTGACCTTTGTCAGGAAATAACATACCTTGTCGCACAAGTGAGACAATTCTCCATATGCACGAACTTTTATTAGAATGCTCTTTTAAGTAATGGTGTCAAAAGCCTTCTGGAAATCCGAAAATATGGAATCAACTTGAGATCCTATACCGATAGCACTCATTACTTCGTGCGATTAAAGAGCCTGTTGTGTTTCTGCAGAACGATATTTTCTGAACCCGTGCTGGTTAAGTTTTAATAGACGGTTTCCTTCGAGACATTTCATAACTCTGCAACATAGTACTTGCTCCAGAATTGAAGCAGATGACAATGCGTAATTGTTCATCGCTAGCTCTAGGGCAATGTGGAATGATAATCTTAAGATGCCTTAGTCGAAGAAATCCGTGAGACAGGGAGACATGTTTACGCAGTTCTACCTCAGAGCACTCGTGACACGTGACCACCTACACACGTGTCGATGGAACGTGTTCGCAGTGACTTATCGTTTCACATTCCATTTCCATCACCGAAGCAACTTGTGGGAAGACGCTGATTTTCTTGTTTCGCAACTAGCCGTTTTCCTTTTGCATGTGAGCTGCATCACTGATGAAAGATTTCTGCACAGGCTGTAGACGGATGGCCAGAGCCTCCACGTGACTGGTAAAACACACAGGCCGTTCCAACGTATCAGAAGGGTTTCAAGACCGACGCACGGGACGGGCGCTTTCCGAACTCTGCGCCGTGACTCACTATGGCGTCGCTGGCTTATACAGGGTGTTACAAAAAGGTACGGCCAAACTTTCAGGAAACAGTCCTCACACACAAATAAAGAAAAGATGTTACGTGGACATGTGTCCGGAAACGCTTAATTTCCATGTTAGAGCTCATTTTAGTTTATTCTTCCACCAACGCTCGATGGAGCACGTTATCATGATTTCATACGGGATACTCTACCTGTGCTGCCAGAACATGAGCCTTTACAAGTACGATACAACATGTGGTTCATGCACGATGGAGCTCCTGCACATTTCAGTCGAAGTGTTCGTACGCTTCTCAACAACAGATTCGGTGACCGATGGATTGGTAGAGGCGGACCAATTCCATGGTCTCCACGCTCTCCTGACCTCAACCCTCTTGACTTTCATTTATGGGGGCATTTGAGAGCTCTTGTCTACGCAACCCCGGTATCAAATGTAGAGACTCTTTGTGCTCGTATTGTGGACGGCTGTGATACAATACGCCATTCTCCAGGGCTTCATCAGCGCATCAGGGATTCCATGCGACGGAGGGTGGATGCATGTATCCTCGCTAACGGAGGACATTTTGAACATTTCCTGTAACAAAGTGTTTGAAGTCACGCTGGTACGTTCTGTTGCTGTGTGTTTCGATTCCATGATTAATGTGATTTGAAGAGAAGTAATAAAATGAGCTCTAACATGGAAAGTAAGCGTTTCCGGACACATGTCCACATAACATTTTTTTTTCTTTGTGTGTGAGGAATGTTTTCTGAAAGTTTGGCCGTACCTTTTTGTAACACCCTGTAGATGAGGGTAGAGGTCGCCTCATAATGATAATAGTGATTTTAATATTCAGATGGATAAAGCTACAGACAACCAAAACTATCTGCCTCTAATTTCTTACCTGCAGTTAGTCCACGACACCAAATTTCATGAAGACCTTCTTTTCTGCAGAAAAACAACTCTTGGAATAATTGCAATAGACAATACTACACTCTTTTAAGGAAGGAAACATCATCAATTTGGAGGTCTGGCTGTTACGCCAGACTACAAGCTCTGATCCGTTCAGGGGCTTATCGTGCCATTTGGATTCACTGTTTTATTTAGAGAATAGTACTGGTATCAAAAAGTATGAACTCTGACCTTCGTGATGTTCTTCAATCAGTGATCGAAATGGTACACTACATTAAAAGTCAACGATTTAAATCGAGATGTTTTGAACAAATGTGCGTCGAAATCGCTCATACAGAGACTGATGATAACGATGATGATTAGTGGTTTAGGGCGCAAAACGGCAAAGTCATCAGCACCCTACAGAGGCTAGGACATTTCCCTAGCGTATTTCTGTAACTTTCGCTGACTTTCACGTAAGAGTATCTTGAAAAGAGTGTATGAACTTAGGAATGAACTTTATTTTTACCTTTGTTCAGGAGAAAGGTCGTGGGCAGTAACTTTACTTTGAATCTGGTGTATTTTTCTGCCGTCTTTGAAAAAACATGGTTCATTGAATGTATCCCTTCGACGTAATGAGATCAACATTCTGGAACTGTCGGGCAAAATTTCAGCTGTGGAAGAAAAAGTTCGATGATAAAGACGCAAATTAAATTTCCACTGCTCTTCACACGGTTTTAGAAGAAAATGGCTTCAGCTGAGTGAAAATCTGATGTCTGGTTTTGTGGATCATTTAAATGAACTCACTGATTACTTTCTGAATTAATTCGCTGAAGCAGTTGATCAACACAACTAACAACTACATCGAATAACTTTTCAGTAGATAACTTCCAAAACGACTTACCACTGTAGAAAACGGGCAATTTATTGATATTTCTTCAGACTCCACATTGAAATCGAAGGTCGTTTTCTCATCACTGCTGGAATTTTGGAGCTTAGTGAATCAAGAGTTTCCACATCTATATAACGAGGCCCAATGACTTTTGTTATCTTCTGGAAGATCCTACTTGTGTGAGGTAGATATTTCAGCATTGGCAGTCAAAATGTTCACATGTGTGTGAAATCCTATGGGACTTAACTGCTAACGTCATCGTTCCCTAAGCTTACACACTACTTAACCTAAATTATCCTAAGGCCAATCACACACACCCATGCCCGAGGGTGGACTCGAACCTCCGCCGGGACCAGCCGCACAGTCCATGACTATTGGCAGTCAGCAAGAAATGCAAATCACGAATTAATTTGGACAAAGTCATGGACATGAACCATCTAACAAAGAACAGGATATGCGAATTGTTAAGATGATCATAACAGAAAATGCTCAACATTACAGGACAATGTCCACACATAAAGAGCTCTTGCACTAAACAGGAAAGTATTTTACCAAATCAATTTAAGTTACCAAGATATCGAAGAAGCTAACCAATAAAACAAACATATTAAATTACATACAAACATCACAACGACAGCAAAGGCGAACGAAACCACAAAGGGGCAGTTGGCAACACTACATACAGTAATCAAATCAACTCAAAACTATGTGATAATTGAAAGTGGGGTGTTACGGCAGAATGTACTCGTACAACGCCGAAAATGTGACATCGTGGGTACGCAAGCCTTCTAAGAACAAACGCAGGACAGCACAGATTACTAATACCATCACAAATCGTAATCAGAAACAAATAGTAATTTAATATTACGACACTCGTGTTGCTAAAGGTTCTTCCCGCCTAACAACAAAAGGGTAACAAAAAACTTTGATATAGTAACAAGTATGTAATTATCAGGGAGAACAGTTATTACGATTAATGGAAAATCTCTAATAAAGATGTGATCGGCTGTACTGAGTTGACGTAAGTACTGGCCAGCCCCTCTATCTCTTTGATACAACAGTTATTATATACGACAGCCAACATATGTTACAGGACAGTGAAGATGTTTCAGAATGAAAAGAAGCGAAACGCCCCGAAGCACATCCCAAGAAAAAAGAAGTAACTCATTGTAAGGAACAACGGATAATATAAAAAAATGACGATATTTGATAATTTCTGGCCGCTCAATGGGTCATTTGTCGTAGGAAGCAGTCACAATCTTCTGGTATCCAGGAGTTTTTGTCTATAGGGATCTAAAGTGAAACGGTTACATTAACCTAGCCGAGGAGTTGGTAGATTCCAGCCTGACATTTATTGGAGCAATTCCAAGAATGTGTAACCCACGATAGAAAGACGTCACATACAAAATCCTATTTCGACCATTTGTTGATTAATGTCTGTCGGTCTGGGACCGTTACCAAGTTGGACTGACAGACGAAAAGGTTTAAAGAAGATATGTGTGATTTCTCAGATGTTTGTTCAGCCAGCGTATGAGTACCATACCTTCCTAAAATATTAACTTAACGTTCCTGGCGATTTTTGCAAAATATCTGACGCAGAAACTGTCGACTGTTAATAGTTCTTAACGATCAAGGCACTCGCCGGCCTGGTTTCTGATCTCAGAACTTACGAGAAACATAAAAATTACGGCAAAACAAAGTTTCCACAATTTACAGACAGCAAGCGCATGCTCCCTCCCTTGGGGTACATGGTTAGTGTGTTGATACGCATAAAAACTGTGCAAAGAGTTTAAAATACAAACCAAATTAATTGTATTTATCCTGGGTTTGCATTCTCGTTGAGTTTTTGAAATGACAACATATCTGCTATGAACTTCACTGTTTACTATAATTTCCACAATTGAAATTTAGACTTTTAAGTCATTTTCCAGTGATAACGTGTTGAAAACACAGCAGCTGTACCGTTAGTAAAACGAGTAGAAAGAACGTGATCTTACGTGGCTCATGTCAGCATTCGTCACATGCACCATTCGCTGAATCCACAGTAGTTTTCAACATTAGTGAAGTAAGTGCATCATAGATCCAAATTGTACTTACCATACAGGGCCAACTGGATTAAATATCTGCAGCTAATGTCGTAAGAGGCGGCATTCACTTACCTGAAACAGATCAATCAAAGTTACCAAAAATCTTCCACTAGGTTTATAGTAGTTTTATATTTTAAAACCCATTGGCTTTTACATAATAAATGGTAACGATCATCTATACTGCTAATTGCATAATTAATGTTAATTCTGAAATATTATACGTAATAAAAGTTGTAGAAGGTCATTAAAATATTTACGGGGTCATCGAAAGACGTGAGGGGCAAACGCGTACATTAGCAATTATTTCAACGTGTTTAATGTTATTACTCGAAGACAAATATTTCCTGAAGCTACAGATACTGGTGTCGATTTAACACTGTAGGTTGTTCGACATCGATGAATCGAACTGCCGGATCCAGTTAGTTAAGTGCTCATAGAGCAAGACTTATTGACGAAAGTGAAATTAAGAGTGGCACTTTCTGTATTGCCAATAGATAAACTAATTACCCGCTGAGCAGCCTTTTGGAAATATAATTTACGAAATAAGAAGAAATAAGTTCAAGTTGCAGTAATTTATTGAACATGACTGGTATCGACCCTAGTCGTTTTCTAGTTCAAAGAAAAGGCTATATCAAAGACAGTGGGAGTTCCTGTCGCCTAAACATATATATTTCAAATAATTTTTGTCTTGTCTGACCTAAGATCGAAATTGATCATCTCTAATAGATCGAATCTTTGCGATTCAAGAAAAAGGTAATTCAAATTTCTGTAGTTGCAGACGGCACTAACACTCGCGATGGATACGATTGTAGCGCAAATGTGATTGGTGTTGCGCTTGCTCTTATGACAAGAACAACATTTTTTGTCTAAGGCTCTTTCGTTATTGTATTTTTGAGTTATAAACGTACAAAATATATATATATATATATATGTGTGTGTGTGTGTGTGTGTGTGTGTGTGTGTGTGTGTGTGTGTGTGTATGTATACAGGGTGAGTCACCTAACGTTACCGCTGGATATATTTCGTAAACCACATCAAATACTGACGAATCGATTCCACAGACCGAACGTGAGGAGAGGGGCTAGTGTAACTGTTTAATACAAACCATACAAAAATGCACGGAAGTATGTTTTTTAACACAAACCTACGTTATTTTAAATGGAACCCCGTTAGTTTTGTTAGCACATCTGAACACATAAACAAATACGTAATCAGTGCCGTTTGTTGCATTGTAAAATGTTAATTACATCCAGAGATATTGTAACCTAAAGTTGACGCTTGATTACCACTCCTCCGCTGTTCGATCCTGTGTATCGGAGAGCACCGAATTACGTAGGGATCCAAAGGGAACGGTGATGGACCTTAGGTACAGAAGAGACTGGAACAGCACATTACGTCCACATGCTAACACCTTTTGATTGGTCTTTTTCCCTGACGCACATGTACATTACCATGAGGGGTGAGGTACACGTACACACGTGGTTTCCGTTTTAAATTATGGAGTGGAATAGAGTGTGTCCCGACATGTCAGGTCAATAGATGTTCAATGTGGTGGCCATAATTTGCTGCACACAATTGCAATCTCTGGCGTAATGAATGTCGTACACGCCGCAGTACATCTGGTGTAATGTCGCCACAGGCTGCCACAATACGTTGTTTCATATCCTCTGGGGTTGTAGGCACATCACGGTACACATTCTCCTTTAACGTACCCCACAGAAAGAAGTCTGGCCAATTTATGCGTCCTCTACGTCCTATGAAACGCCCGTCGAACATCCTGTCAAGGGTCAGCCTAGTGTTAATTGCGGTATGCGCAGATGCACCATCATGCTGATACCACATACGTCGACGCGTTTCCAGTGGGACATTTTCGAGCAACGTTGGCAGATCATTCTGTAGAAACGCGATGTATGTTGCTGTGCTCTCCGATACACACGATCGAACAGCGGAGGAGTGGTACTCAAGCGTCAACTTTAGGTTACAATATCTCCGGATGTAATTAACATTTTACAATGCAACAAACGGCACTGATTACGTATTTATTTATATGTTCAGATGTGCTAACAAAACTAACGGGGTTCCATTTAAAAAAACGTAGGTTTGTGTTATAAAACATACTTCCGTGCGTTTTTGTATGGTTTTATTAAACAATTACACTAGCCCCTCTCCCCACGTTCGGTCTGTGGAATCGGTTCGTCAGTATTTGATGTGGTTTACGAAATATATCCAGCGGTAACGTTAGGTAACTCACCCTGTATATACCGGAGTGTATTGGACATTACATCTACACAGTCTAGTCACATTAATAAGACCACTGCCCATGTTCGATGCCAACGTGCAACAACCACTCACAGACTACAGCACTACAAGTGGAGGCTGTGTAAAGCGAGTCTGGGGATGCCGAAAATCGTGCAGTCGTTGTCGTAGAGCTGAGACGAAGCGACTAATCTAACGTCCAAAAGGGATTGATCACTGGCTTTCAGATCAAGGCTGGGAGAATTTCTGGATCGGCTAAGTCTGTAAACTGTTAGCATGCCGCCGTCGTTGTAGTATGCCATCCATGGCAAAATGATGCTATCCAAAATGGGCGCTGAGGAAAATGTGGCGCACCACGGACAGGACATCTACATCTACGTGATTACTCTGCTATTCGCAATAAACTGCCTGGCAGAGGGTTCAATGAACCACCTTCAAGCTATCCCTCTACCGTTCCACTCTCGAACGGCACGCGGGAAAAACGAGCACTTAAACTTTTCTGTGCGAGCCCTGATTTCTCTTATTTTATCGTCATGATCGTTTCTCCCTATGTAGGTGGGTGCCAACAGAATGTTTTCGCAATCGGAGGACAAAACTGGTGATTGAAATTTCATGAGAAGATACCGTCGCAACGAAAAACGCCTTTGTTTTTTTTTTTTTTTTTAATGATTGCCACTCCAATTCTCATATCATGTCTGTGGCACTATCTCCCCTATTTCGCGATAATACAAAATGAGCCGCCCTTCTTTGTACTTTTTCGATGTCATCCGTCAGCCCCACCGGATCCCACACCGCACAGCAATACTCCAGAATAGGGCGGACAAGCATGGTGTAAGCATTCTCTTTAGTAGACTTGTTGCACCTTCTAAGTGTTCTGCTAGTGAATCGCAGTGTGATAATTCCAATTTAGATTATTTGTAATTGTAATCCCTAAGTATTTAGCTGAATTTACAGCCTTCAGATTTGTGTGACTTACCGCGTAATCGAAATTTAACTGATTTCTTTTAGTACTCGGGTGAATTAACTTAACACTTTTCTTTATTCAGGGCCAATTGCCATTCTTCGCACCATACAGATATCTTATCTAAAGCATTTTTCAAGTCGTTTTGATCATGTCATGACTTTACAAGACGGTAACTGACAGCATCATTTGCGAACAATCTAGGACGGCTACTCAGATTGTCTCCTATGTCGTTAATATAGATCAGGAACAATTGAGGGCCTATAACACTTCCTTGGGGAACGCCGGATATTATTTCTGTTTTACTCGATGACTTCCCGTCTATTACTACGAACTGTGACCTTTCTGACAGTAAATCACGAATCCAGTCGCAGAGCTGAGGCGATACTCCGTAGGCACGCAGTTTGGTTAAAAGACGCTTGTGACGAACGGTGTCGAAAGCCTTCTGGAAATCTAAGAAAGAACGGAATCAATTTGACATCCCCTGTCTATCGTACTTATTACGTCATGAGTATAAAGAGCTAGTTGTGTTTCAAAAGTACGATATTTTCTGAAACCGTGCTATGTGCCAATAAATCGTTTTCTTCGAGGTACTTCATAATGTTCGAATACAGCATATGTTCCAAAACCCTACTGCAAATCGACGTTAGTGACCTGGGCCTGTAATTCAGCGGATTACTCATACTTCCCTTTTTGGGTACTTGTGTGACTGGAGCAATTTTCCAGTCCGTAGATAACAGGAATGAACAACGGCTGCGGAGATGTGTGCAGGGTAACAGCGTGCAATTTCTGAGCAACTGAGGGCCCATATGAACCAAAGGACTACCAACAGTGTCTCCGAAACGACAGTTCTTCGAATGTTGTTGCGTATGGACCTCTGCGGTAGGTGGCTGGTTCATGCACCCATGCTGTGTGTTGTTCATCCGCGACGAGTGCCGGAATTTGCAACCCAATACCACGAGTGCCGACAGGTGTCCTTTCCAGATGAAACACGTTACATACTCCGTCAAAGAGATGGCCATTGGCGTGTACGGCGTGAAACGACTGAAAGTATGGTCCAGATCGGAGGAGTAGGCGCTGTGGTGTGGGGAATGTTTTTGTGGTACCTTCTGGATCACCAGGTCATTCAGGAAGGCACAATGGACCAGCACAAGTATGCATCTACCCTTGGAGACCGTGTCCATCCCTACAAGCAGTTTGTCATCGGCACGTTGGTATCTACCACCAGGACAATGCAAAGTGTCTCACAGCTGGCAGTCCGTGCGTGGTTCGAAGAGCACCAAAGTGTATTTACCGTACTTCCCTGGCCGCCAAGCTCTCAGAATTTAAACCCAATTGAGAATATATATGACGATAGTATCTGTTCCCGAAAGAACAGTTACCGTGGATGACCATGCAGCAGCACGTCATATATAGTTAAAATATGGCTTCCCGGCCATTGACCTTCTTGTGCGAACGCACACGGTATGCCCGAACTCGTACGGGACTTGGTAGATTAATCTGCCACGAGTAATGAGTATGATGGGTAAACATCTATTAGGCGCACTACGAATGTAGTGGTGTGGACATGTTGGAAAAGTGGATCTCACGGGGAGCGTGCAAGGGATAAGTCCCTGCAGACGCACTATCCTCTGTGCCCGCGGTGGCTCAGATGGATAGAGCGTCTGCCATGTAAGCAGGAGATCCCGGGTTCGAGTCCCGGTCGGGGCACACATTTTCAACATGTCCCCAATGAAGTACATCAACGCCTGTTTGCAGCTAGGGTGTCCATTTAATTATCATCCCAATCGAGAATCTGTGGGACAACCTCGATTGGGCTGTTCGCGCCACGGCAGTGGAGTCGACTCGGCTCCACATCCCTGTCAGTACCTTTCAGGACCTCACTGACTTGCTGCACGTCTCGCAGCTGTCCCCTCTGCAAAAGGTGGTTATTCAGTCTTTTGACGGGTGCTTACATTAATAGACTGAACAGTGTAGCAAGCTGTCTGTTTATAGAATGCAAATAGAGTAGCAAGTAACACGTAAAATAACAAGCATATACGGAACTACTTGCTTATCTGGCCATACGGACAGCAATGTGCTGTGTTTTGTTTCTCCCAAGTGGAACAGTGATACTTATTACCGACTTAGGGAAGAAGGAAAGGAGACCATTGAGTACAAGGTTTCAGGATCGGCATCAAACGAAATTTTTGACTGGTAGGGAGGGCGCAGGAAGTTATCCTTGCTGTAGAGTCACTGTCAAATGTAGAACTACTCCAGGGAAGTGTGTTGAGACCATTGCTATTCATATTGCATATTAATGACGTTACGGACAATAGAAATCTCAGACATTTTGCAGCTGATGCAGTTATATATAACGAAGTACTGTGAAAGAAGCTCCAGAACCATTCAGTCAGATCTTGACAATAATTCGGAGTGGTGCCAAGACTGCAACTAGCTTTAAATGCTCAGAAATGTAGATTTGTGCACTTCACAACACGAAAAAACGTAGTATCCTCTGACTACAATATCTGTTGAGTCACTGTTGGAATCGGCCAACTCATACAAATGTGTGTGTAACAGTCTATAAGGATATGAAATGGAGTGATCACATAAGCTCAGTCGTGAGTAAAACAGTGATAGACTTCAGTTGATTTTGCATGTTAATGTTTAAGGGGTGGCCGGATGCCCTTCCTGCCACTACCCCCTACCCCCCGTGAAAGAATTACTGTACCCCAAATGTATGCGTCGAGAGTAATCCATGGAATAGTGCGAATGTGTTCAAATGTCTGCGAGCCGTGTAACTGAGGCGGAACATGGGGACTGGCCCAGTATTCACCTAGCGGGATGAGGAAAACCGCCTAAAAACCACATCCAGGATGGCCGGCACATCGGTCCTCGTCGTTCATCCGCCGGGCGGATTCGATGGGGCTGGAGCGCCTACCCGAGTCCAGGAAGCAGCGCGTTAGCGCTCTCTGCTACCCTGGCGGCTAATCAGTCTACAAAGGATATTGCTTACAAATCACTCGTGAGGCCGGTTTTAGAATATTGCTCAAGGGTGTGGGACCCGTACGAAATAGGACTAACAGTATATATACAACTATACAGAACCGTGGGAGAGTGGCACAGGTGCATTAAAACTCTTCAAGATAGATGTTTACTATCCAGAGAAAGCCTACAAACAAAATTTCAGGAACGGGTTTTAAATTATCACTCTCGGAGTATACATCTCCCTAAGTATCACTCATATACGGATCGTGAAGACAATATCAGATTAACACAGCAAGTAGAGAGAGATTTAAACAATTATTCTTCCCGCCCTCCACATGTGAATTGGACGGGAAGGAACACTAGTAACTGGTGTCCTCCGCTATGCACTTCGCATTCATTTGCAGAGTATAGAAGTAGATGTAGATTCTCATCTTCTGAAAAAGAATACAAAACTATAACGAACATTGGAATCTTACCAATACTGCACCAAAACGTACTCTGATTTTCTTAAATATGTCTTCACTTTCTCGGGTTGAATACCAGTAACATGTAAGAGGTTTACGTCTAATACGTCATGTCATCGCTAAAACATAACAATTAGCTACGGAGAAGCAGAACAGAAAGAGAACATAATGACTATACCATAAAAAGCACCGAGTTTCTGCTCCACAACTTGTGTCACTCCTAATAAGGCTTTTAATAAGACACCTCTCACTGCGAATGGCTTTAGTTCTCAGTAGAGATTTCTTGTTGTGAGCATCTTCCCCCTTCCTATGCTATTCTGAAATAGAATGAGATTTTCACTCTGCAGCGGAGTGTGCGCTGATATGAAACTTCCTGGCAGATTAAAACTGTGTGCCCGACCGAGACTCGAACTCGGGACCTTTGCCTTTCGCGGGCAAGTGCTCTACCATCTGAGCTACCGAAGCACGACTCACGCCCGGTCTCACAGCTTTACTTCTGCCAGTATCTCGTCTCCTACCTTCCAAACTTTACAGAAGTTCTCCTGCGAACCTTGCAGAACTAGCACTCCTGAAAGAAAGGATATTGCGGAGACATGGCTTAGCCACAGCCTGGGGGATGTTTCCAGAATGAGATTTTCACTCTGCAGCGGAGTGTGCGCTGATATGAAACTTGCCCGCGAAAGGCAAAGGTCCCGAGTTCGAGTCTCGGTCGGGCACACAGTTTTAATCTGCCAGGAAGTTTTTTATTCTGAAATAGTTTACGGCAAACAGGTAGAAAGACTCAGTCGCATAAGATGTAAACCCCCTTTTCATCTTGGGAGAGGTTCGAGATGTCTAAACGACGTTCACGGCAAATGATAGTACGATGTTTCTCGGCGGAAAGGGCGCTTCTTTATAAAGGTGGTCGGGTGATTTTTTTCTGTTTCAGCAGTGTCAAAAATGCAGCCGAAAGCTGCGGCACAGGTTTAAACAGAAAATACACGACCAGATTGAAATTGCTTGCAGAAATAATTTTCTTAGACACGACGACGTGCACATATTTGACGCAATTTTCCCACGTCCCTTCCGATACGCTGAAAGTTAGCATCCAGTTTCTCTTCTAGCCCTGCACAGGTCGCGCCGTTGTATTGTCTACAACGCCTGACTTACTTTAGCTGTCCATCGTTTCCGGTCACTTTTTCGGATTATTGGCGCCAGCTATTCGTCGCGACAACACTCTTGCCGCTTGCCCCGCCCCCGCTCCTTTTTGCGAGTAGATAAACGATTTAGACGTGCTTAGCTGTACCGAATGCGACGCGCGACTTTTTTTTTTTTTTTTTTTTTGTGGTTTTAGGGCGCACAACTTCAATGGTCATTAGCGCCCTGACTACTCTAAGAATGCACCGCGAGGCACAAGTTGACAACAACAACTAAAAGGGAAAACACGATAAAAGAGACTGACAGGCATAGGATTAAAAAACAACATCATCAAATGTCCTTAGCGAGGTTCGTCAAACTGATAAAACAAAGAACACGAGCAGCTGCTCGTGGGTCATCCGCTAAAATTGCATCGAAAGTATTAGGCAGTTTAAGATCGAGGCGCAGTTGGTTAAGATCTGGACAGGACATTAAAATGTGTCTAACCGTCAGCAAGTGCCCACATGGGCAGAACGGCGCAGGCGCAGCCGTCAGCAGATGGCGATGGCTGAACCGGCAGTGTCCAATTCGTAACCTTGCTAAAACTACCTCCTCCCGCCGAGAAGGGCGTGAGGGGGACGTCCAAGCCACGGGAAGAGGTTTTAAGGCCCGAAGCTTGTTGTCGGTAAGTGCAGCCCAATCGGCATGCCACAGCGACACAACGCGCCGACAAATGACCCTGCTAAAATCGGACGAAGGGACACAACAAGAAGCTGTCCGAGGCTGGAGGACCGCAGCCTTGGCCGCGGCATCTGCAGCTTCGTTCCCAGGGATACCGACATGGCCAGGAACCCACATAAAGCTAACCGGCGGACCGGCGTCCACCAGCCGCTGAAGAGAGCGTTGGATCCGGTGTACGAAAGGGTGAACCGGGTACGGATCACTGAGGCTCTGGATGGCGCTCAGAGAATCTGAGCAGATGACATAAGCAGAATTTCGGTGGCGGCAGATGTAAAGAACAGCCTGGTAGAGGGCAAAGAGCTCAGCTGTGAAGACCGAACAATGGTCATGGAGCCGGTATTTGAAACTTCGTGCCCTGACAATAAAGGAACACCCGACCCCGTCATTGGTCTTAGAGCCATCTGTATAAATGAAAGTCATGTTGATGAACTTCGAACGAAGTTCCAAAAAACGGGAGTGGTAGACCGAACCGGGGGTGACCTCTTTTGGGAGCGAGCTGAGGTCAAGGTGAACGCGGACCTGAGCCTGGAGTCAAGGTGGCGTGCGGCTCTCGCCCACTCGAAAGGTTGCAGGGAGTGAAAAATTAAGGTGTTGAAGGAGGCGACGAAAGCGAACTCCAGGGGGTAGCAGGGCAGAGACATACAACCCGTATTGAAGGTCAAGAGAGTCGTCAAAAAAGGAACGATAAGACGGATGGTCGGGCATTGACAGTAGCCGACAGGCATACCGACAAAGCAGTATATCGCGCCGGTAAGTGAGTGGCAATTCGCCAGCGTCAGCATGAAGACTCTCTACGGGACTGGTATAAAATGCTCCGATCGCAAGTCGTAAACCCCGATGTTGTATGGAGTTGAGGCGGCGTAAGATGGATGGCCGTGCAGAGGAGTATACGAAGCTCCCATAATCCAGCTTGGAGCGGACGATCGACCGATATAGACGAAGTAGGACGGTTCGATCCGCTCCCCACGACATACCACTGAGAACACGGAGGACATTTAAAGAACGGGTACAACGGGCGGCCAAATATGACACATGTGGAGACCAGCTAAGTTTCCTGTCAAAGGTAAGGCCTAAAAATTTGGTGGTCTCCACGATTGGGAGAGCAACGGGACCAAGTCGTAAGGACGGTGGGAGAAACTCTTTGTAGCGCCAGAGTTAATACAGACCGTCTTCTCGGCAGAAAAACGGAAGCCATTGGCGACACTCCAGGAGTAAAGACGGTCAAGAGAACGCTGAAGACAGCGCTCCAGGACACGTGTACGCTGCGCGCTGCAATAGATGGTAAAATCGTCCACAAAAAGGGAGCCTGATACATCAGCTGGGAGGCAATCCATTATTGGATTGATCGCGATGGCGAACAGAGCGACGCTCAAAACTGAGCCCTGTGGCACCCCATTCTCCTGGCGAAAGGTGTCGGACAGGACAGAACCCACACGTACCCTGAACTGTCGATCCATTAAAAAGGAACGAATAAAAAGAGGGAGGCGACCGCGAAGGCCCCATGTATGCATGGTGCGGAGAATGCCCGCCCTCCAACAGGTGTCGTAAGCCTTCTCCAAATCAAAGAACACAGCCGCGGTCGGGCGCTTCCGCAAGAAGTTATTCATAATGAAGGTCGACAAGGTAACCAGATGGTCAACAGCAGAGCGGCGCCTACGAAATCCACATTGGACATTGGTAAGTAGGCTTCGAGACTCGAGCAGCCAAACCAATCGAGTGTTAACCATTCGCTCCATCACTTTACAGACACAGCTGGTAAGTGAGATAGGTCGATAACTGGAAGGCAAGTGCTTGTCCTTCCCCGGCTTAGGAATCGGGACAACAATAGACTCGCGCCAGCATGCGGGAACATGTCCCTCAATCCAGATGCGATTGTATGTATGAAGAAGAAAACCTTTACCCGCAGGAGAAAGGTTCTTCAGCATCTGAATATGAATAGAATCAGGCCCTGGAGCGGAGGACCGTGATCGGCCTTCGAGGAGCAAAAGTCATGTGGCCTAGCCTCCTCTGCCTGTTTGCGGGGGAGGAAGGCAGGGTGGTAATGAGCGGAGCTCGAAACCTCGGCGAAAAAGCGGCCGAAGGCATTGGAGACAGCCTCAGGGGCCACAAGGACTTCATTCGCGACCTTCAAGCCAGAAACTGGGGAGTGGACCTTAGTGCCAGATAGCCGGCGCAGGCTACCCCAGACAACAGAAGAAGGAGTAAAACTGTTGAAGGTGCTTGTGAAAGCAGCCCAGCTGGCTTTCTTGCTTTCTTTAATAATACGACGACACTGAGCACGTAAACGTTTATAATTAATACAATTCGCCACTGTAGGGTGGCGTTTAAAGGTGCGTAAAGCACGTCGACGAGCACGTAAAGCGTCTCTACATGCTGCGGTCCACCAGGGGACCGGTACGCGACGTGGAGAAGAAGTAGGGTGAGGGATGGAATATTCAGCAGCAGCGAGAATGACTTCCGTGAGGTGTGCGACCTGACGATCGCAGCTTGTGAAGGTTTGATCCTGAAAGGTCGCCCTGGAAGAAAAGAGCCCCCAGTCTGCCTTGGAGATGGTCCAACTAGAGGAGCACGGAGAGGGAGTATGCTGCAGGAGATGGATAACACACGGGAAGTGGTCGCTCGAATATGTATCAGCAAGTGCATACCACTCAAACCGGCGTGCAAGTTGTGGAGTACATATGGAGAGGTCTAAATGGGAATAGGTATGAGATGTGTCCGAAAGAAAAGTAGGGGCGCCAGTATTGAGGCAGACAAGATTGAGCTGGTTGAAAAGGTCTGCGAACAAGGAGCCCCTCGGGCAGGAGGCTGGAGAACCCCAAAGGGGATGGTGGGCATTGAAGTCTCCAGTTAACAAAAACGGTGCAGGTAGCTGAGCAATAAGTTGCATCATGTCTGCCCTGGTAACGGCAGAGGACGATGGAGTGTAAACGGTACAAAAGGAAAACGTAAAAGTGGGGAGAGTAATGCGGATGGCAACTGCCTGCAGGCCGGTGTGCAACGTGATGGGATCGTAGTAAATATCATCCCGGACCAGCAACATAACCCCTCCATGAGCTGGGATACCTACCACAGGGGGTAGGTCAAAACGCACAGAGGTGTAGTGTGCCAAGGCAATGTGATCGCATGGGCGTAGCTTCGTTTCCTGGAGGGCTACGACGAGCGGACGATGCAAGCGGAGCAGCAACTTCAAGTCCTCTCGGTTGGAGCGAATGCTGCGAATATTCCAGTGAATAAGTGCCATCGTAAGAAAAGGAAGAGGAGAGAAGGGGTCACCTCGAAGGCCGCTTAGGGCCTGGCTTCGAGCGAGCACTGCCGCCGCTATCAGTAGGCGGACAGTCATCGTCCATGGGGTCTATAGGGTCATCGGCCATCTCGGGAGGATGGCCGGGAGGGGGAGCTTCCTCCGCCGGTGAACGGCCAGATATACGGCTACCGGCGGTGCGGCCAGGCGAAACGGATGACGGCCTGGGGCGGCAACCGCTGGGTGGCGCAGGAGAAGAAATGCGCCGTGGCGGAGAAGGAGAACTGTGCTTCCTATGCGCCTTTTTGGAAGGACGTTTGGTGGAAGTACCGGTCGAAGGCTGGGAGGTCGAGGGACGGAGGAAGTCTGCACGGGATGGTTCCTTCTTGAAGGACCGTGCATCTGACTTCGGGGTCTTCGACTTAGCAGAAGCTGAGGAAGTGGCTGGTGTCTGTGGTGTGATGGGAGGAAGAGGAGACGTCGACCGCGCGATCTTAGCACTGGTCGAACGGACGACCGTGGTGCTGAAGGTCAGATCGCATGTCTGGGTTGCTACCTCCCGGGTAGTCCGAGGAGAGGCGAGGACAGTACTATATTTCCCCGCTGAGAGCAGCGTGGGCTTCCTACTAGCCAATAGCTTGCGAGCAGCCGAGGTGGACACTTTCTCTTTGACCCGAATTTCTTGTATGCAACGTTCGTCCTTATAGACAGGACAGTCGCGGGAGGATGCGGCATGGTCACCCTGACAGTTCACACAATGAGGAGACGGAGGTGGACAGTCACCCTCATGGGCATCCCTGCCACAAGTGACACATTTAGTCGCATTGGAACAAGACTGTCGAGTGTGATTGAAACGCTGACACTGGTAGCAGCGCGTAGGTGTCGGGACATAGGGGCGAACAGAAATAACCTCGTAGCCTGCCTTGATGCGCGATGGCAGCTTAACACTATCGAAGGTCAAGAAAAGTGTCCGGGTCGGTACAAGGTCGTTGTTGACCTTTTTCATGACCCGATGGACAGCCGTCACGCCCTGCTCAGCGAGGAAAGATTGAAGCTCCTCGTCAGTCAATCCGTCGAGGGAGCTAGTATAGACTACACCACGAGACGAATTCAAAGTTCGGTGGGCCTCCACCCGGACAGGGAACGTGTACAGGAGGGTGGCCTGAAGCAGTTTTTGTGCCTGAAAGGCACTCTCAGTTTCTAGTAATAAGGTGCCGTTACGCAACCTGGTACAAGATTTGACAGATCCGGCTATGGCATCAACGCCCTTCTGAATAACAAAAGGGTTGACAGAGGAAAAATCCTTTCCGTCCTCAGTGCGAGAAACTACGAGGAACTGTGGTGCAGGCGGTAGTACTTTTGTCACTGTTGGCTGGTCACGTTTCCGTTTTTGGGTCGAAGTCGAGACAGATGGAGTAGAATCCATTGCGGAGGAATCCCCCATGATTGCCAGCGTCTCCGATGACGCGCTCCTTCCTTGTGGGGACCCTCTCAGAGGGCACTCCCGCCTTAGGTGAATGTTTACACCTCAGGTCACACCTCCCGAGAAACAGACGGAGGGACCAATCGGCATGGTCAGAAGGTATCAGCTCAGGCAATCACCCCTCCCCGGGCCTGGCCTTTACCAGGGGGTACGCGCGTGCCTTACATGTCTACCCAGGGCGGGGACTTACGCGTTACCCCGTCACCGGCTACGCGTGCGAACGCGTGGGTCGGCCTTCAGACACGCACAGGGAGGAAGGAAGAGGAGGAAAAAGAAGAGAGAGAGGGAGAAAGAGGACAGACTGTCTCAAACGCCAAGGCGGAGACCAGAGAAGGCAAGGAGAAGAAGGCAATGAGAAGGCAAGGAGAAGAAGGCAATGAGAAGGCAAGGAGAAAAAGGCAATGAGAAGGCAAGGAGAAAAAGGCAATGAGAAGGCAAGGAGAAAAAGGCAATGAGAAGGCAAGGGGAAAAAGGCAATGAGAAGGCAAGGAGAAGTCAAGGAAAGAGTAAGGAAGACAGTGAGGTGGAGAATAGCAAAGAAAGGAACCAACAAAAGGAAGGAAGAAACGAGAAGTGAAAAACCAAAAAGACCACGATTATAGGTCGTGGAACCGTCCGTCTCCGGACGCAGGCGCTAACTACCCCCGTGAGGGGGATGGACTCCTTTTAGTCGCCTCTTACGACAGGCAGGAATACCTCGGGCCTATTCTAATCCCCGGACCCGCAGGGGGGGACGCGCGACTTATGAAGGGTTAACTCGTAACTGAACCTGAATCTCTATCGTACAAAGTAGGACCAAGAGGTAATAGCTTTTTTTGTTAGTAGCCTCAGTTTGTTTTATTGCTGCATTTAACAACGGAGTCTGACATGAGAACATCCCAACAGTATATTCCGATCTCCTTGCATCTGCAGTCACGGATTCGTGACAACAAGCATTTAACGAAACGTCCCCGAATCCTTTATGAAGAACATTTGTCAGAAATTTGCCCTAAACGTTTTAACGCCAATATTAAAAAACGTTATTATCTCTGTTGATACAAAGTGTTCAAGGATATGGACCATATAACAAAATTATGTCCCCTCCGTAAGATAAAATCTGTAGAAAACTTTATATCGACATGCTGAACTGTTCAAGAAATGAAAAAGATGGTATGTCTTACGTCACCCATTAATAAAATCTAGTCAGACGTTCACTTTATGCTTCCCTAATGAATCGGTCTTCCACTCGTTCTAACTGTAAAGCAAAGAAAACTACCTGGTGCCGTAGGACTCCTTAAACTCTGAACAGCAAAGTTTTTGTCGCGGTTGCATATTAGCCAAACACTGTAACGAAACTCTCACACGACAGTGTTATCTTTCCGCGCGACGCAGAAAGAGCGGCCGGAGAGCACGTATGGTGTGCGTGTGCTTCATGGAACAGAGGGCCACTCGTTAGCCGAGGTTCCACTTTCGCGAGTTTCGCCTCAAACACGGCGTTTCCTTCATAAGACACGGCTCGGGTTTCACTTCTCCAGCAGTTTGCGTGGCCTCGGTGTGTGTGCCCTGCAATTTCACACACCTAGCTCAAAACCGAATGTAACAAGTAGGTTTCCATGTGAGGAATGACAAGGTTGTTGTGTGGAGAATGTTTGTTATCCGTGTTTCAGTAACATTTTGTTTCAGTCCAAGTAACTTTAACTATTCCTTAATATTTTACTGCGGTCTAGCTGTGCATTAACACGAACAATATAAGCGTCAAACAGTCTGCGCCTGAATACTTTGCGGCTAAGCTAATGGGTACAAAAATAATATATAAGAGTGTCTTGCACTGTACGGTTTTAATCTATGTTGTTGTTGATGTTGTTGTTACGATTAATTGTTTCCGACTGCTGATACCACGATGACCGATGGTTCCCCACATTGCGTTGGGCTTTATGTTGTTCTTCCAGAGACACTCTGGCGCTGCCTCTGATGTCATCTACGCACTTTGGTCTAGGTTTTCCTTTCTGCTTTCCACCTTCTGTTCTTCCGAGCATTGTTGCTTCATCTTTTGAGTTATCTCTCTGGTGACATGCTCAATCTGATAGGCCTTCATTTTCTCTATTCCAAGTTGCACTTTTAAATCGCATAAAATCCGTAAGTTCTTTCTTGAGACCCATAATTTAAGAAATAGACTTCAATGTCAGTGACTCACATCAACACAAAGATTCATCGTTCGGAGATTTATAAGTTTTTTTAGTGGAGAAAGTTTCCTTTCGTTCAATAACTTCCTTATTTCAGCTGCAGCTGTGCTAAAGCATACGCCGGGTCGCCAAAGGGCAGATACTTTGCTCACATACTGTTCTTGCTGCTTTTGCATATTATGTATGCTATGACTATGTGTTGATAGACCTCCCCAATGATATCTCCAACTATCACTAAATTAGTCTTCATTCGCATTATTAGAATTTTTTTGTTTCAAATTAATGTTAGATCAATCTTTTCATTTTCTTTCCGTATCTTTACGAATCTATTCTAAATATCGTCTTCATTGCCGAAGTGTCGCTAATTCCAGCTTCCTTAGCTGGTAGAACGACAGTTACCATTACGTATTCTCCATATTTAGCAGACAGGACAATAGATTAGTCATCTCCAGGCGACATTGCGCTAATAGCGTTTAATGTCGCTTCTAGCCTCGATAATGACATTATATCGATAAGGAAGAGAGTCCACAAGTTTTTTGGAGGTACGCCACATCACGCTGACGCCACGCGTTAATGATTAGATCCCGTAGAGCTACGAAAACTGCAGGATGTAGATTACTACGTTTCAAGTTCTGTTGCAGGTAGACCCAGACTTCTTACGGGATTAAGACCGTGTGATTTAGTGGACCATGGGAGGAGCGGATAGAGTTCAGGGCACTCTCTTGTCCTACGGGTGGAAAATTGCCCCTAAAGGCGGAAGAATCAGCAATGATCAACTACATGAGGATGCAGAAGGCAATGGAAACCACTGCATTAAAGACACGTAGGGTGTATCCACAGGACATGTGGCCTGTAATTGAAGAATTGTCATGATGATCTCTCCATTGGCAAAAGATTCCGGAATAGTCCCCCATTCGGATCTACGGGAGGGGACTGTCAAAGGGGAGGTTACCACGAGAAAAAGATTGAATAATCAACGAAAGGATAACGTGGAATGTCAGAAGCTTGAACGTGGTAGGGAAACTAGAAAATCTGAAAAGGGAAATGCAAAGGCTCAATCTAGATATAGTAGGGGTCAGTGAAGTGAAGTGGAAGGAAGACAAGGATTTCTGGTCAGATGAGTATCGGGTAATATCAACAGCAGCAGAAAATGGTATAACAGGTGTAGGATTCGTTATGAATAGGAAGGTAAGGCAGAGGGTGTGTTACTGTGAACAGTTCAGTGACCGGGTTATTCTAATCAGAATCGACAGCTGACAAACACCGACAACGATAGTTCAGGTATACATGCCGACGTCGCAAGCTGAAGATGAACAGATAGAGAAAGTGTATGAGGATATTGAAAGGGTAATGCAGTATGTAAAGGGGGACGAAAATCTAATAGTCATGGGCGACTGGAATGCAGTTGTAGGGGAAGGAGTAGAAGAAAAGGTTACAGGAGAATATGGGCTTGGGACAAGGAATGAAAGAGAAGAAAGACTAATTGAGTTCTGTAACAAATTTCAGCTAGTAATAGGGAATACCCTGTTCAAGAATCACAAGAGGAGGAGGTATACTTGGTAAAGGCCGGGAGATACGGGAAGATTTCAATTAGATTACATCATGGTCAGACAGAGATTCCGAAATCAGATACTGGATTGTAAGGCGTACCCAGGAGCAGATATAGACTCAGATCACAATATGGTAGTGATGAAGAGTAGGCTGAAGTTCAAGACATTAGCCAGGAAGAATCAAAACGCAAAGAAGTGGGATACGGAAGTACTAAGGAATGACGAGATACATTTGAAGTTCTCTAACGCTATAGATACAGCAATAAGAAATAGCGCAGTAGGCAGTACAGTTGAAGAGGAATGGACATCTCTAAAAATGGCCATCACAGAAGTTGAGAAGGAAAACATAGGTACAAAGAAGGTAGCTGCGAAGAAACCATGTGTAACAAAAGAAATACTTCAGTTGATTGATAAAAGGAGGAAGTACAAACATGTTCCGGGAAAATCAGGAATACAGAAATACAAGTCGCTGAGGAATGAAATAAATAGGAAGTGCAGGGAAGCTAAGACGAAATGGCTGCAGGAAAAATGTGAAGACATCGAAAAAGATATGATTGTCGGAAGGACAGACTCAGCATACAGGAAAGTCAAAACAACCTTTGCTGACATGAAAAGCAACGGTGGTAACATTAAGAGTGCAACGGGAATTCCACTGTTAAATGCAGAGGAGAGAGCAGATAGGTGGAAAGAATACATTGAAAGACTCTATGAGGGTGAAGATTTGTCTGATGTGATAGAAGAAGAAACATGAGTCGATTTAGAAGAGATAGGGGATCCAGTATTAGAATCGGAATTTAAAAGAGCTTTGGAGGACTTACGGTCAAATAAGGCAGAAGGGATAGATAACATTCCATCAGAATTTCTAAAATCATTGGGGGAAGTGGCAACATAACGACTGTTCACGTTGGTGTGTAGAATACTGTATATGAGTCTGGCGATATACCATCTGACTTTCGGAAAAGCATCATCCACAGAATTCCGAAGACGGCAAGAGTTGACAAGTGCGAGAATTATCGCACAATCAGCTTAACAGCTCATGCATCGAAGCTGCTTACAAGAATAATATACAGAAGAATGGAAAAGAAAATTGAGAATGCGCTAGATGACGATCAGTTTGGCTTTAGGAAAAGTAAAGGGACGAGAGAAGCAATTCTGACGTTACGGCTAATAATGGAAGCAAGGCTAAAGAAAAATCAATACACTTTCATAGGATTTGTCGACCTGGAAAAAGCGTTCGACAATATAAAATGGTGCAAGCTGCTCGAGATTCTGAAAAAAGTAGGGGTAAGCTATAGGGAGAGACGGGTCATATACAATATGTACAACAACCAAGAGGGAATAATAAGAGTGGACGATCAAGAACGAAGTGCTCGTATTAGGAAGGGTGTAAGACAAGGCTGTAGTCTTTCGCCCCTACTCTTCAATCTGTACATCGAGGGAGCAATGATGGAAATAAAAGAAAGGTTCAGGAGTGGAATTAAAATACAAGGTGAAAGGATATCAATGATACGATTCGCTGATGACATTGCTATCCTGAGTGAAAGTGAAGAAGAATTAAATGATCTGCTGAACGGAATGAACAGTCTAATGAGTACACAGTATGGTTTGAGAGTAAATCGGAGAAAGACGAAGGTAATGAGAAGTAGTAGAAATGAGAACAGTGAGAAACTTAACATCAGGATTGATGGTCACGAAGTCAATGAAGTTAAGGAATTCTGCTACCTAGGCAGTAAAATAACCAATGACGGACGGAGCAACGAGGACATCAAAAGCAGACTCGCTATGGCAAAAAAGGCATTTCTGCCCAAGAGAAGTCTACTAATATGAAATACCGGCCTTAATTTGATGAAGAAATTTCTGAGGATGTACGTTTGGAGTACAGCATTGTATGGTAGTGAAACATGGACTGTGGGAAAACCGGAACAGAAGAGAATCGAAGCATTTGAGATGTGGTGCTACAGACGAATGTTGAAAATTAGGTGGACTGATAAGGTAAGGAATGAGGCGGTTCTACGCAGAATCGGAGAGGAAAGGAATATGTAAAAAACACTGATAAGGAGACGGGACAGGATGATAGGACATCTGCTAAGACATGAGGGAATGACTTCCATGGTACTAGAGGGAGCGGTAGAGGGCAAAAACTGTAGAGGAAGACAGAGACTGGAATACGTCAAGCAAATAATTGAGGACGTAGGTTCCAAGTGCTACTCTGAGATGAAGAGGTTAGCACAGGAAAGGAATTCGTGGCGGGCCGCATCAAACCAGTCAGTAGACTGATGACAAAAAAAAAGGCAGGTACTATAGTAGTGCCTGGGTTTCTTCAAGCAATGAACGTATGCGTTCAGCCTCTGAACATGGCTGCTGTCTTGTCGGCAGATCAGAGTGTCTACAGCATATGATGAAGACGGAGAAGAAACGGTAACGCTTGGTTACTAAGTATGTTAAAATAAACATCCTGCCTCATGTTCAGGATAACCTTCACGACTGGACCCAACTTATGATGCGAAAAAAAAATTATACATACACCTTCTATGTGAACTACATCCTCCACACACGCGCGTTAAATGGCTCACTGGGCCATCAGTGCGTTGGACGCCTTGCATCATTGGAAAAGAGGGAAAACTGCTGTTCTTCGGACAACACTACAGGCCTCCAGTTTCTGTGTTTTGGTTTCATTGAGACGAGCATCTTTATTGTCGCTGTGACCGATGGCTTTTTGTGACGTACCGGATGCCAAACAAACGTTGTATGCAGTTCCCTTCGCAATGTTCGCTCTTAAACTAGTTGGGATACATTGGAATTCTTTGTTAGCAGCAATTCCTGTCGGCTTGGAAAGCGATTGTTATTCACGAGGTGTTCACCCGTGACCCTTACCTATTGAACAGAACTTCTGAGGAACACTCCTCTTAAGCCGTGTTGAACGACTGCGAGTGGTGCAGCATTCGTTGTAGGTAAGCTTCACAGTCCGCGTCGATATCGGCATCTAAATTTACAGCCACGCTCTATGAAACAGTGCAAAGGCGCAACTTCATTCCCGGTGTGCTCGTGGGCACTTCGAGCCACGAGAGCTCCTTTCTGCCATTTTGTCAGGTGTGAACGTCGATCAATCTTACTTTGCCGAGTCCGTAAACCGTTTCCAGATACACAAAATCTGCAATGCTTGCATAAATGTCTAACTTGTAAGTGCATGTTTTGGCCTCTTTCTTCCGCAGTTGCGGTTCTAGGCGCTTCAGTCCGGAACCGCGCGACTGCTACGGTCGCAGGTTCGAATCCTGCCTCGGGCGTGGATGTGTGGGATGTCCTTAGGTTAGTTAGGTTTAAGTAGTCCTAAGTTCTAGGAGACTGGCGACCTCAGATGTTAAGTCTCATAATGCTCAGAGCCATCTGAACCTTCCGCAGTTCCATATACGCAAGTTGTATACGTTAATTTCCGTCTTTAGCTACTACAAAAGTCTTATTAAGACCAGACGCGTTTCGCTTTACTTCAAAGAATCTTCAGCGGTCACTGCAACAGTATGGCTTTTTCTCTTACAGCTTGTTTGTTTTGCTCATTAAGAATTCGCATCCCTACTTATTACCATAAACAGTTTTTATTCTTTTCCTTACTCATGGTCTTTATGCTGTTTATTTCATTTTTCGTCGTATTCCACGTGCTGAGTACTTACATTTGTGCACAGCACTTTCACTGCACTTAACACAATAACACTTATGTACTATTGAATCCCACAGTGACAACACAAAACACGCGAAATGACAAGAGGCTGCACAGAATTATAAATATGTTAAATGCAGTGAAAGAGCTGTGCACGAATGCAAATACTCATCACATACACGTGGGGAAGGACGAAGAACGGAATAAACGCAAAACCGTGAGTAGAAACGAATAAGAACTGTTTACAGTAAAAAGTAAAGCAAGCGCTCTGTTAATGACCAAAACAAACAAAATTGTAGGAAAACCCACATTGTTGCAGTGACCACTGAAGATGCTTTAAAATAAAGCGAAACGCCTCTGGTCTGAATAAGGCGGCAATTAACCTGTAAAACTAGTACGTATGTCACTTACTCTTTTTGAAAAAATCGTGAAAGTGAGGCAACTACAGCCAGGTTGAGGGGAGGGACTGCCATAATAACGTAAGTATAGCTCAGGAACAGTTAGAGCAACTTAAGCAAACCTTTGTGGACAAACAACTTACCATATCGGGAAACATTAGTCGAGTTGTAAAGACTATTATATCCCACCATAGTGTGTGGGTGACCGTCGAAAGGGAATAACATGTGACATTGTAAAGGTAAATGTCGTATGGCATTGTTGGCTGGGATATTCCACGGATAGGTTCAGCAGCCCGGCGGAAAAGGTGTTCTTCCACAGCGTGCAATCGCCCCCTTTCCTTGCGGATATGTGGAAGTCCAGCCATACATGTAGTTGCACGGTGCAGGTGAATGTAATGCATGAGTGGATAGTGCAGTGTTCTGTTTGTGTTGTATGATGATGGGAGAAGGGATGGTGAAACCAGTGCCGACACACTGTATGTCCTCCTGGACAGCGCCAAGAGGACCGCTGAGGGACGAAACACCATCAGCAGTCTTATTTGGTCTCACTTCTTGAAACATTGCGAAAGTTTTGGCATTTAACCCACGACATTGGCCCAAAGACTATATGCACCATCCGTTCTCTCCTTATCGGCTAAATACTGGCTCTGAAAATTTCATTCATCACCGCGACTCGACCCAGCTTACACGCGAGTTGCTACCGCATAGATGTGCGTTAGCGAACGCGGTTACGAAGGCGGGTACAAGTGAAACTAATCCAAAGCGACAGATATCAGCTTCGCATTCATTGTTGGTATCGTCGCTAGACTGATTGAAGAAAAGCCCGACGAAATTTACGTTCGAATTTAGTCCAGTATAACTTCCAGTAACTTCTAAAACACTAGTTCTGAGAAGTTGGGATAGAAAAGTAGACAGGTGATGCCGGATACTGCTTTTAAGACCACAATAATTGACTTGGCATTCTACTATTGGAGGAGCCGTGACATGGCATTATGTGACCTATACATTTCACTGAGCAACTGCGGGAGATTTACAGTTCAACTTAGGATGGAAGCCAAGGCGCAACTGGAACTGCTTACGCGCACCGATCCAAGACAGACGTTACAATGACAAGCACTGTGTTGCAGTAAATGCGCTTGACGTGCCTTTTTAACGTTGTAATTAACATGATGTACTAGTTAGTGGCGATGAATAGACGACAGGCAACATTTTTTCTCCAGTGGGAGTCTAGAAACTGAGCGCTAAACAGCGCATCCTACAAGAAGTCACAGGTGAAAGAGCTAATGGCGAGCGGAGACACAAAAAATGGAAGGTTTGTTAAACAGAAATCGACTGAAGCTTAGTTCTGTGAGGCTGTGAAAGCATTAGCTGTGGAAAGTGACAAAGCGGAATCCTTTGTACCGCAACGGCAGAGCTGAAAGCGTGCCAGCCACTGAATAGCTGGAAAGGGGTTCGCGGCTTAAGGCTGACGCCCCAGATTAAGCTGAGAGACGCGCCGATGTACTGTCGATGTGTACCACCGCTGAATAAGGACGCGGAAGTGCAGGGAGGCACGCGGCTTCGGGAATGAACGTCTGTTCCACACACAGTCTTAACATAAACAGTCGCGACACTCACTGCTGTGAAAATTGTTATATCTGAAGTTGATGCGACACTAGCGCTCCAAGCTGCGAGAAAGCAGCCGTAAATTTAAATTTTTTTTCCCAGTTAATTAGCGAAATAGTTGTTACATTTTTTTGCTCGAAGTATTAGCAAATTATCAAGAGACGTGAATGGTCATGAAATACATGTACAAGGTAAGTCAATTATTATCCGCAAAGTAGTTATAAAATTTTATTGTAATCAAATAGGAAACTTACAAGAACATCATTTTTCGACACAGTCTCCTTGCGTTTTAACGCACTTGGTCCATCGTTGTACAAGCTACCTGATGTTCTCATAATCGAAGGTTCTCGGTTGAGCTGCGAGCCAGGAATGCACCTCTTCTTTCACTGCTTCGCCCAGGCAAATCGACGGCCCCTTAATGCCTTTTTGAGTGGACCAAACAAGTGATAATCAGAAGGCGCAAGATCGGGACTATGTGGAGGATGATCAGTACTTCAAATTTGAGTTTCTGGAGCGTTTCAGCAGTGTGGGCAGCAGTAAGCGGACGGGCATTGTCTTGCAATAGCACAACACTTTTTGACAGAAATCCTCGGCGTTTGCTACCAATTGCAGGCTTTAGCATGGCAGCAAGTAACGTTCACTGTTTATTGTTGTGCCCCTTTCCCATAATGTTCCAGTACTGGACCTTGTGCGTCCCAAAAACCGTAAGCATCAGTCTTCCTGCGGAGGGTTGGGACTTGAACGTTTTTCTTGCACGGCGAATTTGGATGTTTCCATTCCATACTCTGCCGTTTACTCTCCGGCTCGTAATGATGGATCCGTGTTTCGTCACCAGTAATGATCCTCTCTAAGAACTTGTCCCCTCCGTTGCCATAGCGATCCAAATGTGTTTTGCAGATGTCCAAGCACGTTTGTTTATGCAACTGTGTCAGTTGTTTTGAAACCCATCTGGCCCAAACTTTAACGAACCCAGATCCGTTGTTGATGATTTCGTACACAGAACCGTGGCTAATTTGCAGACGATGTGCCACTTCGTCAACAGTTAGTCGTCTGTCTAAGAGAATCATTCCACGTGAACGCTCAATGGTTTCTACATTTGTGGCGGTAAACGGTCATCCGGGACCTTCGTCGTGCGACCATTTCGGAATTTCTCAATCCATTCGTAGACACTCCGTTGTGGAAAAACTCTGTTCCCGTACTGTGCCGAAAGTCTTCCGATGAATTTCGGCCCCTGATACGCCTTCCGACCACAAAAAAACGGTTCACTGAACGTTGCTCTTCTTTGGTGCAAATAGACAGCGGAGCAGACATGTTTAACAGCACGGCAGCGATAACGAAACTAACCCAGCAGCTTAAAAATTGCAAAGATATAACAACTAATAAAACGACAGTACTACGAAAATAAACAAAAATAAGTAAATTGCGGATAATAATTGACTTACTCTCGTAAAAACAAGTCTCCCTGATTCAATGAGATAAGCTGCAACTTAATGATGAAGAAATACTTTGGAATATACGTATAACTGCAGCTTAATACGCTGAAAACAAGAGAATATAAACACATGTTTCATGCATGAGAAGAATATATATATATTTTTGTGTGTGTTCTTATTACGATAAGCACTTCCTTGATATATAAAAACTTTGTAGGGAGCCTAATGTATTATAGAGTCCTCCACTCCAATCGACTTTCTAATACACAAATATTTTTGTAAACATAATTACGCAGATCAGATTTCGGCCTGTGTCAGGTCATTATCAATGCAGTGCGGAATTTTAGCAGTTGTTCGTGTTCAAGTGAATGCTTACACAGTTGAACCGTCAGTAATTTACGAGGGTAAGTCAATTATTATCCGCAATTTACTTATATTTTTGTTTATTTTGGTAGTACTGTCGTTTTATTAGTTGTCATATCTTCGCAATTTTTAAGCTGCTGGGTTATTTCGTTATCGCTGCCGTGCTGTTAAACATGTCTGCTCCGCTGTCTATTTGCACCAAAGAAGAGCAACGTTCAGTGAACCGTTTTTTGTGGTCGGAACGCGTATGAGGGGCCGAAATTCATCGGAAGACTTTCGGCACGGTACGGGAACAGTGTTTTTCCACAACGGAGTGTCTACGAATGGATTGCGAAATTCCGAAATGGTCGCACAAGAGTTACACACGACGAGGGACCCGAATGACCGTTTATTAAGTTTTCAAATTTATACTGACTTTTTGATCACCCGGTACACTGATCAGCTAAAATACACTCCTGGAAATTGAAATAAGAACACCGTGAATTCATTGTCCCAGGAAGGGGAAACTTTATTGACACATTCCTGGGGTCAGATACATCACATGATCACACTGACAGAACCACAGGCACATAGACACAGGCAACAGAGCATGCACAATGTCGGCACTAGTACAGTGTATATCCACCTTTCGCAGCAATGCAGGCTGCTATTCTCCCATGGAGACGATCGTAGAGATGCTGGATGTAGTCCTGTGGAACGGCTTGCCATGCCATTTCCACCTGGCGCCTCAGTTAGACCAGCGTTCGTGCTGGACGTGCAGACCGCGTGAGACGACGCTTCATCCAGTCCCAAACATGCTCAATGGGGGACAGATCCGGAGATCTTGCTGACCAGGTTAGTTGACTTACACCTTCTAGAACACGTTGGGTGGCACGGGATACATGCGGACGTGCATTGTCCTGTTGGAACAGCAAGTTCCCTTGCCGGTCTAGGAATGGTAGAACGATGGGTTCGATGACGGTTTGGATGTACCGTGCACTATTCAGTGTGCCCTCGACGATCACCAGTGATGTACGGCCAGTGTAGGAGATCGCTCCCCACACCATGATGCCGGGTGTTGGCCCTGTGTGCCTCGGTCGTATGCAGTCCTGATTGTGGCGCTCACCTGCACGGCGCCAAACACGCATACGACCATCATTGGCACCAAGGCAGAAGCGACTCTCATCGCTGAAGACGACACGTCTCCATTCGTCCCTCCATTCACGCCTGTCGCGACACCACTGGAGGCGGGCTGCACGATGTTGGGGCGTGAGCGGAAGACGGCCGACGGCCTAACGGTGTGCGGGACCGTAGCCCAGCTTCATGGAGACGGTTGCGAATGGTCCTCGCCGATACCCCAGGAGCAACAGTGTCCCTAATTTGCTGGGAAGTGGCGGTGCGGTCCCCTACGGCACTGCGTAGGATCGTACGGTCTTGGCGTGCATCCGTGCGTCGCTGCGGTCCGGTCCCAGGTCGACGGGCACGTGCACCTTCCGCCGACCACTGGCGACAACATCGATGTACTGTGCAGACCTCACGCCCCACGTGTTGAGCAATTCGGCGGTACGTCCACCCGGCCTCCCGCATGCCCACTATACGCCCTCGCTCAAAGTCCGTCAACTGCACATACGGTTCACGTCCACGCTGTCGCGGCATGCTACCAGTGTTAAAGACTGCAATGGAGCTCCGTATGCCACGGCAAACTGGCTGACACTGACGGCGGCGGTGCACAAATGCTGCGCAGCTAGCGCCATTCGACGGCCAACACCGCGGTTCCTGGTGTGTCCGCTGTGCCGTGCGTGTGATCATTGCTTGTACAGCCCTCTCGCAGTGTCCGGAGCAAGTATGGTGGGTCTGACACACCGGTGTCAATGTGTTCTTTTTTCCATTTCCAGGAGTGTATTATGACATGTCCAGGCGATAGCAGCGTCACCTGACGAAGAATAACTGCGAGGAAAGGGGTAATTTCGCAACTTACTAGCAGGAACTGTGCTTTCCTATCACTTAAAAGAATTACTTTTCTTCACTTTGCCTCCGAGTGATGCGCGAAGTCAGCCTTTTTCGGCGTTGTGGGGAAGTTACATTCTGGATAACCCTCGAATTATCTTCCAATCCATGTACGGATGGTAGGTACAGAGGTGCAATTACTTTCCTAGCAGAAGCAATTTTACCAATTATTTTGCGTAACAGAGGGACGGAGGCGATGGCTGGTCGCGGAGGTCGGCCCTGCGTGTGATTGCGAAGCAGGCGCCACGGGCGTGACACAGTTCCGCGCTGTGGGAGACGCGGCCATCTGGAAAGCGGGCTGGAGGCCGCTGCTACAATGAGTGCCTGGCACTCACACACTCTGCGGACAGTCCCCCCCCCCCCTCTCCCTCACTTACCACCGGCACATTGATCGTGTTTCAGCACAACTATAATACGGGGCGGGCAGCATCGACTGCTGCCCGACGAAGATGTATTACTCCTGCTACATGTCAAGGAACTCCGCGCGCGGATTCGAACTGATTAAACTTCACTCCTCGTGAAGAAGGCGTTACTGGCAAAACGACATCGGCCTTGTCGTCGTCGACATCGTCCATTTCAATCACAAGCGGACGTGTCCTCTTCAACTCACACGCTGAGGTGGGGCTTAGCACCTCCTATTGGATTATTCATTTCCAAACAACACCCACAAATTTTCGAATGTCTGCTCTCGACCAATATAATAAACAGAGTATCTGATCAAAATATCCGGACACCTACTAGTGGAAATTAATATAGAGTATGTCCCACCATTCGCCTTTATGACGGCTTTGTCGCCGCACGAAGTGGCCGACGGTTAGAGGCGCCATGTCATTGACTGCGCGACCCCTCCCGCCGGAGGTTCGAGTCCTTCCTCGGCCATGGGTGTATCTGTTGTTCTTCGCACAAGTTAGTGTGTAAGTCTAGGGACCGATGACCTCTGCAGTTTGGTCCCTTAACAACTCACACACATTTGAACATCTTTTTGAACAGCATCGTCTCCTTTGGGGACACTTGAGGTATGTGAATGTGTGTGGGGTAATGGCGGTCCATTCATCCGAAAGAGCCGAAACCATAGATATTGAGCACTGGTATCTCGAGTAAAACCGATGTCGTAACTCATCCGAAAGCTGCACCACGTGGTTCATGTTATGACCATGTATAGGACAGCCCATTTGAGGAATGTTATTCCCCACAAACCGCTGCCTCACTGATGCTCTTTAATGACATGATATGTTCTTCCGCTGGTACAAAGAGCCACTGTCTCCGGACTGTTCCTTTACCGTCGAAGTATATAACGCTGTGAAATGTTCAAAATGGTTCAAGTGGCTATGAGCACTATGGGACTTAACATCTGAGGTCATCAGTCCCCTAGAACTTAGAACTACTTAAACCTCTGACCTAATGACATTACACACATCCATCCCCGAACCTGCCACAGTAGCGGTCGCGCAGTTCCAGACTGAAGCGCCTAGAACCGCTTGGCCACAGACGCCGGTGCTGTAAAATGTGTTCATATTCTTCTGCACTTAGCGTTTTCTTAAGCGCAATGAGGAGCCTAGATCCTAACAAACCCCTACCGTAAAGACCACCTTCTCCGTACTTCACTGTTGGCATTCCACACGATGGCAGGTAACGTCCTTCACGTGTTCTCCAAACCCAAAACTCCCCACCCACAGTCTTTGCGGAGGTAGCAATGATTCCTTCCACTGATTTCAAGCGACCTTTTAGAACCACTCCCCGCAATGCTCGTCGTCCCTGTCCCTCAGCATATGAGGTCTCTCTCGTTTTGTTTCAGCTGTGGTTCTTCCTCTTGTTTTCCGCTTTACCTTCATCTTCTTTTATCTGTGGTTATTGTTGACCGGCTTTACAAACGTTGAAACGTACGTGATGAACTTCCTACTCAACTAACATCCAATGAGTAGTTCGCCGCGCGAGGTAGCAACGCGGTCTAGGGCGCCTTGCCACTGTTCTCGCGGGTCCCCACGTCGGAGGTTCGAGTCCTCCCTCGGGCATGGGTGTGCGTAAGTTAGTTTAAGTAGTGTGTAAGCCTAGGGACCGATGACCTCAAAATTTTGGTCCTCACTGAGCTCTCCAAAATGAGATTTTCACTCTGCAGCGCAGTGTGCGCTGAAATGAAACTTCCTGGCAGATTAAAACTGTGTGACCGTCCGAGACTCAAACTCGGGACCTTTGCCTTTCGCGGGCAAGTGCTCTACCAACTGAGCAACCCAAGCACGACTCACGCCCCGTCCTCACAGCTCCTTTCTTGCAGGAGTGCTAGTTCTGCAAGGTTCGCAGGAGAGCTTCTGTAAAGTTTGGAAGGTAGGAGACGAGGTACTGGCAGATGTAAAGCTGTGAGGACCGGGCGTGAGTCGTGCTTGGGTAGCTCAGTTGGTGCCGGCACGGTAGCTCAGCGTGTTCGGTGAGAGGGTTTAGCTACCCTCTGTAATAAAAAAACTGAGTTAACCGATCAAAGACGAACTTAAACGGATGTCTTACGTCTGCCCTGAGCACATACAACGAACGAATACTAACAAAATGAGAATTGATAAAAAAAAAGTTGGTAGAGCACTTGCCCGCGAAAGGCAAAGGTCCCGAGTTCGAGTCTCGGTCCGGCACACAGTTTTAATCTGCCAGGAAGTTTCACTGAGCTCTGCTGACCGACATATTTTGCTCTTACTACTTCTCTGCTGACAGCACAATACTCCTCACCTTCTCCTATGCTCCTCTTGCGGGATGGTCAATTCTGCATTTCATAGTGGTGTACCAATACTTTTAACTTAAAAGGGTACGGCGTACGCTAATGCTTATTGTTAGCTGAGGCGGTTAACCATTTCTCTTCCCACCAGTAGCCTTGTTTGGTCTCCCGCAAGACTAGTACCGCGCCGACTGGAGGAGACGCGTGGCGGGCGGGTTGGGGGGGGGGGGGGGGGCGTTGTCGTTGCTCGGAACGACAATGCGGGCTTTGAAAGCTAGGTGCGTGGTGGCGTCGGCGGACTGAGTCAACGACTTTTTTTTATGTTATACGGTCAGCATACGGGACACGCGCGAAATAACAGAGCCATGTGCCATGTATTATGTAGATGTTTGCATTTGGTAAGACGCACATTTCCGCTAGTGCCACCACTTTATGAGAAGGAAGACATATTTGTGATATTACCTCTACGTTGTGCTTTCCCTGAGATTACCTCCCCATGCGACATTGACAACATCGACAGACTGTGCAGGCTAAAATAAATGAATGAACTGCGATCGCTCAGAGATCTTAAAAATAGTGACCGCCGACATTAATCGAAACAGAAAATCTCTCGTTGAAAGGCATTGATTTCGTCACATTTACAGGGCTGGGCAGGAATATTGTGATCATGTATCGATTCCAGGGCAGCAAGACAGTCGACGACATAGCAACATACTAAGTATCAAATACGAGGGCAGTTCAATAAGTAATGCAACACATTTTTTTTTCTGAAACAGGGGTTGTTTTATTCAGCATTGAAATACACCAGGTTATTCCCCAATCTTTTAGCTACACAACACTATTTTTCAACGTAATCTCCATTCAATGCTACGGCCTTACGCCACCTTGAAATGAGGGCCTGTATGCCTGCACGGTACCATTCCACTGGTCGATGTCGGAGCCAACGTCGTACTGCATCAATAACTTCTTCATCATCCGCGTAGTGCCTCCCACGGATTGCGTCCTTCATTGGGCCAAACATATGGAAATCTGACGGTGCGAGATCGGGGCTGTAGGGTGCATGAGGAAGAACAGTCCACTGAAGTTTTGTGAGCTCCTCTCGGGTGCGAAGACTTGTGTGAGGTCTTGCGTTGTCATGAAGAAGGAGAAGTTCGTTCAGATTTTTGTGAACAATTGTGACAGCACTACCAACAGAGATGTCAAGTTGAGCACTGAGTTGTTTGATGGTGATCCGTCGATCATCTCGAACGAGTGTGTTCGCACGCTCCGCCATTGCAGGAGTAACAGCTGTGCACGGCCGGCCCGCACACGGGAGATCAGACAGTCTTGCTTGACCTTGCGGCGATGATGACACACGCTTTGCCCAACGACTCACCGTGCTTTTCTCCACTGCCAGATCACCGTAGACATTCTGCAAGCGCCTATGAATATCTGAGATGCCCTGGTTATCCGCCAAAAGAAACTCGATCACTGCCCGTTGTTTGCAACGCACATCCGTTACAGACGCCATTTTAACAGCTCCGTACAGCGCTGCCACCTGTCGGAAGTCAATGAAACTATACGAGACGCAGCGGGAATGTTTGAAAATATTCCACAAGAAATTTCCGGTTTTTTCAACCAAAATTGGCCGAGAAAAAAAATGTGTTGCATTACTTATTGAACTGCCCTCGTAATTTGAAAACAAAGGGACCTCGGTAATAACGGCAATATCCTCTTAATGACTTCCAACTATGATGAGAAGAACGTATAGAAATTATTTAAGTGCAGGAGAGACGAGAGGAACGATAACTCAAGGTTATGCTAGGCACGGAGAGTTTACCTGAATAATGGGACGTGGTATGCTGACCTCAGTGGCTCCCGCTGTCGTATCAACGTTCGATACCACGCTAGTTGGGGGTTGCAGTTATTGACCGCGGTCCGTATTAGTATCGCTGGACCAGCGAGTCGAGACTAGAGCCGCTCCGCGGCTTGCAACAAGTCTCTAGCGTACGCTAGGCCACTCTTGCTCGGCCACTCCTACTGTGGACGTCAAGTAGAAAAGTAGTACAGCCTTCAACTGATAGGAAGCAAGGCGCTTAGTTAAAGTATATCCTATGTGATGCATCTATAGTTCTCTGTTTGTAAGTATGTTCCTCATGATAATGAAGACTCCTGTACCATGGTTGGGTCACCATGGGAACGCTTTGGGATCGCCTATATTCAACAACGTACACAGAACGGTGTGCTCCGAAACGTGCTTGTACCAGCATTTTACTCTGTCGTCACAACTGTCACTGATCGCTGTGTTACCTGGTTTACAGAGCGGGCAAGCCCCCCGATCTCCACGCTGTGTGATGAGGCGCGGACGCCCAACACCCCGTCGCCGTCTTGCCACCACTTTCCGTAGACGCTCACGACAGTAGCACGCGAGCAGACAACCAGCTTCGCCGTTTCCGAGATGATCGTTCCCGGTCGCCGGCCCATAACAACCTGCCCTTTGGCAAAGTCGTTCATGTCAGTGGTTTCCCCAGTTCCGGCCCGCATCCTCGCCAGATTGGTTCCTTTTGAATCTCTGCTCCCCCTGCCTACTTCACTTAGCGCACCACGAGTCCACACTGCTGCCAACTGGCATTCAATCTTGCGGTAGGCAGCGGTCGTAAGATTTGGCTCATCAGTGAACTTATTTGCGAAATTTATTGGAATTACCTAAGTTTTTGCTTCGATACGAGACTTAACAAAAGTATCATTCAATTTTGAGCTTACAAGGCGATCCTATGAACTGCCTCTCATCGATTTCATTAATACTGGAATGGTGTGTTCGACACGGCCAGTGCCTCAGCATATGTAAACAGGAAGACGCAACTCTCAACAGTTTTCGAGAAAATCGAATTTGAAAATTAGTGGCGTGATTATATATACTTTGGGTGGTCGGGAGTATTCAAAGATTCCGCAGCCTCGCGAGTAAGCACTTAGTTTCGTACGTGCGAGGCCTCTTAATCGAATCTCGCAGCTAGTACTTGTTTTATCAGTATTTAATGATTCATTCATTATTTTCATAATCTGCATCTTGAAAAAACGAGAAAAAATTTTCATAGGTAGATTGTAAATAAAGAAAAGGATACACGAGAAATTCCAGTCAAATCAGTATAGTTATTTTATTTATACAGGGTGTTCGGAAATTCCCTTTACAAATATCTATGACTTGTAGGAAGGGAGTGAGTACATAGTATTTTGAATAGCAACCCACGTCCGGAAACGAACCGTTCCCGTGCTACAGCCAGTTAGAAACATGTTTGCCAGGTAGGTATGCAACCAGCCACTCACGGTGGTGGTGGAGGGGGGGGGGGGGGCATTTACGTCGGATCGGCAAATCTCATTTGACGTCTATCGTATTTCTCTGACCTGGTTCGAGCCTCACTCACCTGCCTGTGAATGTTAGAGCAACATGGATGAGTACAAGTTTACACAATACACCGGCATGATCTTTCTGAAGGACGACGCTCGTCACGGTTATGCTAGAGCTGCTTATCGCCTTTATCAAGATCGTTCTCCACAACGTCCACCTCCCTGCATACCTTTTCCGCCGGAATTACGCAACGGCTTCGAGAAAGCATACCTTCACCGCAAGCAGGCGTGACCTTGATGCTCCAAGGAGACGACGCACACCCGAATTAGGAGAGGCCGTGCTGCATCACTTTGAAGTTAACCCGTCAACGGTAACACGAGCAATTACGCGAGCAGTGGATGTTGGTCTCAGCACCGTTTGGTGTGTTGCGGCTGACCAACAACTACATCTTTACAACCTCCAGCACTCCATACCACCGCTAACACTCACAGACACGCGAGTGAGGCCCGAACCAGATAAGAGACGTCAAATGACGTAAGCCAATCCGACGTGTGCACCCCGTGCCCATGACTGCCTTGCTGCAAAACCTACCAAGCACACGTGCTTTCTAACGGCTGTACCACGTAAACGGAACGTTTCCGAACATGATTTCCTACTTAAAATACTCGTATTATGCACTCACTGCCATTTTCAAGTCCTAGAAGTTTGTAATGGGAATTTCTAAACACACTGTATTACTGTATCTACATTTGGGGCCAAGTATAATATGAACACTATACCATTATAATGATCGTAATAGCTCGAAAACACATAATTAGTGCGACATACAGCACATGTTATAAACGCCGAAATTTTGCATGTGCTCGGTTTTTTTCCAAGGTGTCTGTTGTAAAAGATATTTGGTTTACATCCATAAAAGGCTCTCGGATATCACAAAATGTAGTGGCATGCCACATATATCGAAGCATTTCATTTCACCGAATATTGGTACAGACAGCTGATTTTTACGACTGACTGAACTTTTCTGCATTCTTCTTTACAAGCTGTCTCTCTACTCTGTTCGATGATTTACGCGCAAATTGTAGTCTTATGTGGTTCTAAACCTGCCCGTGAGAATAAAAGTCGCGAGACTGTGCCAGCGGAGTACATTTTGGAGGAATTACGTTAATGCCGCACTTTGGCAGAATTACGTCGGAGTGAAGAAAAAGCACTGGCAACGAGATAGTATCAGGACACCACCCGCTTATGAAAGTAATCGTTTACCCTCTCGGCGGCGGGCTCCTTCTGTGGTAGCGAACATCGAAGTACACAAGCGCGCCTAAAACTTTCAGACTCGATTTTCCCGAAAACAGTTGTGGGTTGTGCGTTCCTGTTTACATATGCTGAAGTCTTATTCGTGCCCCATAGACAGTGTCAATATGAATCAAATGGGCTAGGGAAGTTCGTACGGACACCTTGCTAGTTTTAATATTTTCAAACTAAAATTGGCAGACGCGATCGAATAATTTCATAAAAGTCTGAATTTTACATCAATTAACCTGAAGAAGAGCCGAATTTGTATATCTTCTTCTTTCTTCGTTTGGGTCACCTAAGCACCACGCACCAATTTCAATGCTTCCTTCTTTGTTGTTCTTTACTTTTCCTCCAGTATTCTTTCATCTTTTCATCGATTTTCTCTCCTCGGACCATTTTGACCCTGTCTTCCTCTTGCCTTGGAATCCTTGCACTTTTAACATTTTCCTCTTGAAACTCTCTCTTTCTGGTCCATCTTTTTCACTTATGTTGTTTCGTTCCAAATCCTACGTAACTTCTTGTATCCAGGCTACTGTTGACTTCTTGTCCCAAAATTATTTAAAAACTTCTTTGGTTAACCTGTTGCTCTTCATTCTGAATAAATGTCCAAAAAATAGCAGTCGCCTCTTTCGTAGTGTTTCAGTTTATGTTTTCTAAGTTGCGGTAAACTTCTTCATTGCTTCTTAATTTCCATCTCCCTGTATTTTTTGGTGGTCCAAGTATTTTTCGAATGATTTTTCTTTCTATGACTTCAAGTTTGTGTAATTTGTAGTTCAGTACTAAACATTCACTTGCATAAGACATTCTGGTTTTACTACTGTGTTGTGGTGCTGTATCTTCAAATTTTTAGACAGTCACCTTTTGTTGTAGACTTTCATAGTTATTTCATAAGCTCTCTTCATTTTATGTACTCTCTTCTATAGCGAATTTTTCTAAGCCATTTTCTTGGATAACTTCTCCCAAATATTTAAATTTATTTACCCTCTTTATCTGGCCAATATCTGTTGCTACGGATTCCGGTGCATTTTTTATATTTGTCATAAACTTGTTTTTTTTCTACAGATATTCTTAAACCTGCTTTGTTGGCTATTTCTTCTAAGAGATTGATTTGTATTCCAGCATTTGTTAGGTTTTCAGAAAGAAAGGCAAAATCATCCGCAAAAGGTTAAACAGCGAATTTCAATACCTTTGTTTTCAGTTCCCAGTCTGGTGATAGCTTCTCTTCTTTTAATTTTTGTTTTCATTCTCTTATTATTTTCTCCAGTAAGCAGTTAAAGAGGAGTGTAGACAGGCCATCACCTTGCTTTACACCTGTTTTTATGTTGAATGCCTTCGATATTTCACCCTGAAATTTACTTTTGATTTGGTGTCTGCGTGCGTTTCACGAATAAGATTTGCTAATTTAGATTTGATGCCAAATTCTCTGGTCACTTTATCTAGTGTTTCCCTATCAACTTTTTAAAATCTATAAATGCTACAACTATATATTTGGAGTTTGTAAGTCTGTGGCGAATTATGGACCTTAGCTTGAAAATCTGTTCTGAGCAAGATCTACCCTTTCTAAATCCACTCTGATACTCTCCCAACTGGCTATCAAGTGTTGCTTCTACCTTGTTTAGTAGTATTTGTGTATCTGATAATGGACTATTTTTTTTTAATTTCTAATTCGAATATCTGTGTTTAGCTTCAGCCTATTGGAAATACTGAGCTGTGATTCGAGAAATAAGCATAAAATAGATTTAAGTTACAAATGGTTCTCGTCTCCAGAATTTTCAGTGGTTTACTATAGTATATTATTGTCGTATTTGCTGAAGGCACGCAGCTGGAAGCAAAGTTCATTCGCGGATATGATTTGAACTTCTCCTCCAATCGATCACAGGATGCCTAAATTTAGTAAATATAATAGCTCACAGACGTTTGAAGGAAATTGGCGTGAAGGGCTTAGGGAGAGCAGCCAGTTTTACAACGCACTCTGCCACACAATCAACAGTGTACTCTACTGCAGAGTAAACTGTGCATTAGTAGGGTGCAGGAGACAGAACAACAAAACAGATGCTCACCTAAAATGTTCAATTCAAATCGTAACTAAAACAATGAAACACCCACACCTCGACTCTGTACTATAGCAGATTTCGCTCCGCCAGACTAAGACGACAGTAGGTCATCGTTCACAGAGTGCTCCAATATTGCCTAGAGCACTTCCTGTCCACGGCTTAAGGAAGACGCTCCACGCTCCTTGCTGCAGAGCTGTGAGGGGAGGTGATATCCTGTTGCAGCATCAATCCTTTTTCCTGGAGGAAACATGAAAACAGAAGAAAACCTTCCAGCGTAATGCCAGGTCCAGTACTGAACTAAGTAGGAAGATGTGTTACCATTTAAGCAGCATACGAACACACCAAGCCACAGGACTACTCTGCACAAATGAAGTATCGGCGATATGTGGCTGCAAAACAACAAAACACAACATCCCAAAGTGCTCCAAAAAAACATACTGTGTAAAATGGAGAAATGTACCTTTTACCATAGCCGAAGCTGTTTAATCGATTGTCTAACACAAATAGATTTGTGTCAATGTGGGATTCCGATTAAAAGTGGTATTTGTGATTCGTAATTTTTTTGTGGAATTTATAATTTGGACCTTACAACTATTAGTCTGTAATTCGACGAATAAATAACCAATATGGCAGGTCTATAAAGCACCTTCGTCTGTTCCTTGGACACCATTGCATTACCGATATCGTTCATCCATTATCTTTCAAAAATGGTTCAAATGGCTCTAAGCACTATGCGACTTAACATCTGAGGTCACCAGTTCCCTAGACTTAGAACTACTTAAACCTACCTAAGGGCATCACACACATCCATGCCCGAGGCAGTATTCGAACCTGCGACTGTAGCAGCCATAATCTATCCTTCTGTGACCAGCCTACTGCTATTTCTCAGCACTGTTTGAAAATTTATAAAATGAATCCTAACGATTTAATTCTGCTCACCGATTTGATATTTCGTGGGTCGCCTACTTCATGCCAGTAACGAAGCACCAATCGAGGGCGTTAAGTCAATGACGGTGCTCCAGTTATGAAGTGTATTCACCAGCCAAAAGGTTATGACTAGTGTTCGCTGCGTTTCAGAAAGGTTCTCTGCGTTAATGACTTTGAAAAGGGTAAAAAATGAAACGAACGGAACAACCAATGTATTCACCGGATTGACACCCTCTGACTTACACCGATGCTGCCCACAAGTAAGAACACTTGTGCCTGGAAGAGGTTAAGGCAGTCGTAGAACTTTCCGGAACATAATGAAACGTCACGGATGTACTCGACAGTCGTAGAACTTTCCGGAACATAATGCAACGTCACGGATGTACTCGATGGAAAAATGGTAGCCAGAGAGTAATTCAAGTTGATTGGCGACGCCATGGAGTGCTGTGTGCACAACGACCATATATGTTAAATTAAAAGGAAGGTCAGCGTTGGCCGTAATATTGATGCCTTATTGATAGCAGAATCGATTTTCGATCACATGGTGATCATTTCAGTGCTGTACAAATTAAACTCAGACACTGGTATCAAGTTATCAATAACCAAAACTGAGAAGCGATCACAATAACTCATTTGATTGTAACTGATTTGAGTTATTGTGATCGCTTCTCAGTTTTGGTTATTGATAACTTGATACCAGTGTGAGTTAAATTTGTACAGCATTGGAATGATCACCATGTGATCGAAAATCGATTATGCTATCAATAAAACATCAATATTACGGCCAACGCTGACCTTCCTTTTAATTTAGTAATACAAGTGTTTGTTATTTTGCTCTACAAAAATCTTCACAACGACAAACGGCGAACTTTTCACTTTGTTCTTGTCTGCTCTGAAACGTGCACTGTGTACCCAGTACCTCCTACGTCGGTAGAGTAATGATTCTGGGAAATGTGTGCCCAGGCAAATCACACTCCAAGGGAGGAAGAAGGCGTAGGCAAATCACTGTCCAAGGGAGGAAGGAGGCGTTTAACGTCTCTTTGAAGGCAAGGTGATTAGAAAGTGATCCGTTTCGGAGTCTGAATTTTCGTGGTTCATTGTACTCCGGCTTCATTTTCACGGACGAGAACACTCACGGTCCTGCAAGCGGCCGCCGTGCTGGGACACTGGGCAATGAGGACATGGCGAATGGAACAGTCCGCGTATTCACTGAACCTGATGAATCACGCGGGAAACGCTCTCGCGATTCACTTGAACATTTCGACGATACAGATCGAAAATAAGGAGAAGTGGGCTAACATAGTTAATAACATCTCTATAACATTATGAAAAGTGCCCCCATCCCCAAAAAAAACGGCTCTACAGTCACACTACTTTACTGTTGGTATCCAGGTGTTAATGATAATTTTGAAGAAAAGAGACACAGAGAGGGCAATGGGGGGAGTCAACGATGTGTCCGCATCTGTTGCCTTGGATTTACCTGAGAATGGGTCGTGCCCGAAAACAGTAGTGCGGAATAAAGCAATTGTATACAGCCTGGTGGAATAACGTTCCGCTTGAAATTTACACCGAAGCTGTGTACCCACACAGAAGATAATGATAATTGTGATCCCTTTTATTTTATGATACTACTCTGAATTCATCTTTCATATTTTTGTTGTCTTTCACACGTGCGATATTTTGTGCTCAAAGTGAACATCTGAGAAATAATGAAATAATTCAAATTGGTACTATTAACAGAATGCTTACTTATACATAGAATGCTTACTTAGCTTGCTTGTAAATAGAACGCTTGCTTACAAGATAAAAGAAGTACACACAAATGAAATTTTATAAAGTAATTGCATGGCTTATATTATTGTATGGTTGATACAACTGTGCTCTAAACAGCAAAAATGAAATTTCGAAGAAGAACGGCTGGATGTACCCATAGGGATGGAGTAAGAAGTTAAAGCATCAGACAGTAACAAAGAAAAAAGCAACTTAAGAGCATCCATTACGTAGCCAGCCCGCTTAGCCTTGCGGTCTAACGCACGGCTTTCCGGATTGGGAAGGAGTGCCTGGTCCCCGCCACGAATCCGCCCGGCGAACTTGGGTCGAGGTCCCGAGGTCCGGTGAGCCGGCCAGTCTGTGGATGGTTTTTAGGCGGTTTTCCATCTGCCTCGGCGAATGCAGGCTGGTCCCCCTTATCCCACCTCAGCTACACTATGTCGGCAATTGCTGCGCAAACGAGTTCTGTTTTCAAAATGTGTGTGAAATCTTGAGGGACTTAACTGCTAAGGTCATCAGTCCCTAAGCTTACACACTACTTAACCTAAATTATCCTAAGGACAAACACACACACACCCATGCCCGAGGGAGGATTCGAACCTCCACCGGGAGCAGCCGCACAGTCCATGACTGCAGCGCCTTGCCGGCCGAAGTGGCCGTGCGGTTAAAGGCGCTGCAGTCTGGAACCGCAAGACCGCTACGGTCGCAGGTTCGAATCCTGCCTCGGGCATGGATGTTTGTGATGTCCTTAGGTTAGTTAGGTTTAACTAGTTCTAAGTTCTAGGGGACTAATGACCTCAGCAGTTGAGTCACATAGTGCTCAGAGCCATTTGAACCATTTTTTTGCAGCGCCCTAGACCGCTCGGCTAATCACGTGCGGCAAACAAGTTCTCCTCGTACGCGTATACCATCGTTACTCTACCACGCAAACATAGGGGTTACACTGATGTGAGACGTTCCCTGGGGGGGGGGGGGGGGCACCGCGGGCCGAACCGCATAATAACCCTGGGTTCGGTGTGGGGCGGCGGAGGGCTGAAGTGGACTGCGGTAGTCGTCGTGGGATTGTGGACCACTGCGGCTACGGCGGCGACGGGGCCTCTCCGTCGTTTCTAGGCCCCCAGTTAACATACAATACAGTATACGATACAATCCATTACGTATATGAGACGACGGCTTTGTTCTGTAAACCGACTGGTCGGAGGGATGGACGCTCGAGGGAGAAATGGGAGCGTGAACTAGAACACTTCTTGTTGAACGCAACGCACCGCTTGGCCGCCGCCGACGACGACAGTGACGACGATTTGGCTACTTAACGAGGGGAAAATGTAAATGTAGAGTCTAAATACCAGTCTGGATATTCTGTAGGTCCAGAATAGAGGGCAAAATAGAGGTACTGGTGGACTGAACTGAACTCATATTAGCCATCGCCTTAAAACAGCACACTGGTCCCTGTGGAGCGCTGTGAAGTTCTGAATTGGTACCAGGTGCTGATGTGGCCATCCACCGCTGACGTGTTGGAAGTGAAGTGCTGTGTGTGTGTTGCAATCAGCTGAATGGAATCATCTGAGTAAAATGTGTCACCGTGGATAGGTGACAATGTTAGAAGGGAGCCATCGTCCTTGGACGTGCTCATAAGCAACTCTTTAACGAAGTAATCCGATTTGTTGGTCACTGTCCATCTCTTCTAGATTCCACTCGCTGCCATATAGCACGCCTACGGACAGTTATCGCAAAAAAAAGTCTGACACACAGAGGCCGCAGACGATTCTCACGCCTTGTCAGTGACACTGGTTTGAAATTGGTTCAAATGGCTCTGAGCACTATGGGACTTAACATCTGTGGTCATCAGTCCCCTAAAACTTAGAACTACTTAAACCTAACTAACGTAAGGACATCACACACATCCATGCCCGAGGCAGGATTCGAACCTGCGGCCGTAGCGGTCACGCGATTCCAGGCTGAAGCCCCTAGAACCGCACGGCCACAAAGGCCGGCACTGGTTTGAAACCCGACAGGAATTGCTGTTGTCGAGGAATGCAGGTCCATCTCATCCACTTTCCGAAAGTAAAGTACGAACGGAATAGCATTCAATGGGCATTTGACGTCATGTATCTCGCAAAATGTCATTTCTCAAAGCAGCACATGAAGCTGCACGTCTTCAATGGACCGAAGACCACAGCAGCTGACGATCGGCGTGTAGTGCGCTCCGACAAGTCGTGGTTTGCTTCTTTTCAAATAACCCAGATGTCAAATGCAGCGACGGCTCAATAACATGGTTCACTAGCAGTGTTCGGAGGACGTGTAATTCAGTTTGGAGGTGGTTCTGTATTGTTTTGTGTGTACGTTTTTTGTACTATGATTTGGGCGCATTGGCGTTACGGCAAAGATGTGTCAGGATGAGATTTTCACTCTGCAGCGGAGTGTGCGCTGATATGAAACTTCGTGGCAGATTAAAACTGTGTGCCGGACCGAGACTCGAACTCGGGACCTGGGCCTCTCGCGGGCAAGTGCTCTACCAACTGAGCTACCCAAGCACGACTCAGGCCCCGTCCTCACAGCTTTACTTCTGCCAGTACCTCGCCTCCTACCTTCCAAACTTGCCAGCGAGAGGCAAAGGTCCCGAGCTCAAGTCTCGGTCCGACACACAGTTAATCTGCCAGGAAGTTGCAAGCGCCAGGATGTTTACTTCAGTATTCTCGGCGTGCAAGCGCCGATTATTCTTCTGTATCTACATGGTTATGCTGTGGACATGCCCGTTCCCAAGACCAAAACAGCAATACTCAGGCGCCCATCGCACCTGAACTGCCCCCTAAATCTCAAACCCATATAAAATATATGAGACTAGACTATCTGATGAAATGTATCGGAACATCCCTATGTAATTAGGAAATGATCACAATATGTTGCGAGAGGTGGAGTCGCCATGTATTTTTCCCCCTAAAAGGAGGCTGGGAGTACTGTGTTGCCAGTAGAGCACCGGTACAGCAGACTGGGTCTGTCAGGAGAGCTCAGTACATTGTCTAGTGATTGGATGTTACCTGAGTAACAAATCCATCAGCGACATTTCAACCCATCTAAATCTACCCAATTCGACCACAGGTGATGCGACTGTCAAAGTGGAAATGCGGGGAAAAACTATAGCTGAACCAAAACCAAGCAGACTTCACGTACTGACCGACAGGGTCCGTTAATCATTCCTGAGGCGGTTCCAAAAAAGAGCCCGAAATCAGCGGACGGAATTACTCATGAGTTATAAAGTACTACCATCCAGCTAGCACAGTGACTGGGCATAGGATGTTAAAAACAATGGGATACAGCTTAAGTGACTATGTAATGTAAAGGTAGACACCAGTTAACATTGGATGATTGTAATCGAGTTATTTGAAGTGATGAATCACGCTAGACCCTTTTGCAGTCCGATGGAAGGGTTTGGGTTTCGCGAATATCGGGAGAACGTTACCTACCACCATGTGTAGTGCCAACAGTGAAGTATGGAGGAAGTAAAATTACGATATGAGGGTGTTTTTCGTCGTTAGGGACTGGTCCTCTAATTGCACCGACGAAAACGCTAAGTACGGACGAAAGTCCGGACCTGAACCGATTCGAATATCTTTGGGATGAGTTACAACGACAACTTCTCTCCACAGCCCAGCTTTCCACATCACATCACCTTCTACGGTTTCGGTTCGTGAGGAAGAATGTGCTGCTATTACTCCGAAGATATTCAGACACCTCATTCAATGTGTCCCGGCAGAGTCGACGTTATCATAAAGGCGAAGGGTAGACAAACCCCGTATTAATGTCCACTAGTCCGTGTCCAGACAAGTTTTGATCAGACAGTGTATTTTGAACAGCTGGGAATCTTAGCAGTCGACATTCCCGCAATTTGTTCCCTCTACCGGATGTAATCGTCAATGACTCGCCTCAATTAGATGTGGCATACCTGCAGAAATTTCCTCACCGAATGGAGGTCGTTACCAAGGCAAAAGGCGCTGATTCGTGTCATGTCTCCTACGACTGATTAATTTTTTGTCCGGTGTGCATATCAGCAGGGCCACGAAATGTGTATGGATAGCTCACATGGCGGAGCGTGGCGAAGTAAATGCAAGGACTCGGATTCTAGCATCGGTCAGGCACACAGGTTTAAGCTATATGGTAGGTTCATATTCTCTAGGTGGTCGTCTGATCTCCCAGTACTCTCATGAAAAACTACTATGCAATATATGACTGTTCCGTCGCAATCAACAAGTAGAACTTTGACGCAGTGGCTTAACGTTTTTTAGATACGCCGTGCGCTAATAAGAGCTGAGAGCTGGCATTCCCGCAACACGGAGAGGAACTCCAGCTCAGGAGGCACACTTCTCCAAGGACGAAGCACAGAACATTATGCGTCGCTCCTCCGCGGCAACGCGCCCACACCGACCTCAACAGGTGCCTGCCAGCAGCGAGGTAGCTCTATAAATTCAGACACCTGCTACATGACGACTATCCCAGATATAAAATAATAACCACTTTTCATTTGTTAAAGTTTGTATTTACCTCCGGAACTGAATCTAGACCCTGGAAATGTGTCACGGGATGATGCAGATGTTTTCTTCCTTTTTGAGATGTCATCGTCCTTCTGCCTAGTTTGATGCGGCCCGCCACGTCTTCGTATACTCATCAGAGATTAGTAGTTCCAACGTTGCAAATTATTTATTGGATACACGCAGCTTAACCAAAAATGTGAAGCACCCAGAAGACGTGTCAGTGTTAAGCCGAAAATCGAACGTCAAAGTATGGAAAGACTGAGATTTTGTACATTGCCTACGCACTTATACTTTGCTGGATTGTCTGCCTGCAAAATATCTAATCGCCTATCGCCACAATTGTTCTCCAGTGCATGGCATCCGACTGAATTGCCATAGACGCTCTCTTGTCATCCTTTCCCGTTGTTCTTGTATCAACATGTCGGAAGGGAGTGTAGTGCCAAGACAGGAATCACGCCATGCTGACATGCAACGAAGATTCTGCGATGAATTGTCTCAAGTAAGAGCCAATGGTGCTAAAAACTGTGTTTTTCTAACAGAAACCAGTTACAAAAGTCAGTAACGAGATGAAAAAGGCTAAGAGGACCATGAAGGAGGAAGCATGGGACTATTGGCTGCTAAAACACTATGACGTAATGATGGTCGAGAATAAGACTAAGTTGACCTAAAAGGTACGAGTGTTATTCAATTTTACGTGGCGGACGAGTTATTTGACACACCCCATAAGGTATATTTGTCTATTGGTCATGAGGGACGGGACAGGATGTTGAAAGAACTTTCACCCTAGTATAAGAAAATTACCCTTCATTATAATGAGCTCTACATTCACCTTTGTGAGCTTTGCCAGCAGAAGCAAAAAGTTGTTAAAAAAGATGTTGTGGTCAAGCCACTGGTTGTTTCTGAATTCTGTTCAGCTGTCAGGTCGATCTCATCGATTCTCAGTCCCGAACTGATAGAAGATTATAATGGTCTACCAAGCTTATCTGAAGTCCTCAGTGCTCTTAAATCAAAGAGAGCGGAAAAAGTAGCCTACAACGTCATCGATATATTTACGTTGTTTGGTGCTCCACCTATTCTACAGAGGGATAAAAGCATGGAATTTGCAAACAGTGTGTTAAGCAGCTTGAAGAAATACTGGCCCACTTTAAAGATCGTCCATGGGGAGCTACGTCATTCTTCAAGACCGTGGAGCGTCGAAAGGGCAAATCAGGACACTGAAATTATGCTGTGTGCTTGGATGCAAGATGAAAAAACTGGCTGCTGGACTGACCGATTGCGGTTCGTCCAACATCCGAAAAAAATAGTTCTTCATTCTGGGATTAAGAGATCACCATACGAAGTTCTGTTCGGCTGCAAAGCTAGAGTAGGTTTCTCGATTTAGTCCCTGCCTGGCGACGTTTTACAAGACGTAGAGACTGATGAAGAGCTGGAAGAAGTAATAGAAAGTGTACAAACAAGGTAAAAGTAGAAGAAAAGACGAGATGACTCAATGAAAGAGGCACAGCTCCCTCCAGAAGACATACACGAGTACGCAATCCATAATAGATGAAACTAAAACAGAAGAGCCTTCCCTTTCTGTGGTTACTGAAAATACTTCTTTTTCTGATATCTGTTGCATCTGCTTAAAGGAAACCAGCTGTGCTCATACACGTCAAAATTGTGGCCGAAACGTTCGTACCATCTGTGGACATTCTCCTAAAGAAGATGAGGCGACGAAGTAGAAGGTTTATGGGGTTAGCATTTTGTGCAGTATTTACTTCAGTATTGAGTAAGCTATCCCAAGTAAAACGGAATCGAAGCTGAGCCTTAGGTCGAAAAAATGAAAAGGGACGAAAAAATTTCCCCTGTGACTTTGGGTGCAACTGCGCGAGTTCAGATTCCTGACGTCAACAAAGAGCGGGGTGACACACCATGTTGGTAGTTGTTATAAACGTGACGTAAGATGGCTTTTACCGCTTTGGAACTACTGACAGAATCTTAAAAACAGCTCTACGCAAGATCAGAATTCACTGTATGTCGAAAGAATTCAATGAGAATTGAAGTCGTCCCTGACTACGAATTACCACAACTAGCTCATAGTCCACAAAAAGCGTCCTAGGACCTGTCACGTGTATGTGCAGTACGAAATGCCAAAATACGAGATGTCTTTGTGTAAAATGGTTCAAATGGCTCTGAGCACTATGGGACTCAACTTCTGAGGTCATTGGTCCCCTAGAACTTAGAACTAGTTAAAGCTAACTAACCTAAGGACATCACACACATCCATGCCCGAGGCAGGATTCGAACCTGCGACCGTAGCGGTCTCGCGGTTCCAGACTGCAGCGCCTATAACCGCACGGCCACTTCGGCCGACCTTTGTGTAAAAGGAAAATTAAATGCAATTCAAAACGTCACTCTAGCCTTCCCTGCAGCAACAACCAGGTCATGCCACTTCCGCTTTGTCTTTCACCGGTAACAATATTCTGTTCGCATGCTTCTTTTAGTCGTGCGATGTACGCACGAGCACAAAATCAAATTTCCAAAATAAAGGCTCACGCCATTTTAACACTTTGCGTAAATGGTACTGGTCATTCTGTATAATGCCTACGAAAAGTATGCAATATTTTCACAAAAGACTTATATCCCATAGTTTGCCGAAATGATTGCCCATTACAGTAGCCTTAAATGCACATCGCATTCATTCCAAATCACAAGAAGTCTGATCTTTTACAAAGAATCTTTGCATTACAAAGCCCATACAGACACTGAAATACCGATTCACGGTCACGTATCACCCTCTTAGCAGCGAATTAGCGTCCACTGATTATGCAGGTTTTTTTCCCTAGCTCACGTCATTAGGACAATTCCGCTTTCTCTTCTTGCCAGTAATCAAATGATTAACCATTAACCTTTTTTTTGAAGGAAAAAGAAATTAATACTGCGTAAAGATATACATAATCGGCAGCTATCTAAATTATTATAGTTGCAATGCTCTGTAACAGTGTTGTGATAAAAAAAGGGGAGGTGCTCCACAGATCCGTCAAGAAAAGGAATGTGTGTAATATTCTGACTAGGAGGGTTAATCGGATCATACGATACGTGATTAAGACATCAGCGAATACGTTAGATGATATTAGAGGGGAAAGAGGAGGGATGCTTGAAAACGACTAACGTCAAACTAATCGTGTGAAAATACTGGTCGCATTCTCTAGAGGAGCAAGGTTCACATTGAAGGTAAAGTCTTTTAGGTTGTCATATCGTGTCATGCTCTCTTCAGTTTCTGCTTACACCGTCGAAGTTTCGAAGAGGACGTGGATGCTAAAGAGGAAATACATTAGCAGAGAACCAAAATTGTGAAAGTATATTACTATGATTCACGTATGGACTGCTTTGATTTACGGAGTCGAATTTGCACATTAAGGTCACAGGAAATGAGTGGAGGCTTTGGCATGAAATTCAGAAAGAAAGTTTATGGTACACGTGTGAAATACTGAGATATACGAACTTCTTTCCTCTGTTGTAAATAGTACAACTGAAGGTCGACGGTCAACAAGACAAAAGAAGAACCTCACGTCCTAACGACATGTCAGGTGTGTAGACTGACATCAAAAACATTGAACAAATCTATTCCAATGCTGCAGGAAGAATACGAAATTGGAATGTAATGCCCCCTGGAAGAACAAATCATTCGAAACAGAGCAAAAGCTCGGTTAAGAGCGGGAAATCACTCCGATGCTTTTTCGAAGGAAACCCGCGCTATTCGCCTGTGGGAAAGTAGGGAATGTCTTGGTTTGGATGGCTGGACTGGAATTTGAACACTATATACGAATCTTGTGTCTAGCAAATGCATCACTTTGCTCAGCTGCGTTGCAAATTGATTGATCACAAAAATCGTTCGCTGTTCTCTATACCGTATGCATATCTTAAAGCACAGACTGGAAACCTTAAGAGTTATTTTTTCCATAAAATAATTCAAGTCCGGAAAAATGGGAAGGAACGTGCCACATTTTTGACTTATCACGCTTTTATTCGGGTCTGTGGAAACATATCTCTTTTCCTTCTAGATATTTGGTCACATTGTGAGGATTTTAAATTCTAATTCTTTATCACCCAGATTACCCTAACAAGTAACTTACTTCGACGAAGGAATACTTATACTTCAGACTTCACATGTTATCACGAATGTACTTCACCGTTAGACCGAGAAATTAATCATCAATGGTAAACAGGCATTTCTTAGAATATTAACAGAAAGAAATTTGTTCCAAATGAATATTCTTAATTGAAATCCACAACCGCTCGTGAATTTTCATCTTGTCGATTTAAATACATGGTAAAAAATGCTTGGTAGTCTCCAAACATATAGACATCAAACGGGAGCCATTCCCAACAGCAGCCAATGTTTCTGTTGGAACGACGAAGCCTGTCTGCGACAGACGTGCTTGTCAAATTTTTTCCTTAATTGTATGACCATGGTTCATAAGAAATTTATGTTTGGAACGTTTTGTCGCAGTTTGACATTTTTTCCCAATTGTTTACAGAGAATCGATGTCGATTTATTGGAAAACTGGATTTATTATGTGTACTCTTTACCAGCTTCGAAAGGAAATTTCAGATAAATTGTAAGTTGGAGTTCTGCCAGCAAATTTAGTAACTTTTCCTTGTTTTGAATCGGTACATTCATCCCTTCGCTTCGCAATTCAGTGGAAGAGAGCGCGTGAGCTCTGACCTGCACGTTGAAGACTCCTTCACGCAAAGAAACCTTCCCAAGAGTCACGGAGTTTATTATTATTTTTAGCAAGTACAGGTTCTTATAGGCAGCCAAAACAGTACTTGTGGAAATTCTTGCGAAGATGCTTCCTAGAGAGAAAAAATGAAATTAGGTTTCGACATGACTGATCGGAATGCCCAGTGGCAGAAAAAGACGAGGTCGGTCAGTTCCCGGCTTATATTACTCCTGTGTAAAAACTTAACTAAGATTCTCTGCTAAGGAGTCGCCGCACTTTTTGTGAACGCACGCCATCAGGTTTGTTGTACGTGCAAGTGCGCAGCTATATCCTTTCTCTAGCATGTAGTATCCGATCCACTGTAGTCAGTAGAGCGGAAACTGGTACAGAGAGGAGAGAGAGAGAGGCGAGAGTACTAGCGGGACCCGGCGCGGCCGTTCACTCAGAAAGAGTTATTTCCCTTCTCTCGCTCGCCTCACGGCTCCTACACCCAACACTCCTTTCCCCAAGCCACAGCTCACGTTTCCAGCTACTCTGACGTTAGAACGACGCCCTTTAGACCTAATACCGCAATCACCGTATCTCTAGAAACGCCAACTGTCGAGACATAATTCACATACTCACACCTTACTGAGCGAGGTACCTTCACGAATTCGATGACCTAGAAAAAGCGTTGGACAACGTAAAACGCATTCTCAGAATAATGATAGATACAGAGTGGCCAAAATAAAATTGGCCTATGTCGTCACCCCCCCCCCTCCCCCAATGGAAGATGATGGGTTGTCTAAGGTGCGAGAAATATTTTCCAGGCCAATTTTACTTTGGCCACTCTGTATCAATTATATGTGTGTGACAACCAAAAGTGTCCGAAGGAAGAAAGGTTGTAAGACTGATTCAGCTTTCTCCCCTACTGGTACATTAAAGAAGCGACGGCGGAAATAATATATAGGTTCAGGAGTAGGATTAAAATTAAGGGTGAAAGAAGGTCAACGACAAGACTCACTGACGACATCGCTATCGTAAGAAAAAGCGAGGAAGAACTGCAACATAAATTGAATGAAATGAAGAATCTACTGAACACAGAATATGGATTAGGAGCTATAAATTTTCAATTGCGAGCTTTTCCAATGAAAAGCTAAAGATAAATGTTTTTAATTCCAGTCTCTTATCACAATATCAATTCTTTAGACGATGACCGGTTTCAGTCCGTAATGACCATCTTTTTTACAGCATGTGCTAAAGTGATAAGGCCATAATGGCATGATCAAAACATATAAATATAATCTGCACAACATTGATATTGTGATCAGAGACTGGAATAAAAAACATTTGACAGTATTGGATCACTGTTTGTGTACGCGATTATGTCGCAGTTGATGAAGTTAAAGACAGTTGTTTATCGTTAGGGAACACAACTTTACGTTTGACCTGGACGCACTACAATCATTGTAGAATTCAGTAAATCTACACTACTACTTAGGTTTTCAGTGGTAAAGGTTGCTATTAAAATTTCTAAAGTATGAAAAAATATAATTCCTTTTAATGCTAATAGATACGATTACTTTTAACTGATCAAAATATACAGTTTTACAATCATGGCACGTCCATTTTCTCCGATATTATTGGGCATATCATTTTGAATCCACACGACTTTTATTTTCGTAATCGTTTGACTTTTCTTAACCACAGCACAATGGAAGCTACATTTTTGTTTATTTTCTGTGATTATAGTATATATACGTAATCTCACTTTTCTTCGTGTCGAAACTCCTACCTCTTTGTTCTGTAAAATATTTAGGTATTTATACATTTATATTGACTGTTAGGTTTCATTTACATTACTAGTTTGAGATTCCACTAGAAAATGGTTGTAAATACAAAAACAGAAACCGGTCATGGAGTAAAATTAAGAACTTTCTAGCTGCTGGATGTATTATTCATCAACTCCTTAAATCGCTTTTGCGAAATCATGAATGGCCCCTCTTGAAACTAGGCGGTCGATTCACCTCTCCTACTTTGTCCAATCCGAGCTTGTATCTCCATCCTTAACGACCTCGTTATTGACGGGACGTTAAATTCCAAACTCCCTTTCATTTACGACTTTGGATGCCTAAGATATGCAGAGATGACGAGATTGGCAAAGAAAAGAAGTCAGAAACGAAGGACAATGTCTCAGCAATCGGACGACTGATCACTACCTGTGATAAACGTACGCATACTGCAAGAGCCAAGAGGCGCACCTGACCCCCTTGGAAAGGTCGCATAAAAATACTGCAGGCGAAGAGAAAGCAGAGGATCAAATCTGGCGCGTTCAGACGAAGGAAGTGGTGATCAGGCAGCGACCTATTGACAGCCTCCTCTTTAAACTTATGTCCGTATTCTTCTCAACGTCTCTACACAGCCTAACCACATGGTAACATAGCCTAACCACACGGTAAAAAAGTGATAGTACGTATTTGGCAGCTTCCCACCATCAGTCCTGAACCGTTGTAATTTGTTCCTCAAATCACTGTAGGCGAATAATGAAACAGTTTGTGAGTGAGCACTGCGGTAGATGCTTCTGTTCCAGACGTATGAATTTGTCTCTGTGGTTAAGTAAGACATAGACTTCAAGAATTTTGTGGTTTCCTAAGATCACATAAGGTGAATGGCAAGGTGATACTTTTACTGATGACAGAGGCGATGTTCTGACCCGCTTCGTTGCCCAAGTAATGTACTATTCTGTCTGTAATGACCTCAACGTGGACGGCATGTTTTAAGAATTCCACAACATTTTTTCGTTGTTTAATTTTTATCCATATCTTTTTCAAAACTTCAAGCTTTCCACTGCGTTGCTTTTTATTCGATGACTCATTTCACAGAACATAACAGAAAGATGTGTGCTTTTCCAAATTTATGGCTAGTTGTTTTTGTACGTTTTTCACAGGGAAACGTTATCCACTGCTGACGCATATTTTGCACGGTATAACTACAAAACTTGAGTCGACCACAAAATTTCCTTCTGTTTCACCCTAAATGGAATACACAGGTAGAATTTTGACACTTCTAGAAAAGACCAAGCTGTGGAAGTATTAGACACATATTTGGAAGAAAGGGGTTTCCATCTCTCCTCCGGTCATACTAATAATGATTCGCCATGATTTCCTTAAATAACTCCAGGAAACGTCTGAGACTTACAAGGTAACTATCCAATTCGACATATCGAAACCTACCCTGAATTTTCTTTTTAGAGGGGGCATACACCGAAAGATTTTTTTTACGTTAAAAATTTGCTGAATTCCTGGCTCGGCACGGGGTTGAAGAAATGTATACCTCTGCCGTAGCTGTAGCAGACAGCGCATGCGTAACACGGCGAGGAGGTATCCTTGACTGACAGCACATCGGTAAACAGATACCTCGGCACAACAAAGAGAATTTCAGTTTCCGTTGATAGTTTCTCTGACACACTTATTTACAGTTACTATACTACCGAATTTGCGACTCATTTACTATCCATAATATTTAGCAGTTGCCTTTACGGTATCGTGAAGTGTTAAGAATGGAGATAAAACATAATTAATTTTCTTTATGCTTTCCTAGCATATGCTTGCTACTGGCGTTATCCTTGTGCAGGTTCCAGCGATTCACAGTAATCTGGAATCCAATTAATGTTTCCAACCTTACAAAGAAAATATGCAATCGAAATCACCTACTTCTCCATAAGACCTACATGTGTGTTATTTATTACGTAATTGCCTCGACAATCATTCCAGTGAAGTCAACATTTCGTTACAAACTGTGGTAACACCAGAAGAAACAGGAAACAACACCGACAATTCTGTGACTTGCGGATCGAACGATGATTGTTGTGCTAATAAAGTCCAGAACAAAAACACTGTACATTCCAAATCAAAAGTAAACATGTACAGTAATAGCTTTAAATGATAAAAAGTGATGCAAATAGTTTGGTTAAACGGAGAAGGGAGACAAACCTTGAACTTAAGCAGAGTGCATAACTGGTTTCGCTTCGTAAATTCTGAACATGAACTGTATAAACTGAAAAAAGACTTTAAAGTATGAAATATGCGCCAAAATGAAACGCGCAAAAGTTGGATTTAGAACTGCATACGAGTATGACAGTCAGTGCACCGTTATTGAGGGAGATCTACGAGAGTGAGTGTTCGGAATTGCAAATGAAATGAACATGACTGATTTCCAGCCTTCTTCGACCTGGTTAAATAGATTCAGGAAATTATACGAAAAGTGGTCATTAACAAAATGCTCTACCATCTGAGCTACCGAAGCACGACTCACGCCTGGTACCCACAGCTTTACTTCTGCCAGTATCTCGTCTCCTACCTTCCAAACTTTACAGAAGCTCTCCTGCGAACCTTGCAGAACTAGCACTCCTGAAAGAAAGGATATTGCGGAGACATGGCTTAGCCACAGCCTGGGGGATGTTTCCAGAATGAGATTTTCACTCTGCAGCGGAGTGTGCGCTGATATGAAACATCCTGGCAGATTTCAGGAGTGCTAGTTCTGCAAGGTTCGCAGGAGAGCTTCTGTAAAGTTTAAAAGGTAGGAGACGAGATACTGGCAGAAGTAAAGCTGTGGGTACCGGGCGTGAGTCGTGCTTCGGTAGCTCAGATGGTAGAGCACTTGCCCGCGAAAGGCAAAGGTCCCGAGTTCGAGTCTCGGTCGGGTACACAGTTTTAATCTGCCAGGAAGTTTCATATCAGCGCACACTCCGCTGCAGAGTGAAAATCTCATTCAGGTCATTAACAGTTAATACTACAGAGAAATTCGTAGCTAACGTGAAGACGAAGCTTCTTGTTATCCTGTGAACGCTGCGTATAGAACCAATCGATCAGGTTTCGTGCAAACTGCACGTTATCATTTCGACGGAAAAAGTGATAGTCTCTTATGCAGTCGATGACTGCTATGACACATTCGAAGACAACGATGCACTTGCAAAAGTCTTGTAATCAACGTACCAAAATATGGAAATATGGGAGAGAATAATTTTCGATGCTACATCTGAAATGTCTTCTTACCATTTGCAGACGATAATTCGCCTGTTGGGCTCTGGGCAGAAAATAACGACAAAATGATTTAATATAATTTGGAATCCACCCGGGGCTAATAGTCTGATTCAGCCTCCCGACAAATAAAAATTATTTCGACGGTGTAAATTCTTTTTCGTGTTACCTTCGAACGATTTTCTGGTAGCTCTTTGTCATTCCAGGTTTATCGGCGGAGCAGTGTCGTTAAGATTTCTGCCACTCTCAGCTTGTATCGCCACATCGTACGAATTTCTTCAACTATGCCTGATACACAGAACACTCGCATGCAGAACAACAGCCATTACTTCTTACTCCAATCCAATTATGCCTATATAAAACTAGTAATTACTGTGAAGTGCATCAATAAATAAATATTTCTTTTTTCAGGTATGTTTGGTGTAATGAAAACGTTTGTTTTCGTCATCCAGGAGACATCTCGAATTTTTGTGACGACTACGGGCAATAAACGAGGAACTGTTTCACTGTTAGTAAAATGTACATTATTCAATGACTGTAATAAGAACAGGAATTGTTAAAATGTTTCATTTCAACAAATTTTAGTCCAGACTGATGGAAGTCGTCTGTAACATCACACATTGCCTTGACTTTCTTCCCCTGTTAGTCACTTGTGTAACAATTGCATCTACAACAGTTTAACTGTCGATATGAAGTGCAATTAGAAAAAAATAATGATTTGAGACATTTTTAGTATGGTTTAAGTGCTTAAAATTCACGTGTGTGAGCTACGGACTTCGCATCATGCGGCGATACGTCCTCTTGTCACAGCTTATTCGCCGAGTTGGACAAACCGTTCTTATTAGCGGTTCTTCGTGCGGCAAAAATGAGTAAGTTTAACTTTTTTTTTTCAAAAATAGTTGCACCGCGCGTAAGCAGCTATTATTTTGACAGTATATTCTACTTGCGTGAAAAATTTCAGGGTATATTTCGACATTTCGAATTGGACCATTCCCTTGTTAATCAATAACGTCAGGCGATTCACTGTTAAATTATTCTACAACTGAGCGAGTGCTCCATCAGTAAGGACCTTAACGTCGACGAGAGATTTATTAACTCAAAATTGGACACTTCAGTATTCAAATCTGATCTCACGATATAGTACAAGCGCATAGGCTGTCAGAATACCACGTTTCACAATCAAGGAATGTTGCTTAATAATGGTAGTAAGACTCCCGAAAAAATTAGCACACTTTCATACGATTTGTCGACACAGAAAAAGGTTCGACAATGCTAAGTTTGAAATCTTTAGGAATTGAAGGATGCGGTATAGGAAAACATGGTCAATACATGTTCATTAATCAGTTAAATCAAGAGGGAACAATGAAAATGGAAGGAAAGCCAAGAATAGTCCTCTAATTAAAAAGGGTGCAACATAGGAATGCTGCATTTTTCCTGTACTATTCATCCTGTTAGACCGAAGATGCAGTGAAGGAAATAAAAGTAAATGTCAGGAGTGGGCTTAAAATTCAGGGTAAAAAAGAATCCATCTTAAGATTCACTGATGATGTCGCTATCCGCTTCGATAAAGAAGCAGAATTACATGACATGTTGAGTAAAATGAACAATTTAATGTGTTAAGAAAATGGACTGAGAGTGCACAAAGCAGACACTATGAGGACTAGTGGAAATCAGAATAACTATGAACTTACAGAAATTGGGGACCACGTAGTGGGTGAAAGGAAGGAATTTGCTACTTTGGAAGCAAAATAATGCATGATGGACGAAGCAAGACGGATATAAGAAAGAGAACAGCACTGGAAAAGCTATCTTTCCTCACCGGAATAAGTCTATTAATTTCAAACACAGGAGCTAATTAGGGGACGAAATTGCTGAGGATAAACGTCTGAAAAACAGCACTGTATGAAAGGGAATCATGAACTATGGGGAAAAGGGTATTACAGAAGGGTGTTGGAAATTAAGTGATCTTTCAACGAAGAAATGAGAACAAAGTCGGAGAATCGGTGAAGAAATAAATATCCAAGATGTTACAAAACGATGCTGACAAGCCACGAGTGGCTGAAGAGGGCGTCGTGATGAACAAGTTGAGGACAAAAATTCGTGTCTGGAAGCGTCATTCAACAGCACTATAAAGCATCGAAGTTACAGGCGCCGGCCGCTAGGCCGTCCCTTCACCAGCGAACGTGACTTCGTAAGCTGACGGACCATAGGCGGAACGTCTCGCAATGGTGTTTGTCTTTCAGCGATAACGACTGATTGTCACGGACGCCAGTGACGAAGGTGGAGCTAGCCACTGCGTAAAATATCTTGTCTCCTATGAATGCGATGCTGTTTCCTCGGTGGATGGCAGTTTTGGACGCGCGTTTATTTTTCTACTGGAATCCTCTAGAAACTGCAGTTTTTTTCGGCAAACTGGGAGAGAAATAAACTTATAATGAAACCGTATCCGAAACTGAGGCAACAGGGCATCACATTCACAGGAGACAAGGCCTGTCTTCACAGCAGATCTTCTCCACTGGCGATCGTGGTAATCGGACGCGATCATTGATTAACAAAGAACATCGCGAGACATTCCACCTACGGTGGAAAGCGACGATTGATGCCGAAGGGGTGGCGTAGAACCAGGCACTGCCGCCTATAATTTCGGCGTCCTGAAGCGTCGTTGGATGACGTTTCCAGAGACGGGTTCCTATCCTCAATTTGTTGCACAGTTCCTCGACGTTTGTCTGTATACTTTTGTAACGCATTGTACGTGAAAACACTAACCAGAAGGAGGGACAGAATAAGACGACTTGTGTTTGATCATCGGGGAGTAATTTCCAGGTTTCTAGAGGGATCCGTAGAGGCCAAAAACTATATGGAAGATATAGAATTAATTACATTTGTGGTACCGATAGCTACGATGCCACGACGTAGGTAAACGTTCTTAGGTTGGCACTACGACACCGACCCTGACGAAAGCCTCCTCTAGCCGACGTTGTGCAGCTCTACGAGCGCCGCTGAAGTTTCAGCCCATTTGATTCCGAGTAGACGACCAAGCAACATTGTTTCTATTTCATAGTGGGCGAGCCACTACATATTTTGCCTTCGTAACTTCTAGCCGACGTTTGATTGATGTACAGCTTCACACCTACGTTCCCATCTCAGCCAAAGTTAAGTATTAACAGTTGTTCATACACCAGTAAAAGAGTTATAAGAGATATGCAGTACCGAAGCATTTCGCCTTTTCCTGCTCCTACATTCGGCCTACCCTTCAGTTTACAGGAGCAGACCCACGCGCCGCCTTCCAGGCGGGATACAAAAACATCCAACAAATACCTAATGGTTTCGCTGTAAGATCTACTCAGAGATAAAGAGATTGGCACAGGGGCGGCCGGAGTGGCCGTGCGGTTCTAGGCGCTACAGTCTGGAGCCGAGCGATCGCTACGTCGCAGGTTCGAATCCTGCTTTAGTTAGCTTTAATTAGTTCTAAGTTCTAGGCGACTGATGACCTCAGAAGTTAAGTCGCATAGTGCTCAGAGCCATTTGAACCATTTGAGCCATTGGCACAGGACGGAATGTCGTGATGGGTCAAGTCAAGCCAAAGACGGCTGTACCCCCATCCTACCCCAAGACGCTTACTGTACGGTAATGACTCAATCAGCTTTAAACGGTGTAGATTAATTATGTTTAGGTCGCGTCGAATGAATAGGTCTTAGATGTCAGGATTCGAGCAAAATCATGAATAGGTAAATGGCACCCAACAATTTACGGACGAAAACCTTGTTTGTTGGTTCGTCGGAGGACTATCACATCTGCCTCATGAGAAGCTGACAGCCTAGTGTCTTAGGGATACGAGGACAAGATTTTTAAAGTGGCCACACTGACGTAATTGTTGGCAACTTGTCACTATAAAGTTCAACGCAGTCGTTGACAAGATACCTTGTACCTATGCCTGTTTTGTTTTCTTGATTTGTTCATGGATGTGGCTAAAAAGCGCCGTAAGGAGCAATTTAGACGACTCTTGTGTGTAAGTGCTAAGAATTATCGCCGGCCTGTATAAGGATTTTCAATTCCATGTTCTAGGATAGTCATGCTCAAAGGGTCGTGCGTTTGGCAAAAGCCAAACAAGTTGGGACCACCAAAGCAAAAAAGAGGAGAAAAGTAGCGGCCATCTGCGCATTTTTGAGGCAAAATACGGAAGCAGAGACGCCGGTCTAAGTTACTCACTGAGTGACAGCTCTGGAGAAGGAGAAAGCGGCACTTCGCACAACTGTTCTCTCATACGGTAGCCACATGACCAGTTGCCCACAGTAATTCGCTGGGACGAAGTCTGAGCTTTACTTTTCTGAAGGGATATAAAAATCTTGTACTTCTGCCGCGCCTGGAATTCCTGTCTGCAACAGATCCTGCACAATTATGAACAACGAAGTGCAATACACTTGTCATTTTCACATCATTCAATCCGATGCAATGTCGTTACAGCAGGCGTTGTTGCCATGAGATTTTGTAATGCCCCCTTCAGCCGGAACGTGCAACATAATGCTCTTATCATCATCATCCTCTTCAAACCAACATCATCCCCACATCATTTTCGACGTACCTTCTTCTGCCAGTGCCAGTCGGTTACCAAATGTAAGCTGCCCACTGGCCATCATCGTTCGAATAAACGTCACTGATTGACACCTGAAACTGATATATAACATTTATGAGCCTCGACACTGTTCTTCAACCGGCCGCTGTGGCCGAGCGGTTCTAGGCGCTTAAGTCTGGAACCGCGCTGCTGCTACTGCTGCAGGTTCGAACCCTGCCTCGAGCATGGATGTGTGTGATGGCTTATGTAGTTCTAAGTCTAGGGGACTCATGACCTCAGATGTTAAGTCCCATAGTGCTTACAGCCAGTTGAACTATTTGAGCTGTTCTTCACTTTCACGCATGTAAACTGTTTTACCGTTGTGTGTTCTTTATTCAGAACGTCCAAAAGGGAGTGCATCATACAGTTTTCGCTGCTGCTTGAACACAAGCAGTCAGCACTGGAACTTGATGGCGCAGTTGTTTCAAAGGCACCACCACCCCAAGGCAATTTCGTTACTTGGGAAAACAAAAAGTGAAAGCTAATGTAAAATGTATCTTTACGTGAACTAGCCGTCTGAAGATTAACCTTTCGGTTCGAAATCGCCAACGGCGCTATTGAAATAAATAAATAGTATTGTAAAAGGTAGCTGATTGCTGTTGTCTTCTCTGTAAGGAACAACCTATATTTTGTACACAACCACGGGCTCAGAATATCAGTTTTCGACAAAATAGCGTGAAAATAAGTATCGAAATAATTTTACACAGCGGCATCTAGCTAACCCACTTTCGTGTCGAGTTTTGGAAACTGTAGGGCTACAAAACTATGGTGTTTAATTTGACGAACAAGTTGTAACTATCATAAAGGAAACAATATTTGCAAATATTAATATGGTTTATTTAAATTACGAGGTGTTGCGGCGACTCGAGGCTTGCCGGCTGCCGTGGCCGAGCGGTTCTAGGCGCTTCAGCCTGGAACCGTGCGACCGCTACGGCAGCAGGTTCGAATCCTGCCTCGGGCATGGATTTGTGTGATGTCCTTAGGTTAGTTTGATTTAAGTAGTTCTAAGTTCTAGGGGACTGATGGCCTCTGATGTTAAGTCCCATAGTGCTCAGAGCCGTTTGAACCATTTTGAACTCGAGGCTTAAAACTGGTGCTGCGTCTCAGCTGGACGCGCCTCATAGTTCTGAACTTTGTTAACGTCATTATCGTTCGACTGAGGTTCTTCAGACTGTTTGCAGTTGCCGAGTCACGCCCTTCTCTTTCTCAGAGGCCGGAATGTTCGTCCCACCTGGCTGGAGCTTCCTCGCTGGCAAAAAAGAGCACCGGCCCACTCATTCTGCTGATTTTTGCACCTGCTGCTGCCGCGGTATCCCCGGCCCAGACCTTGAACTCGCCGCTCTGGGTGACGTTGGCACCTCGAAGCAAGAAACCAACAAACCGCAGCAACTGCTATCACAATCACCGCTGGTTTTACACGTACTGAGCCTAGGAAATCGTTCTCACTGGAACTGCGCATTTAAGCTGGCTCTTGCAGTGTGACAAATGAGTGACTTGATATTTCAAGGTCTCCCATGAAGTATATCAGTCACGTCTCCCGCATATATAATTCTCTTGTGTTCAATTTACTTGTCGCCATTCACCGAAAACAGATTTATCAAAAATGGTTCAAATGGTTCTAAGCACTATGGGACTTAACATCTGAGGTCATCAGTCCCCGAAGGACATCACACACATCCATGCCCGATGCAGGATTCGAACCTGCAGCGCGTTTCCGGACTGAAGCGCCTAGAGCCACTCGGCCACAGATCTATCAAGCAGTTGTGAAACCCTTCTATACCACACCATATGGTTTATCAAGTTCGTGAGGAAGTGTGACCCAAAATACATGTCACCTACAACTGTGGTATTATTTTCCGGTTGCTTTGTAGAATTAACCACTCTAGAATTAAATGCTAGATTAACTACCACATAAAAATTTCTTGAACTGCAGTATAATTTCCTTTGTACGAGGGCTGTTCGGAAAGTAAGGAACGGTCGGTCACGAAATGGAAATCACAGTGAAAATCAAAGCTGTTTTATTTGGAACAGTCGCATTTCTCGAAGCGTTGTAACAACTTTCCAATATCCTCGTCATAGAAGGTAGCCTCCTGTGCTCTCTGACTATTATCTACGCTGGACTTCAGCTCGTCGTCTACGCGAAATGTTGTCTTCACAACCAGCGGTTCATTTGAGCAGAGATTAAAATCAGACGCAGCTAAGTTTGGGCTACACGTGGATGATGAAACACTCCCCATAAAAAAACGCTGCAGTGTACGGCCGAGAACTGTCACGAAGGAAATGCATGACGGATAAATTATGTGGGGTTGCATGAAATCAGGCGAAATCTTATGGCAGGTAGCCATTCTTGGCGGGAGACGCTATTTTCTAGGCATCTTTACGTGCTCAGTGTTTGCTCACAACTGAGAAGAAGTAGTGACGCTATCTATGGGCGTACTAGAGACAGACCAACACATCTGTGCAAAGCTTCGTCCGATTTTGACAGTGATTTCCATTTCGCGACAACGTTCCTTACTTTCAGAATAAAGAGCTCCTCGCCCGGGCATTAAGGCCCGAGGGATGTCTACCGGCCGCCGTGTCATCCTCCGCCTTGAGTCGCCGTGCGGATGCGGTATGGTGGTGGTCAGCACACCCCTCTCCTGGTCGTTTTGCAGACTTTCCAGACCGTTGAGCCGCAACTTCACTGTCAAGCACCTACTCAAATGGCATCACCAGTCCATCCACTAACGAAATATCCATGGCAGTGCCGGAAGTCGAAAACGTGCTTCACGTGGCAGCTACCTACGCTAACCACTCACATACGGGGCAAACATCCTCTGTATTCTACCGCAACCAGTACTCGATACGAAACTATGTGGAAGCTCATAATATAGCCCAATTCCACTCTGTCTACCATTCTTCGTAATATTCTTTGTTCCCATACAACACACATATATACAAAATGTATAATACAAAAGATACACTCCTGGAAATTGAAATAAGAACACCGTGAATTCATTGTCCCAGGAAGGGGAAACTTTATTGACACATTCCTGGGGTCAGATACATCACATGATCACACTGACAGAACCACAGGCACATAGACACAGGCAACAGAGCATGCACAATGTCGGCACTAGTACAGTGTATATCCACCTTTCGCAGCAATGCAGGCTGCTATTCTCCCATGGAGACGATCGTAGAGATGCTGGATGTAGTGCTGTGGAACGGCTTGCCATGCCATTTCCACCTGGCGCCTCAGTTGGACCAGCGTTCGTGCTGGACGTGCCGACCGCGTGAGACGACGCTTCATCCAGTCCCAAACATGCTCAATGGGGGACAGATCCGGAGATCTTGCTGGCCAGGGTAGTTGACTTACACCTTCTAGAGCACGTTGGGTGGCACGGGATACATGCGGACGTGCATTGTCCTGTTTATGCCGGGAGTTGGCCCTGTGTGCCTCGGTCGTATGCAGTCCTGATTGTGGCGCTCACCTGCACGGCGCCAAACACGCATACGACCATCATTGGCACCTAGGCAGAAGCGACTCTCATCGCCGAAGACGACACGTCTCCATTCGTCCCTCCATTCACGCCTGTCGCGACACCACTGGAGGCGGGCTGCATGATGTTGGGGCGTGAGCGGAAGACGGCCTAACGGTGTGCGGGACCGTAGCCCAGCTTCATGGAGACGGTTGCGAATGGTCCTCGCCGATACCCCAGGAGCAACAGTGTCCCTAATTTGCTGGGAAGTGGCGGTGCGGTCCCCTACGGCACTGCGTAGGATCCTACGGTCTTGGCGTGCATCCGTGCGTCGCTGCGGTCCGGTCCCAGGTCGACGGGCACGTGCACCTTCCGCCGACCACTGGCGACAACATCGATGTACTGTGGAGACCTCACGCCCCACGTGTTGAGCAATTCGGCGGTACGTCCACCCGGCCTCCCGCATGCCCACTATACGCCCTCGCTCAAAGTCCGTCAACTGCACATACGGTTCACGTCCACGCTGTCGCGGCATGCTACCAGTGTTAAAGACTGCGATGGAGCTCCGTATGCCACGGCAAACTGGCTGACACTGACGGCAGCGGTGCACAAATGCTGCGCAGCTAGCGCCATTCGACGGCCAACACCGCGGTTCCTGGTGTGTCTGCTGTGCCGTGCGTGTGATCATTGCTTGTACAGCCCTCTCGCAGTGTCCGGAGCAAGTATGGTGGGTCTGACACACCGGTGTCAATGTGTTCTTTTTTCCATTTCCAGGAGTGTACATATCCGGCTGGTGTGGCCGAGCGGTTCTATGCATTTCAGTCGGGAACCGTGCGACCGCTCCGGCCGCAGTTTCGAATCCTGCCTCGGGCATGGAATTGTGTGATGTCGTTAGGTTAGTTACGTTTAGGTAGTTCTAAGTTGTAGGGGACTGATGACCTCAGATGTTAAGTCCCATAATGCTCAGAGCCATTTGAACCAAAAGATACATTCATAAATGAACAGAAAAAAACTCGTAATTTGAAGGGATAGAGAGAGAGAGAGAGAGAGATCTTTGGCAGGCATTTGAGTCCTGAAGTATTTATGGAAATGTTAATTTTCTGAATGGGTCAAACCAAATACGAAGCTTCATCATCGATAAAAGCAACATATGTTGATGGCTGTGCCTTGAGTGCGCCGTATGAAGTAATTTTGACAAATTGTGTGAGTAAGGACCAAGAACTTTTATTGTGAATCTCGTGTTAAGACGTGCTGCACTGTTGTTATTAATGCAACGCCAACACTAAACACTTGCTCACAATACCTAACGACTGCAGAACACTTCAACCTAATAATATACCACTTTACAACGAGGGCTGACGAATGTAGATGCATCTAATGCGCCACACCACGTCGTACTACGATTTACCCACGGAGTGGCAACAGGAGCGCTTTACCAACTGCTGGAAGCGTGTTAAAGAAAAGCCGACTCGCCATTAGTGTTACCTGGACCTCCAGTAAGCGAAAGGTAAAAAGTCGCAAATAATTTTAAATGCCCTACAGCTACTTGTAGGTGTAGACTAATAAAATTAGCGGACTTAGTGAGGTGTAATTGATGCCAACAAAATACATTTCCGCGCAACTGTGTGAACCATACTGTTACAGTAGATAGCACATCTGCCTAGTAAGTAGGAGATGTGGGTTCAAGTCTCAGCTTTTGCACAAATTATAATTCATTACTTCAGCATACATTCTTAGCGAAGGTAAAAGCTGAGACTCGGCATGTCTCCAAGGAAATGTAATTCCATCAGGGCATTCATCATTGGCGCTGGGACAGTGAAAAGCTTAACTCTGTCTCACAGAATCTAAGAAAGGCTGGCGAACCTATTTTTAAGACAGTACGGAGAAATTAGATGGGTTCGATGTGATGCGTTCCCAGTTAACCTTCATAGCAGTACGTCGACCATTTCTTCTCGCTAAGATTGGGGGGGGGGGTTCTGGCAGCAACTGCAAGTAAGACTATGTGCGGCGACAAATGTCAAGAGGACAAAATGCGGGAAACATCTCTGAACGAGTGCGATTAAGACAAATGACTGAAATATCGAAGAGAGATATGAGTGATGCAAGGGGGAGAAATATGTTAACTGAACAAAAGTATCCAGACAGCTATTAGTGGACATTAATGTGGGGTGTGTCCACCCTAGGCTTTTAAGATGAACTGAACTGTGCTGGGGACACTTTCGATGAAGTGTCTGAATGCCTGTGGAGGAATGGCAAACAATTATTCCTCAGAAGTCGAAATCACCAGAGATAGTAATGTTGGGCGCTTGGGTCTGGAACGAATTGGACGTTCTACATCACCTCAAAGGTATTCCTTTGGACTCATTCCGGACTCTCCTCAGCCAAGTCCATTTCAGGAATGTTACTGTCTCTCCTAAGAGCAATAAGTGGACCACATCCTATTCACGAGAAAGATCCCCATATCGTTAACACCCTCTGTGTTTAACTGTTGGCGCTACACATGATGGAGGGTGTCGTTCTCTAGGCATTCAGCAAACCCGAACCCTTACATCTGATTGCCCCAAGGTACAGCATGATTCATCACACGAAATCACTGGTTTGCAGTCATCCACTGTCTTGTATCGTCCCTCTGTACAACACCACAAGGGTACTTTAGCATTGGCTACTCGCAAGTGCTCCTTATAAGGCACACGCGACCACTGTACACTAATCTTTTTAAGTCTCTACCGGCAGCCATTGTGCTACCTGGACTGTTGGCAGCACTTCTGAACTCACGAGTGATTCCTTCCGCAGATTACACGCGATTTTGCACACCACCCTGTGCAATTCTCGACGATCCCTGTTGTTCAGTACGTGAGGTCCTTCGCGTCTCCACTTTCACAGGGGCACCGCCAACAGTCTACTTGGGCAGCTTTAGAAGAGTTGAAGCATGGACTCGTTACTCGGGAGACATCCGGTAACTACTCCGCGTTCGAAGTCACTGAGCACTCATGTCCGTCACATTGAGCTCTTACTGCTTCTCTACTGACTCCCCGCCTTCTTGTATACTGGCGGGCCCACCTTCCGTGACGTACATCTGTCAGTTCCGCGTTGCATGACAGTATCGGGATATTTTTTGATCAGCTAGTGTACAAGTGGCTGAGCATTCCTAACGGATAATCCTGTCTTCACTGACACGGAGTTCTTTTTGTTTCACACACTGCGCTTCCGCGTGGCAGCAGACGCCAGGCGTCGGGCGCTGCGGTAGGAGAATCAGCTGCCCGCGCCACTCGCTGAAGGCCGCCCACGTCCGCAGCATCAGCAGGTGGTTGCGACACCGCTCTTCCGGCCACCCAGCCGCCACAGCCTAAACAAACACGGGGCGAACGCCGCGCTGAGTCGCAGCTTTGTGGAGAAGGGCCGATTCGTAGCGCATGTCAACGGAACGGAAGGCGTCAGTATGCTCACTGTGGTGTCACCGCCAGACACCACACTTGCTAGGTGGTAGCCTTTAAATCGGCCGCGGTCCGTTAGTATACGTCGGACCCGCGTGTCGCCACTATCAGTGATTGCAGACCGAGCGCCGCCACACGGCAGGACTGGAAAGACTTCCTAGCACTCGCCCCAGTTGTACAGCCGACTTTGCTAGCGATGGTTCACTGACAAACTACGCTCTCATTCGCCGATACGATAGTTAGCATAGCCTTCAGCTACGTCATTTGCTACGACCTAGCAAGGCGCCATTACCAGTTACTATTGATGCTGTAAAACATGAACCGTCAAGAGCGATGTTCACCAATTATGGATTAAAGTTAAGTATTCCAGCAGCTACGTACTATTTTTGCTAGTCTCATTTCCCTGACCTGTTCCACACCTCACGCCAGGCTGCGTGAGCTTAAACGCGTGCCTTTCGGCTTCCTCCTAGTGGATTGGCTGTCTTGCCAGTCCACAACACTCACACTACAAGGAACTTCAAACAACGTCACTTCGGTTACGAGGGCACCGTGCAAACTTCTCACCACCGATATATTCATATTGACAGGGTGTACAGTGCACAACTAGGACTTGCACATGTGTAAACAGGTACACGCAACTCACAAAAGTTTCCGAGAAAATCGTGTTTGAAAATTTTAGTAGTGCTATATATTTCTTATGGTCGCTAGCACTCAAAGAGTGCACAGCCGAACGAGTAGTTTCGTGTTTTTATAAGCGTGCGGTCTCTGGTTCGAAACTCGCTGTCGGTAAATCCCTTTATTCATTCCCACGTAATTCCAAAAACAGATTTATTATTTTTGTAATTATTATCCTCAAAAAATGATAAACAATTTTTGTATGGGTTTGGAAATAAAAAGACGATATACAGAAACTTTCAATCAAATCAGTACAGTCATCTTGTTTATAATACTGAATTAAGGATGAGTCCGCCTTTTTGCAAGTACACAAATTATTGTTTCGTTTTATCGACCAAATATGTTTCACTACAGTTGTGCCATCCTCAGTTGGTTTCTATTATTTCTTTCACATAGGGATGGAAGAATAACTAACGAAATTAATAGGAGGTTACAAAAGGGAGGCAATTTTTACCAAACAATGAAACACCTGACTTGGAATAATGAAGTTTCAGAAAAAAAAACCTCCTTATGTATAAGAATTATTGCTTCCCTATTGTCACCTATGGTGGAGTAACATTGACATTGACAAAAAGAGACTGGAGCAGACTGCAAGCAGGGGAAATGAAATTTCTCAGAGCAGTTAAGGGAAAAACAAGAATGGACAAAGCAAGGAATGTAGAGATTAGAAAGGACCTTAAACAAGAACGTATGAGAGAAGAAACTGAAAAAAAAGAGATTAAGATGGCATGGGCATGTTAAGAGGATGCATGGGCAGAGACTCTACAAAACTATGGAAGAACTAAATATGGATAGGAAAAGACCTCGAGGGCGTCCAAGAACACGGTGGAAAATGGGAGTGAGAATATCTGTGGAAAGGTGTGACCTGGCAGCAAATGGAGGAAGAAAAGTGGTGGGAGGACCGAGCCAAATGGAGAGGACTCGTCAGCACCCAGACCCGGCAGTAGCTGGAGCGATATAGATAGACACTGTCTGTCCTATGGGTGCCAACAAAAATCAGCCACATTTTATTTTCATTACTGAATCTACATTTGCGACGAGTACAATGTGTAACCTACGGAGCACTACACGAATCAGATTGCTATTCATCGTAGAACTATGGAAAACAATAATTACTGCGACATATAGCGAATACAATGAACTTCAAACTTATGCATGCGCATTGTGTCTATTGCAAATCACACTTGATCTACATTCATAAACGATTCTTGGTCATCACACAATTTCGTGGTGTACCACACATATCTGTGATTAGAATTACGTGGGAATGTGGGAAAGGAAGTACCGGCAGCGAAATTCGATCCTTAGACCTCGCGCTTCTGTGATTAAGTGCTTACTCGCTTGGTTGTGGAATCCATGAATACGAGGGACCATACAAAGCTTACAAGCACGCCTGAAACTTTTAAGCTCTGTAACAACTACTACGGCTTCTGACATCAAATGTAACAGTTGTGGTTACTAAATGTGACACTTCTGTCACTCAATGTAAATGGGTTTTCTCTTTTGATGCTGTCAATTGTCAGGATGAGCATTCTCAAGCATTCTGTCAGGGTGAAAATATTAAATAAATAAACTTTTCTCTTTTACAAAATGTGGGCAGGGTGGGTTCTTCCTTGGCTCGGGTATGAGGTCGAATGAAACATCATTTTATACATAAGATAACTTTTATTGAAAGTTTCGTACAACTGTTATCTTACTGGACGTTCTGGTTCGGAGAGCGGCAGCCATGTCGTTTGCGTAGCCTTCTGCTGCGGCAGCGGCGGCGGCGGCGGCGGCGGCGGCGGCGGCGTCTGATTACGCGTAGCGGTGTGTATCTCGTGTCGCCGTCTCGCCCAGCTGACCGGAGACGCGCAGCGCGAGGTGGCCTGTTTAATTATTGCGAGCGACGTCGTGCATCGGGTGGTGATACCTTGAATGTGGCGTCCCAGTGTTTCTCTTCTCTAAGCGGCCGCGTGTGTTGTGCGTCGACCAGCGGAGCGGCGCGGCGGGGGAAGGCCAGTGTCCCGGACTCGAACCACGGACTCCCGCTTGCCAGTCTTCGGCTGTCAGGTCTTCATCCCAGATCACAGGTGACTGCTGATGTGAGGCCGTCTCCTTCCCGTCCTCACGAGTCACCCGGGTATGTAAAATCAGACTTCAAAATACCTTTTAACTTCTTCTTCTGGCACTGAGGCTGCTGCTTGCTATTCCATTACAGCAGCGGACTCGGTGCGTCTGTGCATGATGTAGTCTCTTCTTGCATGACGATCTTCAGCACCGAAACTAACTTAAAACAACTGCTACGCTTCTTCTTCGTCTTCTTCGTCGCTCGTCTCCGTCTTCGTCTCCGTCTTCGCCTTCGTCTTCCTCTCGTCTTCATCTACATCTTCATCTACATCTGTCGGGCCCACTGCGTCTCGCGTATTTATTCACTTCAGTTTACTGGAGGTGAACGACTTCACGGCCATTGCCTCTTCTGTCACGTTGAAAAGATTCTCGAAGATTCTTCTTAACGTCGGTCATTGGCTCTTGGAATGTAGGCGAGGGGCCTTTGCTCACATACGGCAACTGAGAAACACGTGAGCCGGTCGGGCGATGCCCTGACGGCTGAATCGACAGCGCCCGCTTATGTGGAACTTGCTGACTTCACGGTCATTGTCTCTTCTGTTCTGCTGTTCGGCTCGCTGAATGCCAGTATGTAACTCTCTAAACTAAACCAAGTTTTTCATTTATATTCTAATTTCTAGTTCACTTTGATTTCACTAATTTATTTACTTAAGTACCACTCAACATTCCTCCACCCTTCGGAGAAATTCGCCCTCGAATTTACCACTCAACATTCCTCCACTCTTCACACGGAAAAAAACACAAGCACTGAAAACTCTCGACTTACACATGCATCACATTAAGTATGTTGAAAATACTGTATCACTTTATAAAAGCCCTGTGCGCTCATGAATCACATAGTTTACACATAAATGGTTATAATAAGAGTAACAAATCTTGATGAGAATGAATAAACAAAAAATAGATTTTTCACTTAGAAAATTACATAGCAACAGCTGTTTAATCTACGCTATACTAATGCAAGAATATCTATTCTACAGTATTGTTTATTTTAACAAGAGACTGTTTAATGAAGAATGAAGTACAATAAACAAAATTAATACACTAATGCTCAAAAGTAACTACTGAAGTACACCAGTTAAGAGTGTGGTATCCAATTAACAGGGATTTGATGAAGTGGTATATTGTTATTTGGCTTATTTTTTCGTCTTAAATAAAAGAAAACTGTACAAAGCAGAAACACCAACACAAAGGTTCCAGATATACCCGTTCCTAGCATTATAATTTTAGTTTTGTGTTCACCTTTTAATTTTAAGACATGTTGCATTATAACATTGGCATCAATTTTGTCTTGCTGTGAGTTTATGAACGTATCTAATGGCTTCAGAAGGGAACTGTCAAGGGAGTCATTGAGGTAGGACAGGTTTGGTGTAGGAAATGCTTGCATGGCGTCTTCTGAAAAAGCAAACAACATGGTTATGGACCTACGCACCTAGGAAAAACAAAAATAAAGAAAAGAGGAAATACATTGTTAACTACAAGATCTACGTGTTTCTACGTTCAACTTTTTTTTCTTAAAAAATAAACCATTATCATTTATTAATTATTTACATATGTATAGTATCCACAGTCTACTGAGATTCCACTAGGACATTCGCAGTCTTGGTCGAAGATTGTACTCGTATGGTGCCATGTCTGTATGTTGTGCTGGCGTGGCCACTCTTTTTCCTCTTCGTGAACTTCCTCCACCCTTCGGAAAAGCAGACACTATTGTTGAAGGAATTACATCTGGAGCGCCCTTAAAAGGTTTTAAACGACTTACATGCACAACAGTAGTTCTGGTGGGCAGTTGCAATTTAACGTTGACTGGTGACGTGATCTCAATAATTTGATAAGGACCTCTGTAGTTTGTTACAAATTTCTTTGTTTTTCCTTTCGCTACGTAAGGAGTTGAAAGCATAACCCACTGACCGATTTTGTAATTTGGATATTTAGCTTGGGTATTACCTAATCTTTCCTGTCGTTCCAAAGCCTTTGTATTAGATTTTTGAACCTTTTTCCATACATCTTTCATCATTCGACTGAAATCTCTTACTGTTTCTCCGACTTTTCCGTTTTTCTGCCTGATTACATCAAAAGGGGACGGCATTTTTCTCCCATAGACCACTTCATAAGGTGACATGCCAGTTGCTTCATGCGTTTTGGCGTTGTATACCGACACGATTATTGGTAAATACGTATCCCAATTAGAATGTTGTTCGTTAATATAATAACTAAGCATCTTGCCAATAGTCCGATGAACTCTTTCTGTGCGTCCGTTGCACTGAGGGTGTAACGGAGTTGTGCGTAATTTGCGTATTTTTAGTAAGTGGCAGAGCTGTTTCATTAGTTCAGACATAAAATTAGATCCCTGATCTGTGATAATAGCTTCAGGTACGCCAAATTTAAGTATCCAGTTGTTAACTAAAGCTTGGGCAACTGTATTTGCTTGCTGATCTGGGAGACTCACCATAGCTAGATAGCGTGAAAAGTGATCTATAATTGTAAGAACATACTTATTACCAGCAGGTGTTTTATGAAATGGCCCGTAGAGATCTACTCCGCAGATTTGAAATGGACATGAAGCCTCGGGGAGCCTCTGTAAGGGTATTTTTGAACGAGAAAGTTCAGCTCGTTGTGCGCACGCAATGCAATTGCGAACGTACTGCGCAACATCCTGCTTTCTGGTTTGCCACCAAAATCGCTCTGCTACACGTCTTTCGGTTGTCCGCTGTCCACCGTGTCCTGCAAGGATATGATCGTGGGCCTCTGCCATTATTTCTTGTCTAAGGTGTTGGGGAACAACAATTCGCGGTCCAAGTTTTGTTTTACGGCATAATACACCATCTTCAAAGCAAAATTGTTTTTGAGATGCGTATTTTTTGCATTCTGTATCCTCATTTTGTGCCTTTCTCCAGTCCTCAGTATCTCGGCCTGTTGCTTCCAAAAGTGCTATTTTCCGACTTAGACAATCTGCATTCGTGTGTTTTTTGCCTGGTTTATGGATAACTTCGAAATCCATTTCGGAAAGACATAGGGCCCAACGCGTGAGACGACTAGATGGATCCTTTAACCCAAGCAACCATTTTAAAGCTGCGTGGTCTGTAATGACCTTGAATTTCCTACCATACAAGTAGCATTTAAAGTATTTGATACCATAAATAACACTTAACAATTCTTTCTCTGTTGTGGAATAATTTCTTTCTGCTGTTGTTAGTTGTCTCGAAGCGTAGGCTATGGGGTGTTCCGCGCCACTAATATTCTGACTCAAAACAACTCCTACTGAATGACCACTTGCGTCACAGGATAAAATAAATTCTTTGTTATAATCTGGGTAGGCTAATACTGGACTGTGTGTTAACTTATCTTTAAGGGTTTGAAATGCTGATTCACAATCTTCAGACCAATGAAATTTTGCACCCTTTTTCAATAATTGGGTTAAGGGTCGGGCAATTTCAGCAAAATTTTGAACATATTTTCGGTAATACGATGCGAGACCAATGAAACTTTGTACTTCCTTAACGCGTTGTGGTGTTGGGAAGTCCTTAACTGCCGAAATTAATCGAGGATCTGTTCTAATTCCTTTTTCACTAATGACATGCCCTAGGTATGTAACCTCTGTCAATGCAAAACTACATTTTTCCATATTTAATGTTAATTTAGCTTTTCTAAGTCTCTGAAAAACATTACGCAGACGCACAGCATGTTCATTAATGTCTTTGGAGAATACAATAATATCGTCTAGATATACACAACATTGCTGAGTTTTTAGTCCTCGCAATACTCCATCGAGTAGTCTTTGAAAAGTTGCTGGTGCATTTTTCAAACCGAAAGGCATTCTTTTAAATTGCCAGTGGCCTCCAGGGGTAGAAAATGCTGTTTTATGCCTATCTTCAGGTGCAACTTCCAATTGATGATATCCGCTACGTAAATCGATTGTTGAAAAGTATTTACTGTTACCTAAACTGTCAATGATATCTGTAATGTTTGGAAGAGGATAAACATCTGAGATAGTTTGTTTGTTAAGGTGTCTGTAGTCACAACAAAATCTATATCGTTTCGTACCGTCGGGAGACTTCTTTGGAATAATTACAATATTTGAATTATAAGGCGAATCAGAATATTCTATGATTCCATCTTTTAGATGCTGTTCTAAAAATTCATCCAGTACTGGCTGTAAGTGATGCGCAACTCTATAAGGCTTTCTATAAACTGGGGGGCTATTTCCTGTTGGGATCCTATGCTGTGTGATATCTGTTGCTGGCAGTGGACCTTCTGCATTAAATAAATCTTGGAACTCTACTAAAACTGCTTCTATCGTGTCTCTATCCTTTCCTTGCAAATGCTCAATCTTCTGGCGTAATGCGGTTTTATAGGCGTCTGGTTTCTGACCATCATTAATATCTGACCAAATAAAATCTTCTTCTTCAAAAGTACTGACTGTAGCTACTAATATTCCCTTATGCAACTCTTTGTCCTCCACTCCAAAATTGCCAATATGTACCGGTACTTTTCTTTCTCCTTCAACGTCTTGAACCCGTACAACACTTCTACGTACAAAACAATGTGATACATCTAATTCCTCATTTTCCTCTAGTGGCTCTATTAGACATATTGTATCTGTAGGTACCTCGGGGTCAACGGTCATCCAGAGAAGTTTTCCTGAGCCAGATGGTATCTGATCCCGCGAATCAACCTTCAAGGACGTTGCACGCAGTGTAGTTGATTTCGCCTTCCGGTTAGGGAAATCTTGCGGCAGAGGGCCCTTTGCAGCGGTGTCACCTAGCTGAAATACTATTCCGCTAAGTTCTACAGTTTGCTGTCTGAGGTCAATTTTAGCGTGATGTTTATTCAGGAAATCCAACCCTAGGATCGCGTCATACCCGTCAGTTATCTTTGTTACCACTTCTACATCTTCTTGAAATTGTACACCGTGAATATAGAAAATCAATGATGTACATCCTAATGACTTCACTGTACCTCCTCCTACTCCACTCAATCTATACCTTGGAGGGTCATATTTCTTTTCTCTAATACATTCATTACTCACTATTGATACGTTTGCGCCTGTATCCACCAGTATCCTTGCCTCTTTATCCCGTATGGTAGCAGATAACCAGCATTCCGCCTTCACATTCGCCTTAATGGCATGAAATTTTATTGGGAATGCCTGGCGGCGGCTCCGACATTCCCGTTTGAGTTTAACTGATTTCTATTTCCAAAAACTTTCTGATACCTGCATTCCTTGAAAGTGTGACCTATTCTTTGACAATTAGTGCATTGAGGTTGTCTGCAGTTTTTTGCTATATGGCCCTGTCGATCGCACCTAAAACATCGTACTCCTGCTGAAAATACATTTCGCTTCTCCTTGTATCTGGTGGCAATGTCAATTTCTTCAAAAGCTGTCGCCACAGATACAGCTTCTGCTAAATTCTTAGGAAACTCTGCCCTGACACGACGGGACGTTTCAGGAGGTAACCCACGTAAAAATGTATCCAGAGCTCTATTTTCTGCCTCTTGTAAAATAACTTTATTTGCTTCATCACTAGTTGTCAACTGATAGGTGTTAATATTAACTTTTCTAATCCTATCTACAAAGCTTTCTAATGACTCGTTTTGCTTCTGAGTGATAGTGTGTAATTTTTCTCTATAAAATCTACAGCTGTTCTGTTTTTGAAAACGTTTAACTAATCCTTTCTTCAATTCCTCAAATGTTGGAGCATTCCGTAATTCTTCATGGTATAATACGTGTGCTTTAGCCTCTCCTAGCAATCTTAACTTTGTCATTTGTAAGAGCTGTTCATCTGACCATGATCCTAACTTTGCAGCTGCTACTAAATCATCAAAAAAGGCTGTTATGTCTTCGCCAGGTTTACCTGAAAAAGGAGTTACCAAGGCTGCTGCTGAGGAATCTAGGGTAGGAGGGACTGAACTGGTTTGCCTAACCTCACACAACTGTTTAAATAATGCATTATTATCATTTTTAAGCTGTGCTATTTGATTAACTAAGCTCTGAATAGCTTCCTCAGTAGAAACCGCTTGTGGTGCTGACTCTGACTTTGTACGATTTCGTGTCATCATTTTACAAACTGTTAGTTACACAATCTTACCACACTGAATGAAAAAGAAGTTTAAATATTTTCGACAAACTCTTAAAATTATGAGAGAGAATACACTTCTAAATAAAGAAAATATTACGACTGCTATGCAAACCTCTATCCTTTCACACATTAAACAATACTAACTGTGAACCGTTAGTGACTGTCATTCACACCTCATATTGAGCCAAGGGGTTTTCTCTGACACCAAATGTAACAACTACTACGGCTTCTGACATCAAATGTAACAGTTGTGGTTACTAAATGTGACACTTCTGTCACTCAATGTAAATGGGTTTTCTCTTTTGATGCTGTCAATTGTCAGGATGAGCATTCTCAAGCATTCTGTCAGGGTGAAAATATTAAATAAATAAACTTTTCTCTTTTACAAAATGTGGGCAGGGTGGGTTCTTCCTTGGCTCGGGTATGAGGTCGAATGAAACATCATTTTATACATAAGATAACTTTTATTGAAAGTTTCGTACAACTGTTATCTTACTGGACGTTCTGGTTCGGAGAGCGGCAGCCATGTCGTTTGCGTAGCCTTCTGCTGCGGCAGCGGCGGCGGCGGCGGCGGCGGCGGCGTCTGATTACGCGTAGCGGTGTGTATCTCGTGTCGCCGTCTCGCCCAGCTGACCGGAGACGCGCAGCGCGAGGTGGCCTGTTTAATTATTGCGAGCGACGTCGTGCATCGGGTGGTGATACCTTGAATGTGGCGTCCCAGTGTTTCTCTTCTCTAAGCGGCCGCGTGTGTTGTGCGTCGACCAGCGGAGCGGCGCGGCGGGGGAAGGCCAGTGTCCCGGACTCGAACCACGGACTCCCGCTTGCCAGTCTTCGGCTGTCAGGTCTTCATCCCAGATCACAGGTGACTGCTGATGTGAGGCCGTCTCCTTCCCGTCCTCACGAGTCACCCGGGTATGTAAAATCAGACTTCAAAATACCTTTTAACTTCTTCTTCTGGCACTGAGGCTGCTGCTTGCTATTCCATTACAGCAGCGGACTCGGTGCGTCTGTGCATGATGTAGTCTCTTCTTGCATGACGATCTTCAGCACCGAAACTAACTTAAAACAACTGCTACGCTTCTTCTTCGTCTTCTTCGTCGCTCGTCTCCGTCTTCGTCTCCGTCTTCGCCTTCGTCTTCCTCTCGTCTTCATCTACATCTTCATCTACATCTGTCGGGCCCACTGCGTCTCGCGTATTTATTCACTTCAGTTTACTGGAGGTGAACGACTTCACGGCCATTGCCTCTTCTGTCACGTTGAAAAGATTCTCGAAGATTCTTCTTAACGTCGGTCATTGGCTCTTGGAATGTAGGCGAGGGGCCTTTGCTCACATACGGCAACTGAGAAACACGTGAGCCGGTCGGGCGATGCCCTGACGGCTGAATCGACAGCGCCCGCTTATGTGGAACTTGCTGACTTCACGGTCATTGTCTCTTCTGTTCTGCTGTTCGGCTCGCTGAATGCCAGTATGTAACTCTCTAAACTAAACCAAGTTTTTCATTTATATTCTAATTTCTAGTTCACTTTGATTTCACTAATTTATTTACTTAAGTACCACTCAACAGCTCGATTTTATCGAAAACGTTTGGGAGCTGTTGTGTTCCTGTTGATGTATGTTCAGATCCTAATAGTGCCCTGCACACTCTGTCAATATGAATCAAATCGGTGAAAAGTTCGTACGGTACCTATGTTAGCCCTGCCTCAAATGGTGAATGAAAGTGAGATTAATGAGACAATGTATGTATAAAAAAAATACACTGCTGCCTACTAAATTTGCAACATCATGAAAATGGCATACGACAAACATAAAAATTGCCATGAAGTGTATAAACTCTTAGATATGTAAATGGTGAGTTCACAAGGAGGCCGCGAGCCAATCGAACTTTTGTAATTATTTGTATATACGGTACGTGAAGTTCATAACTCAAGTATCAATTTTCTTCAATGTTGCACATCAATTTTGAAGATTTTCGTGGAACTTTAATTCACTGAAGGTGACGGATTGCTTGGTTTATTTCGCAGCGTCGGAGAACCGGAACTGCATGATCAATAGGTTGCTGGTTCGAGCCTTAGTATCGCCCATTTTTTGTTTTATGTTTTCGGTTTTTTCGTTGCGTTCGAATATGTACGCCATTTTAAACATGAAATTCAACAACTATATGCTTACTACAATATATTTAATCAACATTTTCATGAAAAATGCACATATGCTTGTCTCTAATTACATATTGCAAATACAAATTCTTAATTATCCAAATCTTATAGGGAATTGTCAGTAAAAATTGTTTACTTTTTTAAAAAAATGTGACAAATTTATTAACTGTTTTTTTTCTAATATATAGAATTATTAATTTTTGTAAGGGATTGTTGATAAAGATTGTTCAAATTTAAAAAAAGTGACACATTTACTATCTTTTCTAATACATCGATAATTAAGACTTTATATTTCCAACTAAAAATGGAATTTTACATGCAATATGTAATTCGAAATAACAAGAGGTTTTTCATAAAAATTATGATTACGTGTGTTAATTATCATGTATCCGGGGAATTACATACTCAAACGATGTAGGTATTCGAAATGATCGAAAAGAATTAAATCTAAAGAAGAAGACCATAGCAGGATTCAAATCAGTGGTCCATGGATTACCTGATTACGATTCTCCGACGTTACCGTGCAAGCCACAAGGCTGGTCGATGACAATCGGCTTAATTCTAGTGAGTTACAGGTCCATAGAAAACATCAAATTCGATTTTCTCGAGAATTTTAGAGAGTTGCATCGAAACGATCTGGCGAATTGATACCTCAGTTCTGAACTTCATGTACTATAAAAATAAAAAAAATTACAAAAATCCGATTGCTGGGCGATCTCTCTGTCAGTGCGACCCTGCATTCCGTACACATGAAAATATTACCCAGTAGGTTTATCGTAGAGAAATCGCATCTGAGTGCTGGTTGGTTGTGGCAAGAGCATGTTATGCCTGGTGTGAGAAGCAGAAACATCTACCACCTCATGCCTGTTCGCTACAGCGGTAGGATTGTTGCTTTTCGAGTATGCGGTTTATCGTTGGGCGCCATCCGAGGACTGTTGCGGAAATTTGGAGTCTTTTCGTTCAGGAATGTCGTACTACAGGCCACTGAGGATCGCAATGCCCCCTGTGACTAGTGTTGGGCAAGATTCCACGACTCTCACACGAATATGGATTCTGTAGGATCAGGAAGGCTATCCTCAAAGCCGTGCAGGGCCGTACGACTGTGACTAGCGCCCGAGAGGGCAAATACATTGGTCGCTTAGCTGTGCAGGATCACACAGTCTTGTTTAGAACATGATGAGACAGAGTGCGTTGACGGTGAAACGTCAGCACGGCGGTGACTGGCCCCACTTCCTGTGTCGCGGCAGAAGAAATAGGTGTGGTGATAGTGGAGCGGACAACGAGAACCCTTTTCAGACGAGCCCCGATTTTGCGTACAGAATAACGATGAAAGTACAGGGCTATTACAAATGACTGAAGCGATTTCATAAATTCACTGTAGCTCCATTCATTGACATATGGTCACGACACACTACAGATACGTAGAAAAACTCATAAAGTTTTGTTCGGCTGAAGCCGCACTTCAGGTTTCTGCCGCCAGAGCGCTCGAGAGCGCAGTGAGAGAAAATGGCGACAGGAGCCGAGAAAGCATATGTCGTGCTTGAAATGCACTCTCATCAGTCAGTCATAACAGTGCAACGACACTTCAGGACGAAGTTCAACAAAGATCCACCAACTGCTAACTTCATTCGGCGCTGGTATGCGCAGTTTAAAGCTTCTGGATGCCTCTGTAAGTGGAAATCAACGGGTCGGCCTGCAGTGAGCGAAGAAACGGTTGAACGCGTGCGGGCAAGTTTCACGCGTAGCCCGCGGAAGTCGACGAATAAAGCAAGCAGGGAGCTAAACGTACCACAGCCGACGGTTTCGATAATCTTACGGAAAAGGCTAAAGCAGAAGCCTTACCGTTTACAATTGCTACAAGCCCTGACACCCGATGACAAAGTCAAACGCTTTGAATTTTCGGCGCGGTTGCAACAGCTCATGGAAGAGGATGCGTTCAGTGCCACACTTGTTTTCAGTAATGAAGCAACATTTTTTCTTAATGGTGAAGTGAACAGACACAATGTGCGAATCTGGGCGGTAGAGAATCCTCACGCATTCGTGCAGCAAATTCGCAATTCACCAAAAGTTAACGTGTTTTGTGCAATCTCACGGTTTAAAGTTTACGGACCCTTTTTCTTCTGCGAAAAAAACGTTACAGGACACGTGTATCTGGACATGCTGGAAAATTGGCTCATGCCACAACTGGAGACCGACAGCGCCGACTTCATCTTTCAACAGGATGGTGCTCCACCGCACTTCCATCATGATGTTCGGCATTTCTTAAACAGGAGATTGGAAAACCGATGGATCGGTCGTGGTGGAGATCATGATCAGCAATTCATGTCATGGCCTCCACGCTCTCCCGACTTAACCCCATGCGATTTCTTTCTGTGGGGTTATGTGAAAGATACAGTGTTTAAACCTCCTCTAACGTGCCAGAACTGCGAGCTCGCATCAACGATGCTTTCGAACTCATTGATGGGGACATGCTGCGCCGAGTGTGGGAGGAACTTGATTATCGGCGTGATGTCTGCCGAATCACTAAAGGGGCACATATCGAACATCTGTGAATGCCTAAAAAAACTTTTTGAGTTTTTGTATGTGTGTGCAAAGCATTGTGAAAATATCTCAAATAATAAAGTTATTGTAGAGCTGTGAAATCGCTTCAATCATTTGTAATAACCCTGTATACGTGCATGGCGACACAGAGGAGCACGAACGCTGCCACAATGCATTCGTCTTCGTCATAACGGGACAGCATCTATTGTGATGGTACGAGGTATCATTCAACACATAAGTCGATCATCTCCTTTTGGAATAGCCGGTAATCTGGACTGCAACCGTTACATTTTTTGACGTATTAAGACAGCTGTTTGCGCCCGAGCTTCTAGGTTTTCGTAATGTATCATCGCACATTGCCTATGATCTCAGGACCTAGTTCGTATTAACAACTGAGTAACATATGCTTCCGACGTGCCGCTTCCTAAATAATTGCAGAGGAATGTAAGATCACGAAGTTTGCAGCACCTTCTTTTCTACTCATCGCCTAACTTTCTGTAAGACAATGTAAGGAAGATATTCGTTGTAACAATTACTCTGTGGTTAAAAGGTAAAGGACCGTATCAGTATTACGATTTTCGTCTATTTGCCTTGTATGCGTATTATTATCTTACATGCAAGTCACTGTTATTACCCATTTGGGACGGATTGTCGTTACAGAGATTCAGTGCGCAGTGTCGTCGAAAGGGTAGACGTTTTGTTGACATTTTCAAAGGCTAAAGATGTCGAAATGCCCCTCTTCCTGGTACGGCACGCAATTACGCGAGCATCCTGTTTCCGTCGTATCAGCAGCTAGCTTACGTCTGAGTCATCCCTGGTTCCTTTACATTACTACGGATCATTTATGCAATTGCTGAAATCTACCTGAAGACTCTTCCATTGAAATTTTCCCTTCATGGTCTGACTCCTGTTTCTGTATCACGTACGACCCAAATAATGTTCGCCATAAAATCAGTGAAATTATCAACATACTTCTTAAATATATGTACTCAATGCAACTATTAGCACGTTAACATCATGCAACACTATGATGAATTAACGTACAAGTGATAAATGAACTACGGTATATTACTAACATTAAACAGTATGCAATATGTGGCGCAAACTTGTAATACGAATTCATTTGGATTCTTAATGTTGCGGGAATATTTGTTAGAAAGTTATAATTTGTTAGAAAGTTACAATTTTCGGAACGTAAGCCGGCTGTCCCAGAGAATGCACAAAAATTTTGAGAAAAAAGTTCTTTATTTCTCTAAATAGTCTCCTTTCAGCTCAACAGACTCTTCCCAGCAATGTTAAAGAACTTTGATACCCCTCTTATAGTAATAACCGTCGAGCTTCGCAAAATTACCATCAACTGCAAACTCCACCTCTTCATTTTTCCAGATTTTTTGACATCAAGCCGTTTGTTCTAGATGGAAACAGAAAATAATCAAGGGAGACTAGATCTGGTGAATATGGTGCATGAGGAAGCAATTCGATTATTACTCATTGATTCTGTCCAGGGCTATAATGAATGCATCAACTGGTGCACTGTCGTGATGAAACAAAGCTGTCTCTTTTTCGAAACATCGTCAAACATTCGCCTGAAACATTCCCAAAACGCCGCTTTTGCTCCATTGTGTGTAAACATGGCCCCACCTGGAACACAGCTTTCTAATTTCCAAATTTCGTTCAATATGTAATGTACAAAATGTTTTTGAAGTGTCTACGATACTTGATAGCCCGTGCACTTTCATTCGACGGTTATCCAACACCATTTTGTAGATTTCCTTCACAATTCGTGACGTGGTCAACTCATTGTGACGTTCGTCTTTGAAGTTCGTACGGCCATGCTGAAACTCAGCAACAATTATAAACTGTTGTAAACGAAGGAGCAGGCTCCCTCAGATTAGAAATTAGCCCAGTTTTAATATTAGTTAGAGTAACACCTTTCAAATGTAAGCATTGTATCACCAAACGATGACCATATTTATCCATGTTTACAAATTCTCTGACAGCGTTCAGTACTGATGACTCCGAAACAAATACTGAACAACGTAGCAACATCAGGCTTCACACGTAAGCTTTATAAGGTTGGTACTTTCTGTCAAAGGTATTCGTTCGAAACAACAACCGCTATCTATATGTAATATCGGGGAGTTCGGGGACAACCCGCGTAGCAGTAAAATCAGCTACGATGCACGAAAATTTGTGCTTCATAGGCCTCTTACGCTATTAGTCCACTGAATGTAAATTACGAGGTCTGACTTCAGCAGACGGAAACTCACGCCAAGTATATCGAACAGGTTAATATGGTTTACAAATTTGGAACCATTTATTTGCCTGACACACAGAAATATTGTGAGTAAAGAAAATATTGTTACTTAAACTTATTCGTGATCACGTGAACAATTTTACATGTTTTTTTTTAATTCAGTATGTAACCATTAAGTCTCTTGTCCACAAAAGACGGATGGCTGCTACATAAATACCTCAGTGTGGTTCCTGTGGCTAAGAATGATGAATTTTTCACTTTTTTCGCCTGAAATGTCATCAAACAATAGCTCTTTGTCAGAAAACACGGAACAATTCCACATGTTACAGTCGAATATCCGTGGGAGCCAAGCCTACATATTCCCTTTCGGCCTATGGGTAGAGAAGAAACCTATCTCACCATGTATCATTCACTGGCACAGACGCTGCTGTTTACTTCTGCCGTTGTTGTCCTCCCTAAGCAGACTTCCTCTTCTCGGAAAATATCAGCTCATTTGAAATCTGTAACTCACCCTCAAGACTTCCTCTTTCCGTTTATAAGTAGTTTTCGTTGCAAAATGGAGAAACAAGCGCTGCAAAAGCGGAAGAAAGTTCCACACCCGTAACTGATGCTCACGTAATCTTGCGCAGTAACTGTTAAAGATGGACACTGTTCAGAAACTTTTTAGCAGAGGCAATATCTCTGTATATTGCAATATCTCTGTATACTGCAGACTGTTAACGAAGGTAGGAGCGTACGGAACAGGTTCATAGATACGTGAGTAGCTCGAAGACTTCTTAAGGAATAAAACCCGTTACAAACTTCTAGGAATTAACTTTTTGTACCAGGGATTCACAGTCATGTAGAACCTTATAAAAAGACATCATATTTACGCCAGTGACTGTACCACTTTCTGTATTTCACAATTGCAATTTCGGCTTTAGGCCATTATCAAGTGAAGATGTTATGGCTATTAGGCCATGTCAACCTAAAATGAGCTGACACATTTATATGTCGTTGTCATTACTATTAAATACATTGGTGACGCTGTTACATTGACAAGGATATATAAATGGGTCACCTCATTTTAGGTTAACATGGCCTAATAGCCATACCATCTTCACTTGATAATGGTCTAAGGCCGAAATTGCAATGGTGAAATAAAGTGTTACAGTTACTGGCGCAAATACTGTATGATGTCTTTTATAAACTTCTAGGACTTGTAGAGAAACAGACCTGCAACGCGTCCGCGTCTGCCAAGGAAAAGAGAAAAGTCTCAGAGCTGTTTGTATTGGCGTGCACTATGGTAAACAGGACGACGTGTACTCCAATGGACTACTTCTCGTATGCAAAGTTTTATTTACGAGGCTCCTGTTGAGACAAAGGGGCATCCGCTGCACGAGCTGTGGCTGCTGTAGTAGAAATTGAAGAGACAACAGGTGGGATGGAGAGAGTGTACCAAAACATGCTTCGTAGGTACAACGTCTGTAACAGCGTTAGTGGTCGCCACATTGAGCCGCTGTTGTAATGCACCAGTACTGTCGTTGACATTCAGAATGCTGAGTTCTTTTTTGTTTTAGAATAATGTAAACACGCAATGTTGAAATGTTAATACGAACAAATGTTCTTAAGTTATAAATGTATGTTTCTTATGTTTTCTTTCGAATTGTTACCTTTAAGTGTGCTGTGTCACGCCTAACTTATTTTCATAAGCGGATTAACTGAAACCGTCGTAGAACGAAAACTATACGCTATGTACTCACTACCTTCTACGAGTCCTAGAAGTCTGTAACGGAAATTTCCGAACACCCTGGGAGCTTAAACGCTGTTTGCAATCACCATTGCCCATCCAAGGGCGCAACTTAGAACATACTGCAGAAAACAGCCAGCAATTTTGATCGTGCTCGTGAGCAACTTTGCGAAATAAAGGGTTAACAGCCGCCGGTCTCGCTTCTGTTCTCCGCTACGCAGCCAAACACGTGTGCCGGAGTAGTATGGTTCGGCGGACGCGGCCCACGCCACGCCGGGTAGGCCAGTGACTCCTGCGGACGAGGTAGCAGTGGGTGGGCGTTCCCTTGCGGGGACCAGAGGTCGCCGCTGCAGCGACGGGCCGTACTTTCTCTGGGGAAAGCGGGTCTCCGCCAGCGGCAGGCAGCGGGCAGGTAGCAGTTCAGCGCGGGCGACTTTCTCCGGCGCACTGCGCATGCGCCGGGATCAGCCTCGGATGCTACTAATGACCCGGCCTGGCCGCCTTTCCCTCTTATCTCTCCCGTGCCCCCGGGCCTATACGAGTATACGGGCTGCCACAGCCAATTACCGTACCGCTGTAGGGTTACAGGCGCTCGCTAAGAAAATGAATCAGCAGACCACTGCAAGTGTTCACTCACTCACTATATTGACTGGCCTGCCTTGGCCCGAGGTGTAGGAGTTTAAGCTGGTTGAGCTGTTCCTCCTGAAATCCTCTCTGTTGGGAATTTTTTTTCTTCGCGTTTTGGATTGGCCTCTGGTTTCTGTGGATGAAGTAATTTATCTGCCGGGTGATTCCGACGGCTTCTTGTTCTTCTTTTTCTTGCTGCTTCCTGGCTGGCCGAATTCTATCTTCTTCAGGCGGGAGAAGTCCACTGGCGGCGTCTGTTGCTGGATGTACATGACTGCTTGGCCAGTCATGTACCGCCAGTCCTCGTCGGTGAAGATCGGATGCTAGTTAATCAGCTCCAGATCTGCACGCCTGACGAGTTCCCTCCCTTGAAGCTTCTGGTTCAAGGGTTCGCACCCCCAGTGGAATGGATAAGGTTTATGAGGTAGCGGAGGGATGTTGTCTACTGTGAAAGGGTAAGGATGGCCATGATGGGGGTAGCTACCGTCGCGCAGGGAATCTGCGATCTTGGTCAGCACCTCCCTCACACAGTTCTTGTTGGGGAGGGGGAGGCACTCGAACGGCTCGTCTTCTTCTTCTCCCTCGGTTTCCATCGGCATTTCCTGCGTCGTATGCGTTTCCGCAGAGACAGGAGTGACGACTGCTTCAGAGGGGGCCGTCTCCTTGTTGTCGGCGGTTTTCCCCGACTGCATGACCCTAGCAACATGCATTGCCGCGTCGGCCAGGGAGGCGGCGTATTTGTATGGAAGTGAAACATGGACGATAACTGGACAAGAAGAGAATATAAGCTTTCGAAATATGGTGCTACAAAAGAATGCTGAAGATTAGATGGGCAGATGACATAACTAATGATTAAATATTGAATAGAATTGGGGAGAAGAGGAGTTTGTGGCACAACTTGTCAAAAACAAGGGACCGGTTAGTAGGAAATGTTCTGAGGCATCAAGGGATCACAAATTTAGCAGTGGAGGGCAGCGTGGAGGGTAAAAATCGTAGAGGGAGACCAAGAGATGAATACACTAAGCAGATTCAGAAGGATGTAGGTTGCAGTAAGTACTGGGAGATGAAGAAGCTTGCACAAGATAGGGTAGCATGGAGAGCTGCATCAAACCAGTCTCAGGACTGAAGACCACAACAACAACACAATACATGCAATAAATCAATACGGAGAACACTGTACAGACTGACGCGTCTGCTCACGCAAGGTTACCAAAATGTGGGACAACTTGGCTTTAAATAAAAATCTAAATTAATCACCAAAAAGAAAACTGTTAAAATTAACTGGAGCAGACGACCATTACTGATGGTGGATGCATATTTGTTAGTAGCCAAATTGACTTCTAGAAAAATGCTATAAAATTTAGAAATACCGCCGCGCGGGATTAGCCGAGCGGTCTAGCCGCTGCAGTCATGGACTGTGCGACTGGTCCCAGCGGAGGTTAGAGTCCTTCCTGGGGCATGTGTGTGTGTGTTTGTCCTCAGGATGATTAAGGTTAAGTAGTGTGTAAGCTTAGGGACTGATGACCTTAGCAGTTAAGTAAGTCCCATAAGATTTCACTCACATTTGAACACTTTTTTTAGAAATACCACGATCAGTTTTAAAAGGCTGGTATACACCGAAGAGCCAAAGAAACTGCCTAATATCGTGCGGGGCCACCGCGAGCGCGCAGAAGTGCCGCAAAACAACGTGGCATGAACTCTCCTAACGTCTGAAGTAGTGCTGGAGGAAAGTGATATCATGAATCTTGTAGGGTTGTCCATAAATCCGTAAGAGTACGACGGGGTGTAGATCTCTTCTGAAGAGTACGCTGCGAGGCGTCCCAAATAAGCTCATTAATGTTCATGTCTGGGGAGTTTGGTGGACAGCGGAAGTGTTTAAATTCAGAAGAGTGTTCCTGGGGCACCACTTTAGCACTTCTGGTCCTGTGGGGTGTCGCATTGTGCTGCTGGAACTGCCCAAGTCAGTCGGAATGCACAGTGGTTGGTTCAAATGGCTCTGAGCACTATGGGACTCAACTGCTGTGGTCATAAGTCCCCTAGAACTTAGAACTACTTAAACCTAACTAACCTAAGGACATCACACACATCCATGCCCGAGGCAGGAGTCGAACCTGCGACCGTAGCGGTCGTGGGGTTCCAGACTGTAGCGCCTTTAACCGCTCGGCCACTCCGGCCGGCCAATGCACAGTGGACATGAACGGATGCAGGTGATCAGACAAGATGCTTACGCAGGTTGTCATCTGTCAGAGTCGTATATAGACTTATCAGAGACCCCATATCACTTCAACTGCTCACATCATACACCATTACAGAACCTCTATCAGTTTGAACAGTCCCCTGCTGACATGCAGAGTCCATGGATTCCCGAGATTGTCTCCACACCCGTACACGTCCACCCGTTCCATACAATTTGATAAGATACTCGTCCGAGCTGGCAACATGTTTCCAGTCGTCAACAGCCCAATATTGGTGTTGACGGGCCCAGGCGAGGCGTGAAAGTTTTGTGCCGTGCAGTCATCAAGGATGCATGAGTGAGCCTTAGGCTCCGAAAACGCATATCGATGATGTTTCCTGGAATGTTTCGCACGTTGACACTAGTTGATTGCACAGCATTGAAATCTGCAGCCGCGCGGGATTAGCCGAGCGGTCTCAGACGCTGCAGTCATGGACTGTGCGGCTGATCCCGGCGAAGGTTCGAGTCCTTCCTCGGGCATGGGTGTGTGTGTTTGTCTTTAGGATAATTTACGTTAAGTAGTGTGTAAGCTTAGGGACTGATGACCTTAGCAGTTAAGTCCCATAAGTTTTCACACACATTTGAACATTTAAAATCTGTAGCAATTTGCGTCACGTTGAAAGCTTCTCTTCAGTCGTCGTTGGTCTCGTTCTTGCAGGATCGTTTTCCGGCCGCAGCGATGTCGGAGATTTGATGATTTACCGGGTTCCAGATATTCACGGTACACTAGTGAAATTGTCGCACGGGAAAATCCTCACGCCATCGCTGCTGTGTCCCACCGCTCGTGCGCCGACTGAAACATCACGTTCAAACTCACTAAATCTTGGTAAGCTGCCATTGTAGCAGCAGTAACCGATCTAACAACTGCGCCCGACACTCGTCTTGTATAGGCGGTGCCGACCGCAGCGCCTTATTCTGCATTTTTTATACATCTCTGTATACATACATCTTTATATACGCATATCTCTTCACATGTCCGTGTATTTGAATAAGCACGCCTATGCCAATTTATTTGGCGCTTCAGTGTAAAATGTATGATGACTTTAAATTGAAATAGAAATTAATCACTAGAAAGAAAACTGTCAAAGTTAACTGCAGCAGACAGCCGGTTGATGGTGGATGTATCTTTGTTAGTGGCCAAATCGACTTCTAGAAGACTGCTATACAATTTAGAAATACCACCGTCAGTTTTGCGGGACTGATATCTGTTATTCATAGGCGAAACGGAATAACAACTTGGGGACTGTGGCCAGATCATTTAAGGTTCTGCACTTGCGTTCAAATCTATAAAACGCTTCGTAATGATCGGCAATTAATCTCAGGGAGGCTGTGGCAAGTTTCAAATGAATAAATAGGACATTGCGTGTCCACGCAGCCATCCGTTACGCTCGTATTGGTCGTTGGCTGTAAGAATAAAGCATTAAAACATTTCATGTACGATAAATCTATTAGGAGACTATTAAAATGAGAACTCATGAAAGTAAACAAATTTACATTAATTTAATCGCGAATGGTTCTAAAGCTAATACATGACACATCGCATTTGTCTACACGACAGATGGAGTACTTAAAGATGTGTAAGGAACACAGCTATAGTGCGCCTTATGAGTCTAAAGGTGAACAGACAAGAGAGGGAGAGATCCAAGCAGGAACGCTCTTCACTTACGTTCTAAAACAAAAAGACATATTACGATCGATCACACTCAGCCACAGGCTAACTGCCGCTGTATCTGTGAAATGTTATTTATGAAACAGTAATAACATTTCACAAAATTAATTTACGTAAGTTATTTAGATTTCAAGTTATTTACAGTAAATAAATAGATAAGTACACACTTTTGTGCTTTCTGTAGTATTTGCAATGTAAAGTGTAAATGAAATTTCGTGGGTCTGTCGATGTAATGCTTCAAATACCGAAAAAAATTGGAGGAAGAGAACAGCCGCTTCAGTTTGGAAAAAAAGAATGAGGTGTTATACAGACGAAAAGAATACGGGTGCAAATTATTGAAAACAAAGATTAACAAAAAAGAGGGGATGTATATATATCAGTGTGTTACAAGGTGTCGTAAGAAGTATACATTAACATTTTAAGAAATACACAGGATAAAGAAAAGAAATGTTTATGAATGAAAGACAAATGCGTTGCTCAAACAGTAGCTGGTCTACTTTTGTACTTGTATCCCAAACTGAACTCATTCATAGCTCTCAAAAACACTTTATGATAAACTTAAACTGGTTGGGAATAAATATTAGTAGTTCTCTTAATAAAATTTACAAAATTTCCCGCCGAAAAAAAATTTAAACATGTACCACTTGGAGGCTAATATGCAAAAATCGGGAAATGTGGAATATGGCCGTAAAAATGCAGGCAAACATGCAAATTTCCAAATAAACTTATTTCTCTTAATTTAAATTCTTAAAAGAATAGCTTTTCGGCACAAGAAAATAATTTGAGTCTATAGCAAATCTGTTAAGCTGATTAGCCTCAAAATTAAGTTTTGAAACAATTGTTAGTTCATGTAAGAGGTGATTCGTTTTAAATTCATCAGTTTACGTAAGTCAGAAATCTAATAATCGTTCTCACCAACTGCACAGTACTCCGTATTGCCTAACACGCCATCTTGGAGTCCACAACATAGCAACAGAACCAACTACATCCATAGACATAAATCGAGAAACATATAACCATATACAGCCCTTTTACTTAGTAAATTGCACAATTGTAATCGTCAGTATCCATTTTCAAAAATTATTGCATATTTTTGAAAAGTTATCTCAAAAAAAAAAAAGTCTTGAACTACGAGAACTATTCTTCTGCGCCGTAGCTCAGATACTAACTGTACTCGCTTTAGAGCATCGCGGGAACATTCTGAAGTAGAGCATGTGGCCCCTGCTTGGGAGCCGGACTCGACGGATGAGAAATCACGGGTGTTCGATACTGCCCGACTATTTCGTAATACCCGAAGTTTAACCTATGTCACTGTGGCAAAAACTTGATAAACACTCCAGGTGGGCCGGCCGGGGTGGCCGAGGGTTTCTAGGCGCTACAGTCTGGAACCGCGCGACCGCTACGGTCGCAGGTTCGAATCCTGCCTCGGGCATGGATGTGTGTGATGTCCTTAGGTTAGTTAGGTTTAAGTAGTTCTAAGTTCTAGGGGACTGATGACCTCAGATGTTAAGTCCCATAGTGCTCAGAGCCATTTGAACCATTTGAACTCCAGTTGGACAACAAAGCTGCAACAGTAAAAACTGGATGATTCGCAAAACAAAAAAAAAAACAAAAAATAAAAAAAATAAAAGAGAGAGAGAGAGAGAGATCACACACATCCATGCCCGTGGCAGGATTCGAACCTGCGGTCGTAGTGGTCGCGCGGTTCCAGACAGTAGCGCCGAGAACCGCTCGGAGCGCTGCAATCAGACGCTGGAAATCGCAGTTGTTTTCAACTGTACAGCAGCCACACAACGTTGTCGTTATCTGGGATATATATTCTGCGACTGCCGTACAGCGTGATAAAACTGCGACTTCAGCGACTGCAAATGCCGTTTAACTTGGACTTCTAAATCACGAAGTAGGCCTAACGCCTTAGCCGCTTCGAATGTCGCTGCACAATATCACCAAGGTTTACTACTAACAACGACTATGTCAACGACGCCTTCTACCTGATGATGACTATTAACCATGGAAACGCTTAGTGACTAAAATAAAACTGTGACCGACACAGAACTAAATGTTTCTTTTTTTTTTAATTCTATTTGACAGTCTCAACGTACAAACACTGGCTGCCAAATTAATTACGTCAAATGATGAGCTACAGGGATGCTGCTCATACACGTTTCAGGGCAAACCCGAAACCCGAATGCTACGAAGTATACAGAAAGTTGTGAAACTGAGTAAATCAATGCGGTCGTAACAGCCAAAATTAGGCACAATTGTTACTTTTTGTGCAGCAATATGACACTTCTGTGGAAGAATATCTGTAGCTGGGTGATTGAAAGAGAAAATCAGAAACTGTGTTTCAGGTCTTAGTTGACGAAGTGAATTAATTTTTCTCAGCACCAGTCACCACCCATGCTGCAAAGAACTATCACCTGCCGAGTCTCCCTTGACTACGTTACTAACCAGGACACTTTCTACCTATAACACGCAACAGTTAATATAACAGTAAAAACAATAGTGAACACCATCTGAAGCGATAGGCAACGATAGTATCATAATACCAATGATCGAGGATTTAGTCGATAGCGTAGTGCCTGTCTTAATAGATGTATTTAATTTTTCTCTCGTGAATGGAACATATCCCACCCCAGTGAGAAGAAGAGTAATTCGCCTCTCCCTAAGACCGAAAGCCTGTAATAGCCTTGCAGTTACTGCAGCCAGCATATTCAAAAGTTCAAATGTATGTGAAATCTTATGGGACTTAACTGCTAAGGTCATCAGTCCCTAAGCTTACACACTACTTAACCTAAATTATTCTAAGGACAAACACAAACACCCATGCCCGAGGGAGGACTCGAACCTCCGACGGGACCAGCCGCGCAGTCCATGACTGCAGCGCCTGAGACCGCTCGGCTAATCCCGCGCGGCGCCAGCACATTATCCGCCTTGTCCAAAGCCCTGGAATACATTTTTCACTACCAAACTACTGAACAGATACGCGAATTCAGCTAATATGATTAATATCCGTTCGGCTTTCGTAAAGACTATAGCGCGAACATTGCATTAATTAACGTAAGGATTGCTAGCGGGAGCGGTGTAGGCCCACTTTTGTTTGCCTTGTGTGTCAATGACATCTCGTGCATTCTGTCCTGTAAGTATTATTCTATGCCGACGACATTCAGCGTTACCTAAGTGCCAGACTTGAAGATCTCAATAATGACCTATCTTCGGTGGTAGCGTAGGTATAAAAACTGGTATTTAAACTAAATGGGAAGAAGTTACAAGTAATCTCATTGTTCCATCAGAAACAAACAAGTCAGAATTCCGAGAACAATTGCCTCCGATTTTTTTTATGGTATTCCAGTGCCATATCAGAAATCGGAAAACAGTGAAAAACTTGAGTGTAACTTGCGATGAGCTACTCAACTGGGTAAAGAGTACTGTCGCCACTTGACGGACGACTTCAGCCGGCGTGTATACCCTCAGAAAGTTGCTGAACGTACACTCCTGGAAATGGAAAAAAGAACACATTGACACCGGTGTGTCAGACCCACCATACTTGCTCCGGACACTGCGAGAGGGCTGTACAAGCAATGATCACACGCACGGCACAGCGGACACACCAGGAACCGCGGTGTTGGCCGTCGAATGGCGCTAGCTGCGCAGCATTTGTGCACCGCCGCCGTCAGTGTCAGCCAGTTTGCCGTGGCATACGGAGCTCCATCGCAGTCTTTAACACTGGTAGCATGCCGCGACAGCGTGGACGCGAACCGTATGTGCAGTTGACGGACTTTGAGCGAGGGCGTATAGTGGGCATGCGGGTGGCCGGGTGGACATACCGCCGAATTGGCGTGGGGCGTGAGGTCTCCACAGTACATCGATGTTGTCGCCAGTGGTCGGCGGAAGGTGCACGTGCCCGTCGACCTGGGACCGGACCGCAGCGACGCACGGATGCACGCCAAGACCGTAGGATCCTACGCAGTGGCGTAGGGGACCGCACCGCCACTTCCCAGCAAATTAGGGACACTGTTGCTCCTGGGGTATCGGCGAGGACCATTCGCAACCGTCTCCATGAAGCTGGGCTACGGTCCCGCACACCGTTAGGCCGTCTTCCGCTCACGCCCCAACATCGTGCAGCCCGCCTCCAGTGGTCTCGCGACAGGCGTGAATGGGGGGGCGAATGGAGACGTGTCGTCTTCAGCGATGAGAGTCGCTTCTGCCTTGGTGCCAATGGTGGTCGTATGCGTGTTTGGCGCCGTGCAGGTGAGCGCCACAATCAGGACTGCATACGACCGAGGCACACAGGGCCAACACCCGGCATCATGGTGTGGGGAGCGATCTCCTACACTGGCCGTACACCACTGGTGATCGTCGAGGGGGCACTGAATAGTGCACGGTACATCCAAACCGTCATCGAACCCGTCGTTCTACCATTCCTAGACCGGCAAGGGAACTTGCTGTTCCAACAGGACAATGCACGTCCGCATGTATCCCGTGCCACCCAACGTGCTCTAGAAGGTGTAAGTCAACTACCCTGGCCAGCAAGATCTCCGGATCTGTCCCCCATTGAGCATGTTTGGGACTGGATGAAGCGTCGTCTCACGCGGTCTGCACGTCCAACACGAACGCTGGTCCAACAGAGGCGCCAGGTGGAAATGGCATGGCAAGCCGTTCCACAGGACTACATCCAGCATCTCTACGATCGTCTCCATGGGAGAATAGCAGCCTGCATTGCTGCGAAAGGTGGATATACACTGTACTAGTGCCGACATTGTGCATGCTCTGTTGCCTGTGTCTATGTGCCTGTGGTTCTGTCAGTGTGATCATGTGATGTATCTGACCCCAGGAATGTGTCAATAAAGTTTCCCCTTCCTGGGACAATGAATTCACGGTGTTCTTATTTCAATTTCCAGGAGTGTATTTCCACAGGGTGCAAGCACTCGTTCTATTGCGATGTAATTCAGTATTACACCGGCAGTGAAAACACGAGGCGGTTAGAACTAACCACGGATGATGTGCACATCTGCAACATCTGTCTTTATACCCCTGTCAGCAGCCTCGGTCTAAGGCCCATTCGGCCTCGGTGCGCAAGCAGCCCAGCGCCTCGCATCAGAGATTGAATACCTGTCATCTTACCACAGTCGAAATACAAGATTCAAGTTACTAGTATCCTAGCACTGTCCATTCATGGAACGAAATCATTCGCAAATCCCTTCGCTGTTGCTACTTACCGTCTCTGGAAAGAGCTATCCTGCACTCTGCGCACAATTCAATGACCTCTTGCTTTTAAGAGAGAAGCTCTAACAATCCACTCCGTCACTCTCATAATGTTTTCCCAAAAAAATTACCGTATGTGGCAAACGTTTCCCCTCTGTCAAATAGCAAAGCCAATGGTACCGTCATCTCCGAGTTACGCATATTTTCCCGTTCATTTCTCTAGGAGTCACGCCGCTTTCTTGTCGCTTATATTCATTAACTATGTTGTTAGGGTCCTTCTACTGGCCGGCCGCTGTGGCCGAGCGGTACTAGGCGCTTCAGTCCGGAACCGAGCTGCTGCTACGGTCGCAGGTTCAAATTATGCCTCGGGGATGGATCTGTGTGATGTCCTTCGGTTAGTTAGGTTTAAGTAGTTCTAAGTCTAGGGGGCTGATGACCTCAGATGTCAAATCTCATACTGCTTAGTGCCATTTGAACCATCCCCCTACTGTTCTTCTACCAAACCTCCATCTTACGCTCATTGCTTCTAGTGCTCATCACTTAAAACCTACCTCTTCGCAATTTTTATTTATTGTTGCACTTATCACGAAAGAATACATCTATTCGTTTTTTATCTGCACGATTCCGAAGTTTCAATTTCTGAATGTAGTACAATATGCTTATCGCAATATATATAATGTAAAATATGAAGAACTCCTGGTTAGATGTGAGATGGTTCTATTCGTAAACTAGCCAAATAAAACGTAATCCATAATGGATGTAACTGGTTCAGGAAAACCATCTAACGAAGATGATAATTCAAATGCTACAGCTGAGTTCCTCATACATATTCTAGGAACATTTCAAGGAAACAAATCCCGAACTACAATTCGAATCGCATTTTCAAAGCTGGTCTTCAATAGTGCAAGAGCGATTAATTATGCAGAAAACTACAAGTTAGCTTGGCACAGATTCAAATGAAAATCTACCAACTAATCAAAAGACTGACGTGTAGAATCTAAAGTATAAATCCTTGACTCCAACAATCTTCTAATTACCATTTACATCTTGGACCAGTACCTGATAACAGTAACCTAGTTTGTGCAATTCCAGTGCTGTAATGTTGTCACATGCCAGTTACAAGCATCTACGATTTGGTAATAGTTTGATTTAGCGACTGGATGGTAGCTCCTGCCTTGTTAAAGACACATTATTAATTCACCATTACAATTTGCAGTACTACAGATAATGATGTTTGTCGTGTTTGTATTTCACTTATAAACTGCGTGTGAAAAAGGCAATGAATTTATGCCACTGTACTATTTACTAATCTGTAGTTGATTAGCTGCGGTCATTCACATAAAAACACATTTTATAAATGATCTATGGATGAATAAGGACCTAACAGATCATGTATGTATAAACTGTAAAATGATTCGTTCCATGTTATTCCCGATAGAAATCGTGCAAACGCTATATGAAACATTATGACCTACAAAGTAACTAAAAGCTGCGGTACATGGATACGTCTAGCTACGAAAACCTGCTTTTTCTGGTAGTAACCGTCAGAGCAAATATGGACGGAACTCTCAATATGGCCACTTACGTATCATGAAAATAATGATTTGTCGCCAGTTTCCCAATGTTTGTGTAACTACCATTTCTTACTTATTCAATCAGCAACTGCTGAGTTTGGCTTCTCACGTCAAGTGACACTGTTTTAACACCGTTTAAGTTCTGTAATATCCGATGCAGTCAGCGAAAGTCGAACTCAGCACCTCCGTACTGATAGCCTACAACACTAACCAGTAAGTATTCGTCTTCCTAACTTTAGAAGCTCCTTTTGTACTTTCTCCGTGTTTGTTAGCACTTACTAACCTATGGAAACAAAACTACCCAAAGAATAGTGAACACACCGAAGAAATAAATAACATACCGCGCAAACAACACAGTGCAGAAACATCTCAGGACATAAAACACTTCCACAGACAAAGTGATAAGAGGTAGTTCGTGCCGGTCTCTTTACATGGGCCAAAGATGCATGATTTTTAAAACAAGGTATTCTGAGCAACTCAGAACTCTAAACGGCGATAGTACACATGCCACTTTTGCAGATAATCTCAGAGGAAAAACAGAACCCAAATAATACTGCAACTGATCTCAAGCTCCTCTTAGAAAGCAACAGTTTCCACCAAAACCCTGGAATAGAACTTACACATACAAAAAGCTGTAATACAAGGACAGGACGTATTGTAAGAACACACAGCACTATACAGCAAAACGCTATTGGTTACGTGAGCAGCGGCAATAACATAAAATCTACCCAAATTCTTTTCAAATTCGACTTGTTGATGAACATCTGTGATGTAGGTAACAGTGACATGATAAAAGGAATGAAGACCAGTCTGCACAACTATATTCCACAGGACACAGCAAGTGTGCACAGTACGACAGAAACTTAAGTGGAGATCGTCCATGACTACTATTCCCAAAAATATATACTAAAACAATGTTATTGAGCAGGGAAATACACTTTATCCGACTTCTTTGCAGACGGCAATTGTAGACTCAGAATACATAAAAGTAGACTATCGTGCGAAGCCTATCCTTCAAGTAATCGCATTTTTAGATGAGCAGACATAACAAAATGGATGCCCATGTTCGCGTGTTATACTCGTAAGACTCAGTTGTAAACTAAAGACAGCCGCATTCATCTACCAAAGATAGTACTGTCCTGCACGGCCTCTCAGATCCCCCAACGATGCTATTGTCTTTCACAAAATCTGTGAACATTACATGTCAAGTCCCTGTGAAAGCATCAGGAATTAGCAGCATTCGTTGGGACGTCACAGACAGCATGAGGTGTTGCACTGCGAGGATAAAAGGTGATTATTGTCAGATTTAGAGGAAGTGGAGAGTTTTTGCGCGTTAAGAAACAAATGTGTTAAATGAGAAGACAGAAGCGCCCAAAAGGCATTTCTGGGCTCGCTTGGGAAACAGATTCCAACTTATTCGATGATCCTGCGTTAGGATTCATGTTTTCTGTTGTTCATAGATTATGGATTCACACGGAACAATATAGGTACAGCATAGTTTTTTAGAATTTACTAGAATTTCATACAAAATACAGGTTGATTCTTGCAGAGAAAAAACAGCTAACAGCCATTTTTTATAATGCAGTTTACTTACCAGTACATAAAGAGCGCCGTTAATGCCGGTTTCGAACCGACAGATTCATTATCAGTCGGTCTGTTCGCCTTTGTTCGTATTAAGATGAATTTTTGTTGTAGCGTACGATAGCTTTCACTTTTTCTTCCCCCCTATGGTGAACAAAATTCCTTGGGGTGGTGATGCCCCAAAACCAGAACAAGCGAGGGACTGTCTATTCAAAAAATGGCTCTGAGCACTACGGAACTTAACATCCGAGGTTATCAGTCCCTTGGACTAGAACTACTTAAATCTAACTGATCTAAGGACATCACACACATCCATGCCCGAGGCAGGATTCGAAACTGCGACCGCAGCAGCAGCGCTGTTCCGTACAGAAGCTCCTAGAACCGCTCGGCCACAGCGGCCGGCGACTGTCTATTTAACAGCAATTGTGCCTCATAACGATTTCAAACGAAGTAAAAAAAATTATTAAAGTAAAAAATTATTAAAGTAAAACCCAGCATGAAATAGTGCAGAAAACATGAAGCTTACTTGGTCATACAATAACCTCAACTAGCTTTGAAATTTTAATATAATGTCCATTGTTGTGACATTTATTTACGTACATCTGCTCCCTCGTCATTTACTTGTTTAGAGTGTATACCATAATATTTACACAATACCATTGCAGTAAAACTTTAAACCAACTGGCGTTTTTATTTGTTTAACATAACTGCATTCAATTCCTATTTGGTATATCAGTTGTAAGTAATGGAGCGTTAGTAATTTGCAAATTTCTCTTCTCACATCAATGCATATATCCAAATATCTCTGAGAGGGAAATTCTTTCGCACTATTATGGTTGTGACATCGCCATCTTTGTACACATTCTTCCATGCGGCAAAACTTTTTGGTGTGTGTGAGTGGTGCTTTACATTATGTGTGAGCATATATGACAAGAAAGTGTTTCATATAGGTTTCACTACTGCGTGAACACAAGCTGTCAGCTTGGCACGGAATTTTCGACGTAAGTAACTAAAATATTTTCATTTTAATACATTGTTAACATAGCTTGAATTCGTTATGAGGCACAATTACAGTTAAATAAACAGTTTTACATATCATATTTCGTTTGTAGGGCACCACGACGCCAAGGAATTTCCACCATACGTGGGAATAAAAAGTGAAAACTCATGCAAACTACAACAAAAATGTGTCTTAACGTGAACAAGCCGTCTGATGATCCTGTCTCTTCGTAAACGGTAATCGCGGTATTTACGTAAATAAACAGCATTCTAAAAAGTAGCTGGTTGCTGTTACCTTCTCTGCAAGAATCAAGCTGTATTTTGTACACAGCCACTGTCTCAAAACACCATTCGTCGACAAAATAGCACGTGACACATAATGTGGGGGCTGTGACATATGAATTGCAGGAAAATAGTATCTCTTGTTCATGATAGCGGCTGCACAGTTACAACTGTGTCTAGGGAGTATAAAACGCCAACTTTAGATGTTCTAAGAAGAATATTATATTTGACAATGTATATTAGAAGCTTTAAAGTATGTAATAATATCGTATGGCACCGCGGCATGGTTCAAGTCTTTCAATTTGACACCACTTCGGCGACTTGCATGTCTATCAGCCAAAGCCATCCAGTTTCCATCAGACGGTCACACACATCCAAGTACTAATCAGGCCCTGCGTGACTGAGGTGATCGGCCGGGAACCATTGTTACCAACGTAGAAAGGCGGTTGGCTTTTAAGTTATGTTATAGCATAGGACGACATAAATATTTCGACAGGGTTGTCAGAACTGGTACTATTTTGATTTATTGATCGGTTTCCTTGTTTTATAGCACTAGATAACGGGATAATGTTCTGAAACATGTTGTAAATATATAAAACATCTGACTGGTGGCGTTTACTTCTCAGGTCGAGAATACGGAAGAATAGAACTTGTATTTGCATGAAAAAGACGAGAGAGTACAGAGGAATAAGGACGTGACTTCACTGCAGTTAGCTGCCGCTGCTTTCTGGAATTGCCACGGCTTGCTGCATAAGTGAAGGTCAAGGCTCAGTGGCGATCTCCCTTCACTGGCTTGGGCGTGACGTCTTCTCTAGCGCTGTCTTTAGAGCCGCTCATTACACGGGAAATGAGCGAATGAGTGAACCGACTGGACCGGACTGTTAACTGCGAACTATAACGGGAATATATGCTGAGGTGACAGAAGTTACGAGATACCAACTAATGATGTGTCGGACCTCCTTTTGCCCGGCGGAATGCTGTAACTCCACGCGGCAAGGACTCAAGAAGTCTTTGGAAGACCCCCCCCCTGCACAAATGTTGAGCCATCCTGCCTCTATAGGCATCCATAACTGTGGAAGTGTTGCCGGTACAGGACTTTGTGACCTCTCGATTATGTTCGATGGGATTCATGTGGGGCGATCTGGATGGCCAAATCATCACTCGAATTGTCCAGAATGTTCTTCAAACCAACAGCGAACAGCTGTTCCCGCTGACATGGCGCATTGTCGTCCATAAATATAACATCGTTGTTGGGGAGCATGAAGTCCACGAATGGCTGCAAATGATCTACAGCCCACACGATAATAGAGCCATCACCAGCTTGCACAGTGCCTTGTTGACAACTTAGGTCCATGACTTTGTGGAGTCTGCGCCACACTCAAACCTCATCATCAGTTCTTACCAACCGAAATCGGGACACATCTGACGAGGCCATGGTTTTACTGTCGCCCCAAGAGTCCAACAGATACGGTCACGAACTAATGAGAGGCGCTGCAGGCGATGTCGTGCTGTTAGCATCGTCTGCTGCCATAATACATTAACGCCAAATTTCCCCTCACTGCCCGAACGGATACGTTCGTCGTGCCTACCACACTTTGATTTGTGCGGTTATTTCACGCAATGTGCTTGTCTGTTAGCAGTGACAACTACACAAACGCCACTGCTCTCGGTCGTTAACTGAAGGCCGTCAGTCACTGTGTTCACAGTGACGAGAAGTAATGTCCGAAATTGGGTATTCTCGACACGCTCTTGACACTGTGCATCTCGGAATATTGAATTCCCTAGCGATTTCCGAAATTAAATGTCCCATGCGTCTAGCTCCAACTACGCTCATGCTCATAAATTAAAGATAATGCTGATACATGGTGAAACAACGCTCTGGTGGGCGGTTTGCAGGTTTAAATCACCTCGGGGTATGACCAAGAGGTGCATCTGACCTGCGGTCGTCGCACGGTGGCGCTGGCAGCAGTGCACATACATAGAGGTGTGTTGGTGCATGTCAGAGTACAGTTCAGCGAGTAAGTGTGCAGACGTTTTCAGACGTGCTAATAGTCACTGTGTTGAAAATGGCTCAAAGAACACATATTGATGACGTTATGAGGGGTAGAATACTAGGGCGACTGGAGGCTGGGCAAACACAGAAGGTATAGCACAGGCCCTCCGTGGGCCACAAAGTGTGATCTCAAGATTACGGCAACGATTCCAGCAGACAGGAAACGTGTCCAGGCGCTGCAGTACGGGACGTCCACTGTCTACAACACCACAAGAAGACCGATATCTCACCATCAATGCCCGCAGACGGCCACGGAGTACTGCGGGTAGTCTTGTTCGGGAGCTTACCGCAGCCACTGGAACACTTGTCTTCCGACACACAATCTACAGACGACTGAACAGACATAGTTTATTCACCCGGAGACCTGCAAGGTGCATTCCACTGACCCCTGGCCGTAGGACAGCCCGTAAAGCCCGGTGTCAAGAACACAGTACATGGTCATTGGAACAGTGCTCCCAGGTTATGTTCACGGACGAGTCCAGGTATAGTCTGAACAGTGATTCTTGCCGGGTTTTCATCTAGCGTGAATCAGGAACCAGATACCAACCCCTTAATGTCCTTGAAAGGGACCTGTATGGAGGTCGTGGTTTGATGGTGTGGGGTGGGATTATGATTGGTGCACGTACACCCCTGCATGTCTTTGACCGAGGAACTGTAGCAGGTCAGGTTTATCGGGACGTCATTTTGCACCAGTATGTCCGCCTCTTCAGGGGTGCAGTGGGTCCCATCTTCCCCCTAATGGATGATAAACCACGGCCCCATCGAGCTGCCATCGTGGAAGAGTACCTTAAAACAGAAGATATCAAGCGAATGGAGTGGCCTGCTTGTTCTCCAGACATAAAGCCCATCGAGCACGTCTGGGATGCTCTCAGTCGACGTATCACTCGACGTCTTCAAACCCCTACGACACTTCGGGAGCTCCTACAGGCACTGGTGCAAGAATGGGAAGCTATACCCCAGCAGCTGCTCGACCACCTGATCCACAGTATGCCAACCTGTTGTTCGGCCTGTGTACGTGTGCATGGTGATCATATCCCATATTGATGTCGGGCTACATGCACAGGAAACAGTGGCGTTTTGTAGCACGTGTGTTTCGGGACGGGTTTCTCAACTTCTCACCAACACCGTGGACTTACAAATCTGTGTCGTGTGTGTTCCTTATGTGCCTATGCTATTAGCGCCAGTTTTGTGTAGTGCCTCGTTGTGTGGCACCACATTCTGCAGTTATCCTTAATTTATGAGCCTGAGTGTAGTTCAAAGTCTATAATTTCCGTTACGCGGCCACAATCACGTGGGAAACCTTTTCATATAAACCACCTGAGTACAAGCGACAGCTCCGCCAATGCACTGCACTTTTATACTCTGTGTACTTCGATACTATCGCCATCTGTATACAAGCATATCGGTGACCAATTACTTTTGTTCCCTCAGTGTAATTCCTGAGATTAATACCTGAAAATATTCTTAGACAGGCACACATTCTATATTAAACACTACGGTGGTGTAATCAATAAAGAAATAAAAATGTACAGTATTCGCATAAACTGTTTTAAGAAAATCGCTGAACCAAAAATAATGCGGGTACACAAAGCCATTACTACCAAAGCTGAGTTTGTTATAACCACAGTGGCGTTTACTTGCAAGGTGGTTCCGTCGTAAGACATTCTTTCTACATTTCACTGTTGAACAGTTTAAAAAGAAATGCGGTTCTGAGTGTCTTCAAAGCGATTGCGTCACGTGAACGTTGCCGACAACTGCATATCTGAGAATATGGCGCAGGTGGTGGTTTTTAGGGCGACAGAAGTTTACGGATTAGCCTTCTTGGCCGAACTGCATCCAGTTGTCATTTATCAGCATCCAGTTCTCATTTATTGGACGAATTTAGATTGATGATTGTTTGCATACTACAATCAGGTCCAGCCTATGGTTAGTTAGATGTTCCGCCTTTTGTCCGCAGCCGGTGGTAATTTGCAACTACAGGTTCGGCACCAGGAAGGTATATCAGGAGAAGCCCAACGCCTACAACCCGTAACGATGTCCATGATTTGCTGTTATCCATTCTAAAGCCGCGCTAACACCGCAATTGGAGTAGGACAAGTGTTTTGACAGACTGTAACATTTCACGTTACGGTGCATTTCAGAGAGTGAATCGCAGAGTAGATCACCTCGGATTTTCTCAACGTGATGCCGGTACCGTGCAGGATGGTTGCAGCTTCTGAAGCAAAACTCCCACATTTTGAGATTTCGGTTTCAAAACTTGCACGCTGTGAAAAGACACCCTTTCAAGGCACTGACACAGTAAAGATGTGGCAAAAACTTGTCGTTACTTTTGAAGGATATGTTATAAGGAAATATTGGTAAATGGTAAGTCGATGATTGAAACTGCTTTCACATCTCCAAGTGCAAATATATAGGTGGAAATAAAAACGTCTGCAATATTTTTAATCAACGTTAGTAAGTGGTCTAGGGGTTGCCGGCACGGTAGCTCAGCGTGTTCGGTCAGAGGGTCAGCTGCCCTCTGTAATAAAAAACTGAGTTAATCGATCAGCAACGAACTTAAACGTATGTCTTACGACGTCCGCACCGAGCAGATGCAACGAACAAAAGCGAACAAAATGAGATTTAAAAAAAAAAGGGGGTAGCGTCTTTGATTCATAATCAAAACGTCTTCGGTCCCGGGTTCGATCCCCGCCACTGCCTAAATTTTGATAAATAATCAGCATTGGCGGCCGAAGACTTACGGCATAAGAAGTCAGCCACATTCTGCCAACGGCCTTGTCAAAGAGGGCGGAGGAGCGGATAGAGGTTCAGGGCACTCTCTTGTCCTAGGGGTGGGAAATTGCCCCTGAAGGCGGAAGAATCAGCAATGATCAACGACATGAGGATGCAGAAGGCAATAGAAACCACTGCATTAAAGACACGCAACGTGTATCCACAGGACATGTGACCTGTAATTGAAGAAGTGTCATGATGATCTCTCCATTGGCAAAAGATTCCGGAATAGTCCCCCATTCGGATCTCCGGGAGGGGACTGCCAAGGGGGAGGTTACCATGAGAAAATGATTGAATAATCAACGAAAGGATAACGTTCTACGAGTCGGGGCGTGGAATGTCAAAAGCTTGAACGTGGTAGGGAAACTAGAAAATCTGAAAAGGGAAATGCAAAGGCTCAATCTAGATATAGTAGGGGTTAGTGAAGTGAAGTGGAAGGAAGACAAGGATTTCTGGTCAGATGAGTATCGGGTAATATCAACAGCAGCAGAAAATGGTATAACGGGTGTAGGATTCGTTATGAATAGGAAGGTAGGGCAGAGGGTGTGTTACTGTGAACAGTTCAGTGAGCGGGTTATTCTAATCAGAATCGTCAGCTGACAAACACCGACAACGATAGTTCAGGTATACATGCCGACGTCGCAAGCTGAAGATGAACAGATAGAGAAAGTGTATGAGGATATTGAAAGGGTAATGCAGTATGTAAAGGGGGACGAAAATCTAATAGTCATGGGCGGCTGGAATGCAGTTGTAGGAGAAGGAGTAGAAGAAAAGGTTACAGGAGAATATGGGCTTGGGACAAGGAATGAAAGAGGAGAAAGACTAATTGAGTTCTGCAACAAGTTTCAGCTAGTAATAGCGAATACCCTGTTCAAGAATCACAAGAGGAGGAGGTATACTTGGAAAAGGGCGGGAGTTACGGGAAGATTTCAATTAGATTACATCATGGTCAGACAGAGATTCCGAAATCAGATACTGGACTGTAAGGCGTACCCAGGAGCAGATATAGACTCAGATCACAATATAGTAGTGATGAAGAGTAGGCTCAAGTTCAAGACATTAGTCAGGAAGAATCGATACGCAAAGAAGTGGGATACGGAAGCACTAAGAAATGCCGAGATACGTTTGAAGTTCTCTAACGCTATAGATACAGCAATATGGAATAGCGCAGTAAGCAGTACAGTTAAAGAGGAATGGACATCTCTAAAAAGGGCCATCACAGAAGTTGGGAAGGCAAACATAGGTACAAAGAAGGTAGCTGCGAAGAAACCATGAGTAACAGAAGAAATACTTCAGTTGATTGATGAAAGGAGGAAGTACAAACATGTTCCGGGAAAATCAGGAATACAGAAATACAAGTCGCTGAGGAATGAAATAAATAGGAAGTGCAGAGAAGCTAAGACGAAATGGCTGCAGGAAAAATGCGAAGACATCGAAAAAGATATGATTGTCGGAAGGACAGACTCAGCATACAGGAAAGTCAAAACAACCTTTGGTGACATTAAAAGCAACGGAGGTAACATTAAGAGTGCAACGGGAATTCCACTGTTATATGCAGAGGAAAGAGCAGATAGGTGGAAAGAATACATTGAAAGCCTCTATGAGGGTGAAAATTTGTCTGATGTGATAGAAGAAAAAACAGGAGTCGATTTAGAATAGATAGAGGATCCAGTATTAGAATCGGAATTTAAAAGAGCTTTGGAGGACTTACGGTCAAATAAGGCAGAAGGGATAGATAACATTCCATCAGAATTTCTAAAATCATTGGGGGAAGTGGCAACAAAACGACTATTCACGTTGGTGTGTAGAATATATGAGTCTGGCGACATACCATCTGACTTTCGGAAAACCATCATCCACACAATTCCGAAGGCGGCAAGAGCTGACAAGTGTGAGAATTATCGCACAATCAGCTTAACACCTCATGCATCGAAGGTGCTTACAAAAATAATATACAGAAGAATGGAAAAGAAAATTGAGAATGCTCTAGGTGACGATCAGTTTGGCTTTAGGAAAAGTAAAGGGACGAGAAAGGCAGTTCTGACGTGACGGCTAATAATGGAAGCAAGGCTAAAGAAAAATCAAGACACTTTCATAGGATTTGTCGACCTGGAAAAAGCGTTCGACATTATAAAATGGTGCAAGCTGTTTGAGATTCTGAAAAAAGTAGGGGTAAGCTATAGGGAGAGACGGGTCATATGTACAACAACCAAGAGGGAATAATAAGAGTGGACGATCAAGAACGAAGTGCTCGTATTAAGAAGGGTGTAAGACAAGGCTGCAGCCTTTCGCCCCTACTCTTCAATCTGTACATCGAGGAAGCAATGATGGAAATAAAAGAAAGGTTCAGGAGTGGAATTAAAATACAAGGTGAAAGGATATCAATGATACGATTCGCTGATGACATTGCTATCCTGAGTGAAAGTGAAGAAGAATTAAATGATCTGCTGTACGGAATGAACAGTCTAATGAGTACACAGTATGGTATGAGAGTAAATCGGAGAAAGACGAAGGTAATGAGAAGTAGTAGAAATGAGAACAGCGAGAAACTTAACATCGGGATTGATGGTCACGAAGTCAATGAAGTTAAGGAATTCTGCTACCTAGGCAGTAAAATAACCAATGACGGACGGAGCAAGGAGGACATCAAAAGCAGACTCGCTATGGCAAAAAAGGCATTTCTGGCCAAGAGAAGTCTACTAACATCAAATACCGGCCTTAATTTGAGGAAGAAATTTCTGAGGATGTACGTCTGGAGTACAACATTGTATGGTAGTGAAACATGGACTGTGGGAAAACCGGAACAGAAGAGAATCGAAGCATTTGAGATGTGGTGCTATAGACGAATGTTGAAAATTAGGTGGACTGATAAGGTAAGGAATGAGGAGGTTCTATGTAGAATCGGAGAGGAAAGGAATATGTGGAAAACAATGATAAGGAGAAGGGACAGGATGATAGGACATCTGCTAAGACATGAGGGAATGACTTCCATGGTACTAGAGGGAGCTGTAGAGGGCAAAAACCGTAGAGGAAGACAGAGATTGGAATACGTCAAGCAAATAATTGAGGACGTAGGTTGCAAGATGAAGAGGTTAGCACAGGAAAGGAATTCGTGGCGGGCCGCATCAAACCAGTCAGTAGACTGATGACAAAAAAAAGTGTTACGTATTACACTAACTTCAACATTTACGCCAATCTTACACACTACCAGTTCTGATACTGCATGGAACAAAAATGTTAAAAGATTACGTGGATAGATAAATTACTAAGAGAAGAAGCACTAGATGGGGTAGGTGAGGATAGAACTCTAAAGAGGATCCTTGTCAGAAGAAAGGACAGGTTAGTGGGGTATCTGCTACGCCACCCAGGAAAACTTAGCCCTGTACTAGTATATATAAAACAGGTTACTGAAGGTGACTGGTGTAATACAGGGCGCACAGAGTAAAAGTGACCCGGAACATATTTCGTGTATCTTACGATAGGCAACCCAACTTACATCATCAGCATCTGTAAAAGACCTGGGTTGCCTAGCCTATTTTATGGTGTACGGAATATTTTCCGAGCCACTTTCATTTTGCACACCCTGTAGTTACGGAGCGATGAAAAGATAAACAAAAGATAGGGAAAAATGGAAGACACTCGCAAACCTGTCTCAAGGCTGACAGTTAACAAAAATAATCTCAGTGGAACGCCAGCTTTAATTTGCGTGTTTACACGGATTAACAAAATCTTCCGTGTACTATTACTGGATAGTGTTTGTAATAGTGTCTTTAAATTTTATTACTACATCGTCTAAAGAACGTCCTCCAGAAATCGGTTTATTACTAATACCATCAGAAAATGAAGAAAAGCTGAATTCACAAAACGTATCTGCGGCGTCCACGTTGGCTTCCGCGTATGAAGTTTTAACGAGCACCCAGTATAGATAAGTGATCTGAAGTGACCAAAAGATAGCACCACTAAAAAAAGCGAGGTCTCTTCCGGGAGGTGTGAGCATGGTTCGGTGAGAATCTGTTGTGTAACGTCTTAAACAAGGCCAGCAGAGATTAATAAGGCAATATATTACAATGCTCCTGAAAGTACTGCAACGTGTGAAAACAAGATAACAGAAAGCGGATCTCTTGAAAAAAAAAATGCGTATCTCGTACTAACTAGCGTATGTAACTAAATCGAACAGTTTAAAGAGAAAAGAATGCATATACTTTCGTGAACTATACAACAGACATTTTAATGGGCTCCATATATCATGAAACCCCATTAGTGTTGTAGAATACGATTATGTGTCACACTCTGCTACGCCACCCAGGAAAAGTTAGCCCTGTACTGGAAGGAATCGCTCCGTAACTACAGGGTGTGCAAAATGAAAGTGACTCGGAAAATATTCCGTACACCATAAAATAGGCTAGGCAACCCAGGTCTTTTACAGATGCTGATGCTGTAAGTTGGGTTGCCTATCGTAAGATACACGAAGATTATCTAGGGACTGTTGTTACTAGTTATAAAGAATATGAAAGTGAAAAACTAAGTAACAAAGGTTGTAAGGGTTACCGGATGGCTGAAAAATACTGTATGGAGAAACAAATTTATGGCAACTGAGGGGACAATTAAATATGTAAAACAATGGTGCGTCCTGTTATGACACATACAGCAGAAACTAGAGCGGAAACAGAACAAAAAAATAGAAGTTAACGGCAGTAGGAATGAACACATCCAAAACCACGTTTGACAAGAGAACAAATATATCCGTAAGGAAACAATGTGAAACACAAGGTACTGATAAGTGTATGAAGACAAGGAGAAGAAATTAGTAGGACCATTTGGAAATGGGGGAACCCACAAGACTCGTCAAAATTTGTAAACGTGGATGACCTCAACGGGAACGACAGCCCGAATGAACACCCAGGAGATGGGATGACAGCTGGTCCATTACGTTCACGGAATGAGGAAGACAAACAGGGGAAACCGCAGCAGAAGAAGACACGGAACAGTTGTTGTATTGCCTCTCTATGTCCAATACAATTACGTGTAACTCACCACATTGTCTCTGCTATCTTTATTTGCTTATTTCATTTGAATTAAGAGAAAATGAAGTTTCTTGACCAAGCCATCCGAATCAGAAACCGTGCTACAGGACTCTTCGAAAATACACAGAGGCAAAATGAGACAAATTTATATTTAGCAACAGCGCGAAATACGAACTAGAAAAACGATCAATGACTGCTGTCGTGTATGAAATGTATTTCCAGGGTAAATTACGTCGCATATTCAGAAATGCCTGTACATGGAAATGTCATGGGCACACTTCTCCGTACGTGAACCAGTTTAAGGGTACATAAATTGGTGAGACAATTTCGTTCGAACGGGTTTGGCCACGGAACGATTCAACGTATATAGTTCACACAAAGTTAATACAAAATCTATACAATATGCAAAAGATACATGAGTTGTTTGGCAACAATCCTTCTTAGCAAAACTACAATAAGCAGATTTGACCTTGTTTATAAACTGTCAACTACTTTCAGGCAAATTATCTGAACGTTAGCTACTTAGTGGTCAGTTTTCTTTACAGGTAGCAAAAAACTGTGACTCATGTTTAACACGCCAGCATAAAATTAAATGACTTTTTCATTTCTTTCCCATTTCTTCGGACTGCAGCTGAAAGAATTTGTAAATTAAAGGATTAAGAAGGTTCCATTATTAAATTAAAAACATAAGAATTTTATATTTTCGTTCTTACGACTAAATTTAAAACAGATAGCACATTTTTATTGAAGGCTGAACAATACACTAGGTCTCAGGAATTACCTTAAACGGAAATTAGTTTCTTCTTTCAATTTTCGCACTGGAATAAGATTCCGGAATTTATTTCTATTACAATTGTACCATGTAGTAGTTTTCTAAGAAAACAACCCGTTTTCACGAGCTCTAGATTAATTTTATTTTTAAAGGTTTTACCAAGAAACCAAGAGAAGGAAACTAATGCCTAAGGGAGGCGGGGGAGGGGAGGCCAATTGGTGCACGTGATCTTACCATTTAAGTGTTTTTCCCATCATTACGGCCTTTAAATACTGTACTTAGGAGTTTTTACGTATTCTAAAAGTTAGCTACTAATCTTGTAATAAGTTACTATTGGGTTCTTTCTCTCGCCGCGAAAAGCAAGTTTCTTTCTTCGAATGTCGGTCTAGCACAAATTTTAATCGGCCAAGAAGCTTAAAAATCGAGCACATCCGCTACAGAGTGAAACACTAATTCAAAAATCACGTGCCACGCAGTTTTCAGTAAGTTCATGCAGCACTGCGACCACCACCACGCAGAATGTTCCTTGAGCCTTACCAGCGACTGAGTGAATCACATTGTTCTTGACTAGCTGCCGTGAGCACTGCAGACAGCAGTTGCTACGGCCGGTGACCCTAATGACAATGTGACTAGCCTATGTGCCGAGCCATGGAGAAATTAGGTCCGCCAGTAACGAGGCTTATTACGTCGTGTGGGACTAGGAATCCCGTGCCGTGGCTGTGTCAGCGCAGGTGCACCTATCTAGCTCTCGCCCGCTGTGTAGTGTGCTGGTTACGCTTTCTGCCCCGGGTTTCACCTCGCCCGCCGTTGCAGCGGTACCGCACTGCTCAACTCTCATGCCTCGCTCAAGATCTCAATACGTGTGCATATGTACAGCGTTATAGGACAATACTGTAGCATAAATTTGGGCAGAGGACAAGAGACTTCTAAACGATGATAATGATACCCATTAAGAAAAATAAAACCACCAAAAAATGGGACGAATTTAGTGTCAACAACCTAATAACACATGCTCCGGAAGTACTCTGGGAGTAAAGGTGTTAAACATGGCTGCTTGGTTCACTGACCGTTTGTAAATTCAAAATGAAACAAATGAGCCCTCGGTCACACTTTTCAAAATCTTGGTCAGGTTGCCACCTGTGGCTGTACAGGTATGAGCAGCCCTTAGAGGCTCGCCTTCACGTAGTCTTTTTGAATTTTTGTGACTAAAGCCTTTCTGGCTTGTTATTTATGTTATACTTGACATGTGGGTACTGTCTCTGTATAGTACTGTTAGTCAGTACTTACACTTTTTTTACATATAAAAAAATTTTCTTCCATAAATTTGTAATTATGTTATAAACCACTTTGTATGTCTAAATTCTGATGAGAGCACTCTTAGAAGTGTTGAAACCTGGTGAACAAGACTTAAAAATTGTGATCGAGGGCCGGCCGGAGTGGCCGTGCGGTTCTGGGCGCTACAGTCTGGAACCGAGCGACCGCTACGGTCGCAGGTTCGAATCCTGCCTCGGGCATGGATGTGTGTGATGTCCTTACGTTGGTTAGGTTTAATTAGTTCTATGTTCTAGGTGACTGATGACCTCAGAAGTTAAGTCGCATAGTGCTCAGAGCCATGTTTTTTTTGTGATCGAGGGCTCATTTGTTCAATTTTCTATTCTGAGGGTGTTGAACGGGAGAATCTACGCAAACATATATTTACACACGAAAAACAATGTGGTTTATAAGGATACGCAAGAGGATTATTAAGCAACGGGAAAGAGGTACATCGAGAACGGAAGTTAACTCTGTTTTTGTTGAGTTGGAAACAACGTTTCATAGAGCATACAAGGGCAAGTTCTTCGAAATTTTAGCAGAAAAGGGAATGACCTGAAAAGGAAGGAGGCTAATTAAGAATCCGGGGCAGGAAGTCAACATACGAAGTGGAGAAGGCACGCATTGTCCGATATATATTTGGAGGAAATCGGAAAAGAATGTTTCGGCGAGAAAGCGAGAGAATGTATCAAATCGGCTGGTGACATGATGATTTACACTAAGTACGAACTGCCAATGAACAAAATGGCAGATGCAGACTTAGTCTCCTTGTTCACTCTGGTGGAAAAATATTTCACAAACTCCAGTCTGAAAAAAGTACGAAATTGGGAATCCCAACCAGTTCAAAACGAAACTGGAAAAAATCCTTATTAGCTACCATTTCTACAAATTATCTGAATATCTAGATTCAAGGATTGAAAACTGAGTTACCAACATGGCAAGTAGCAGTGTTTCTTGTACAGCTGCATAACAAGATACCGCAGTAATGCACTGTAAACAGAACTCATTATCTGCAGATGTATGTAACTATTTTCTTTGAAAAGTACTTATTAGGTTAGTGCGTAAGTTCGTTGCGCTTTTCCGAAAGTTTAATAAACACTACAGATATACATAACAGAGACTTTAGTCATCAACAACGTATTCTCCTTCACTACAACAGACTGCCAATGCTGGGGTAACTTTACGATTCCGCCACTGAGGAAATCTGTGATTTTGAGGTGAAGAAATCGTCGAGTCGTTGAATAAGATGGGTAGGGAAGGATTGTCCATCTAAACTCTTGTATAGTGTTTTTTGTCATTCTAGCGGTCATTATCGCGGAGTTGTATTACTTACGCAGTCCTTCATGTCGTTGCTTTTGGATTGCGACTGCAAGATCTCACATGTTGATAAATGTCAGCAATGATGGTTACACCGTCGCTCTTTCACCAGATGCATAACATTATCTTCCGTGTCTTTGTACGAGGAGTTGTTGGTTTGTTTCGGCCCAACCACTCATTTCTTTTTCCTTATTTTATCATAAAGACACAATTTCTCTTCATCATTTACAATAGGAATGATCAGTGTTGTTCACCAGCCAATTGATGACGAGCAAACAGATGTACGTATGGCTACCCGCGATTTTTGTGATTTTGGCTTCGAGCATGCGCTACCCATACAAGGCCTTCACCACTGCATGCAAATGTCGCACGATGGTGGAATGATAAAAGTCCATCACATCTGCCAGTCCATGAGTGCACTGACGTACATCATTGTGGATTAAAGATATTCATCAAACCCAGAAGGTCCTCGTGAACGCCACTAATGTCAAAACGATCCTCCTTAAAACGAGAAAACCGTTTTCTTGCCGTACTCTGTCCAATATCATATCCCCATACACGGCGAAAATGTTTCTGGCTGCCTCTACTGAACTCAAAGAGAAGCATATGTCGGAATTGTTCCGATTTCTCCACTCAGCCCTCCATTTTTTAGTGTCCACAGGTCCACTCACTATCTCCAAGTGACAATATGTAAGCTCAAATAGCAACAGTGAACTATGAATAAAAAATGACAATCAATAGATAAACCCATAGCAGCCGGAATACCAATCTGCAAGACAATTATGCTACCAACTTATGCAGCAACCTATTATGTAAACACACAGATCTATTTGTTTCCACAAAAATCACGATTTGCATAATAGCTGTATGTCACTTCACCACAACCAACCGGTTCTGATAAGAAAGCACGCTATTCTCAGACACCTATGCACAATGAAAAAAATTACGGTGCGTTCTCTGACCGAAACTAGTTGTTAGCAATAATGTGCCATGCAATTATTGTTCAACTCAAGATTTATCAAAAATATTACACTACTGGCCATTAAAATTGCTACACCAAGAAGAAATGCTGATGATAAACGGGTATTCATTGGACAAATATATTATACTAGAACTGACATGTGATTACATTTTCACGCATAGGTCCTCAGAAATCACCTCTGGCCGTAATAACGCCCTTGATACGCCTGGCCATTGAGTCAAACAGGGCTTGGATGGCGTGTACAGGTACAGCTGCCCATGCACCTTCAACACGATACCACAGTTCATCAAGAGTAATGACTGGCATATTGTGACGAGCCAGCTGCTCGGCCACTATTGACCAGACGTTTTCAATTGGTGAGAGATCTGGAGAGTGTGCTGGCCAGGGCAGTAGTCGAACATTTTCTGTATCCAGAAAGGCCCGTACAGGACGTGCAACATGACATCGTGCATTACCCTGCTGAAATGTAGGGTTTCGCAAGCATCGAATTAATGTTAGAGCCACGGGTCATAACACATCTGAAATGTAACGACCACTGTTCAAAGTGCTATCAATGCGAACAAGGGGTGACCGAGACGTGTAACCAAATGCACCCCATACCATCACGCCGGGTTATATGCCCGTATGGCGATGACGAATACACGCTTCCAATGGGCGTTCACCGCGATGTCCACAAACACGGATGCGATCATCATGATGCTGTATACAGAATCTGTATTCATCCGAAAAAATGACGTTTTGCCACTCGTGCACACAGGTTCGTCGTTGAGTACACCAGCGCAGGCGCTCCTGTCTGTGATGCAGAATCAAGGGTAACCGCAGCCATGGTCTCCGAGCTGCTGCAAACGTCGTCGAACTGTTCGTGCAGATGGTTGTTGTCTTGCAAACGTCCCCATCTGTTGACTCAGGGATCGAGACGTGGCTGCACGATCCGTTACAGCCATGCGGATAAGATGCCTGTCATCTCGACTGCTAGTGATACGAGGCCGTTGGGATCCAGCACGGCGTTCCGTATTACCCTCCTGCACCCACCGATTCCATATTCTGCTAACAGTCATTCGATCTCGACCAACGCGAGCAGCAATGTCGTGATACGATAAACCGCAATCGCGATAGGCTACAATCCGACCTTCATCACAGTCGGATACGTGATGGTACGCATTTCTCCTCCTTACACGAGGCATCACAACAACGTTTCACCAGGCAACGCCGGTCAACTGCTCTTTGTGTATGAGAAATGGGATGGAAACTTTCCTCATGTCAGCACGTTGTAGGTGTCGCCTCCGGTGCTAACCTTGTGTGAATGCTCTGAAAAGCTAATCATTTGCATATCACAGCATCTTCTTCCTGTCGGTTAAATTTCGCTTCTGTAGGACATCTTCGTGGTGTAGCAATTTTAATGGCCAGTAGTGTAACAAGTTGTAAACCACCGCCTCCTTAAAATAACCAAAAAGTGTTAAAAGTACCAGTATGGGTTTAATTTAGCTCGCGTAAGCGTGACTAGCATCGGGCAGTATAGTAATAGTTTATTGTAAATTCAGATTAAGTTTATGATTTCTGTTTCAACTTCCATTCTACGTCACACGCCATTTTGTTATAGCGGAATTTACCTACACAATTACTTCTTTTCCCGCATTTTTGGGAATTCGTGACGTTTACGGTTGTTTGAGTCTTAAACGCAAATATGTCGAGCGACGAAAAGTTACTATTTATGATCAGAATACTCCTACTTTCGTGTAATATCTCAGCTTGTGCTTCCATTCCGCAAGTGGGAATGGAGAGAGAAGCTCAAGAAAGCAATGTGCACCGCCCGCGGCTGTTAAGCAACAGGTTTTTGAACCGCCGCACCGTAGTTTCCTAGGCACCCGTATCTGAACTTGGGCCGCAGTCGCAGTATCAAATGTCGCAGCGTATCGAATGCCAATACCAGTTCCGTAACGAAAGTGGCCGCCATTCCTCCGCGCATTGGACAAAGCGCACTATCGCCCGCATTTCACTTTGCAGTTGTTCAAGGTCACTGACCTATTTTGTGTGGTAGTATCTGTCGCTGCACGGATTGCGGTAAGGATAAGTGACAAACTTATTTCTTCCCGCGCAAGGTAAAAGGGTTCTCTGCTATGCTATCGTCCCTATGGAAAAACTAAAATCTGCACTAATTTTACTTAAGTATAAACATAAAGCACTGAACTGAAGACGGATAGCGAGTAGCATGTGGCACTCCCTTTTGGCCAGATACTGCAGCGACGTGAGGTGGCATGGATTGCACGAGGCAATAGAAGGCGTTGGAGAGATTCTGACCCAAGCCAATAGCTCGCAGAGATTGGTCAAAGCACTATAAGAACGACTAAAATAAATCTAAATATTTACTTGTTTCGTAAAACAGGTAAAGAGCCTTATCTCAATATGAACGTGAAAATTTAGCTTTCATCAGGGGTATGTAGAAGAACTGCGGCCGAAGTTTAGAACAATAATTGACCAAACACTGGATATATATGTACAAGTGTAATTCTAAAACTTCACAACATTCTTTTCTCCAGACGTTCTTATGCAAGATAACCAAAGACTTATCTTATGACATATTTTGATATCTGTGCTACAGTTATATGTAGTTAAATTCACCCACAGAAAGAAGCGATCATTTATATTGAGCTTTGCTGATATAACTGGTAGAAAGTTATTGCATAGAATAACACCCTGAGGTGGCTTCTTAGCTTTGAACCGAAGAATACTGTCGTTAACAGATGTTTGACCGTAAGCTGCTTCGTTCTCTGCCCTGTAGCAGTTCGAAACGTACCGAAATATTTGGTAGCTAATTGCAATAACACAGCATCAAATGGCCAAGGGACGAGCAGCGTTACTGCTTAAGTGCCAAACACGTGACGTGTATTCCAGAAATTATAATAATAAAATGATTTAAATTCCAAAACGTTCCAGTTCTGCAAGCAAAACATCTACGTGGTAAACCGCCTTTAATATTGGCATCGAGGCGTTGCTATCGGTAATCAGTCATAGGATTCAAGGCAGGGCGTTACCGAGTCGAGTTGGTACAGTGGCTAAGACACGGGGTATTTGCACGATTTCCCTAAACCGCTAAAGGAAAAATTCCAGAATGATTCATTTGATTTAAACACGGCAATGTTTTCGGCAGTCGTTGCCCAATCCGGGCTTGGGATACTGTCGAAATACCGAGTCCTCAACGGGCGTTGAATTCTGGTCTCCGTTCGTTCACAACCGTGGTTCCCAGCATGTGGGTTAATTACCCCGAGAAGGGTAAAATGTATAAACAAAAAGGTTCGATTGTGTTTCGCCCACGAAACTGCATTATTTTTTTAAAAGATCGTAAGTATTACACTGTTTCGTAAGACTGTAAAATTGATTACACAAGTTACCAAAACGAAGATTTTTGTCAGATACTAGCAGTTACAACTAGTTAAATGAATGTATGAACATCTTCTTCCTCAAAGAGTCCTGAGGTCTTCATACTCTGCCAATTCAGAAGTAAGCGATGGAGCAATTAACTGACTTAAGAAATGTAACTTATATATAAAAGGAAGATTACAAACAGGCAATATCGATAGTCTCATTAGTTTGTGGTGAAATGAAACCCCTACATGTCATTTATTCTTTATCATTTTAAAAGTAAAAGCGGTCGAAGAATATTGCTTTTCATATTAACAGAATCTTCCGTCGGTTCTTGGTAGAACAACATTATAATAAATGAAAAGCACCAGTTTGCTTTTGTTCTACAATATTACTTTTATTGTTAACCGGTTTTCGGCTTACAAGGCCATCTTCAGACATTTACTCAGTCTTCAGATATTTACTCAGTGAATGTCTGAAGATGGCCTTGTAAGCCGAAAACCGGTTAACAATAAAAGTAATATTGTAGAACAAAAGCAAACTGGTGCTTTTCATTTATTAATATTGCTTTTCATTCCAAATTTTAGTTGGGCGCTAATAATGATGATAAAGCGCGGAATGAGACATCAGGGGTAGTTGGGAACCAGTGCTTTACAGGCTCTCATATAGACTCCGGCGACCGGAAGGTAAAAAAAGGTCGCAGATAAAATTACTAGAGCTCATAGTACATGCAGTTTTCGATTAGTAGATAGATTAGTAACAGGATCGAACCGCCCAGATATGCGCGCTCTTTAGCACGGGGCTTCCGGTATTCGGGTAGGCGCGCGGTCCTCGGATCGAACCCGCCCGGCGGACTGACGACGAGGGCCGGTGTGCCGACCAGCCCGGACACGGTTTTTAGGCAGTTTTACACGTACGATTAGCTGAATACCAGGTTGGTACCCTCTCCCGCCTCAGTTACACGATTCGCAACCACTTCGAAAACGTTCACATTCTTTCACACGAGACAGACGGAAGACAAAGAATACACAAAATCCGCCCCGGAGTTGGGGAGAAATGCCGTCGGGAAAGGCATTCGCCCACCTTCTGCCACTAACATTGCCAAATCCAGATTAACGTGCCGATCCTGAGACGACACGGGAGAAGGCCATGAAAGAGAAGACGTGAAATGGTGATTAATAATGGCGTCATAATAAAATGAAAGCGGTCAGGACAAGATATGAAAGACCCAATGTAAAGCACGAAAACCACACTGCTGGCTATTAAAACTGCATCAGATTAAAGACGGTGTGCAACAAATGTCATATTGGCTTGAGCAGTACTACATAATAAGTGAAAAGCATATTACAGTGTATGTTCTACAGCAGTGGTAGTCAACTTGGTCTCTACTACCCACTAGTGGGCATTCCAACTTTCATGGTGTGAGGTAGGCTGTTAATGATATTTTCATTAAGTTTGTATAAAATTTTGACATAAAGTACATTCATGTTCAGAAAAAACAAAATACGTTGAACAACTAGAGACAGGACCTTCATACTCACGGAACATGTACAGTAGTATGTTCTGCAGAAATGATTAGCATGTCAGTTACCTCGGTTACGCCATGTTTCCTGTTGCCTAATAGACACAGGGTCCACTGCGGGACCTGACAACTTGTTCCATGTGTGATGGCATACAAGATGCGAATGGCTTCCTGTGGTATAATCACCTATGCTACTCCAAAGTTCGCCTGTGGTGGTTAGCACTGGGTCACAGCGCTGCATCCTTCGTTTGACTCTATCCCCACACATTTTCGACTGGCGACAATTCTGCTGATCTGGCGGGCCAGGGCAAAAGTCTGACGTCCTGTGACGTCACGTGTTGGTGCAGCAACCAAAGAGGCACGTGTTGGTGCAACAACATGTGATCGTGCATTGTCATGCTGAAAAATGGCGTTTGGGGTGTTGTGCAGAAATAATATCGCTATGGGTGGCAGGATGTTGTTCATGCAGTCACACTGGACTCAGTGCCCGGGATACGCACCGAATGTGATTTTCTGTTGGACCCAATAGCTCCCCACGCCATAAGGCCTTGAGTTCGCACTGTATGTCTTGTGCTAATGCAGTCGCTGTGATGTCATTCCCCATGTCCGTGGCGAACCAAAATGCGGCCATCATTTTCAAACAGAGCCTGGATTCGTCCAAAAACACTGTCTGATGCCATTCCTGTCCCAATGACGTTGTTTCACACACCATTGCGGTCTAGCATGTTTCTCGACATTCGTCAAAGATAGACGGAGATGTGGAGACGCGCACGTAACCCATAGAGTAATAAATGGCGACGGACTGTCACCCCTGATAGTGTACGAAGTGTTCCACTGTTCAAATGTTGCGCCAGAGCCGAGGAGGATGCACAACATCTGTTCTGTAATCCCATTCGGATGGGGTGTCGATCTTCACGGAGGGTGGTCTGGGTGGTGCGACCTGACCCACCTCGTCGTGTTGTATGGCCTTTCATGAATCATTCTGCATAGACCCGCTGTACTGCCGAAACGCTTCGCCCAACGCGAGCAGCAATTTCCCGGATGGATGCATCACATTCTCTCATGCCAATAATATGCCGTCTTTGAAGCTCACTGATTTGACGGTACGGTTCGCGCATATGTCTGCGAGGCATTCTCCACCTCTATTCATGTCACACTGATCGATTACCTTCGGTTAATAGAGAGGAGAGCCGCAGGTCCATTTGACCGGTAGATGGTGTGCGCTCCGATATCGATGTTGACCTTGAAGCCACGGGTCGACATGGTTCAAATGTTAAGTATTTCAGCAGAAAATACTAGTGTTCATTTCCTGTGAATATAAACACACTATCTTGTAGTCGTTCAATATGTTCTGTTTTTTTTTCTGGACATGATTCATTTCCTAAAGTAATAATTATGTACTCTAAATAGCTGCAACTCTGCTTTATAATTTTATAACGTAAACTTACTTCTTAACTTTACTGTAGAACTTGTGGGGCTACACCATGCGTGATCTCATCGTACCACGAGACTAGCGCCCGAGAGAGCACTGTTCGCTTAGCTGTGAAGAGTCGTACAGCCACGCCACATTCATTAAGTAAGGAAACTGGCTTATTTGCAGCGAGACAATTGTCCACACGAAAAATGCGACGACATGTGGAGCACCAAGGACATTCGGCGAGGGAAACATTGTTCTATTCAAGGCCAAAGGACCATTTTTACGAGTAACTTTCCTACAACGATATCTGCACTAGGAGTAATGCTACGAAATCAAGTAAACGTAATGCCATCAAGTCGACTTTACGATTCCATGATCTAAATAAAGCGAGATCCATCGCCACATCCACCTGCTTAGTAGTATCGATCTTTTCTGTCTAGTTTCAGCCGCACTACTATCGCCACAGTGCTGAGAAATATTAATACGAATTTTGCTACCTGACGACGAGGCCCTAGGCAGCTTGAGACCCGTATTGGGAAAACAAAAATTCTTAATTTACGATCACAGAAGGCGACTGATTGCACCCATTTCTAACACCGATTGACTAACTTGCTGGGGAACAAAACAGTGTAGGTGGCAGAAGAAAGTGTGTTAACATTTGCAATGTTTATTCGCGTTTTCTTAAATTATTCATGACCTTTGTTGTAACTACTACTTAATCCTCTTAATACCAAGAGGGAGTAGTACTTTGTACCGACCTTCAGATAAATTATAATTTAGTAAGGCACTTTGCGTTTTAGAATTTTGAAAAAAATATTGTTTTTAATGAAGTTTTCTACCAAAGTAATAAATGTTTTAAGTTTCTGAGTTAAACATAACGTATAAAAGTAAGTCTCAGAAGCATCTGTGACTTTTCACAATGAACGTCATTCAATATCTTCAGGTTCAAGACCCTACTTAATCCTCTTAATACCAAAGTGGAGGAGTACTTTTTACCCACCTTATGATAAATTGTAATTTAGTAAGGCACTTTAAGTTTTAGAATTTTGAAAAAAAATATTTTTTGTTTTTAATGAAGTTTTCTACCAAATTTATAAATGTTTTAAGTTTCTCTGTTAAACATAACGTACAAAAACAAGTCTCAGTAGTAGATCTGACTTTTCACAATGAACGTCATTCAATATTTTCAGGTTCAGGATCCTACTTATATACATCAGTATCTCTTTAAAAGTATGTTGTGAAGAAAAGCCAACAACAATTAACAATTTTTTTTAATTTTTTTGGTGATCGTGTTCTAAAAAATATTTCCAAATTTTCCCTCTTCAAAAGGTCTGTTGTTAATATGTCAACAACAATTAACAAATTTTGTCTGATTTTCTTCATTATTTACGGTGAGCGTAAAGTATCCCTGTCAGCCTGGTAGTACTCGTTATTTAAAATGCGTTGGTATCAGGAGGGTTAAACAACCCACGGCTTAGCACACTGGACTCGCATTCGGGAGGACGACGGTTCAATCCCGCGTCCGGCCATCCTGATTTAGGTTTTCCGTCATTTCCCTAAATCGCTTCAGGCATATGCCGGGATGGTACCTTTGAAAGAAGACGGCCGACTTCCTTCCCTATCCTTCCCTAATCGAATGAGACCGATGACCTCGCTGTTTGGTCTCTTTCTCCAAACAACCCAACCCCTAATCACAGCCCCTCCCTTCCCCATCCTGCTCCAACATTACCAGCTTTTCGATTTCTGAGATCCCGATATTGACGAGACGAACTTTTAATCTCCCTTGCTTCATTTGTAAAGGGAGAACAGGCCTTGCATCGCATGCCTCACACATGTTTCGTGACTTGGCCATGTACTGAATTTCAAACTTAGAAGGTATGACGCCTTGAAGGTAAAGAACGATGACCGAAAACAAAACACCGTCTCAGAATCTGTATCACGAAGTGCTCTACTAGAGAAGGATTTATTTTAACTATTTCGCAACATTAATAATCTTCCGTGTACGGTGGGGCAGCTAGCTTCCGGAAAATGTTCAATAATTTTTTGTCTGTTTGAACGATTTATAATGAGGACGGCAGTGACACTGTATGTCAGCACGGCCTAACCGCAGGCTCGGTCAGCCGGCCTGGAATGCCACCTGGGAAAAGAAAATAAAGAGGAAACGGTAACAGGAGAACATGTGTTGTCAGAAGACATCTGTATGCACGCGCAGCAAGTGGAACAGGGAGAGTAGCTTACTGTGGGAGTGGAACGCGACGTCTACGGAGAAGAGTCGGCTTTCCACTTCAACGGCAGTACATTCGAACAACTTTAACTGGTGTCCCGCAAGGCTCCATTTATGCACCTGCTGATTCTCATCCGTACGAGCACAACACGCTGAGCCACTCGCGCGAAACTTTGATAGGTAAGAGCTAATGTTATATAAAGCTTGTTGTCGTATGTCTTGATACCTTCATCCTGCAAATGGATCATATCCAGTTAAAGACAGTAAATCTCTCAATTAGCCACCCAGTAACAGACAAAAGAACCAGGAATCTTGAACAATAAGAGTATACTCTCATCTGTAGATGTGGTGCAAAATACTAGAAATATTACTCGGCGGCACTATTTCCCAAATATCGGCACTGCCACGACAATGGTGATGAGCTGAGTATCATGGCATAAGAATAGAGATGTTCGCTTGTGTCGGAGTACTACTAAACACTGTTCAATGAATGTTTAATCAGCACGATCTTGCTTGTAATGCAATCCGTAGCATTTTGGAGTGTAAGAATTTAGTGATTCAGATCGTTCAAATGGCTCTAAGCACTATGGGCCTTAACATCTGAGGTCATCAGTCCCCTAGACTTACAACTACTTAAATCTAACTAACCTGAGGACATCACACACATCCATGCCCGAGGCGGGATTCGAACCTGCGACCGTAGCAGTCGCGCCGTTCCGGACTGAACCGCCGAGAACCGCTCGGCAACAGCGGCCGACAAGAATTTAGTGAATTCGCCGTCTTGGCGTAATTCAAATTTCAGCTGACCTACCGCGCCGCACCGTTCACATTACTACTTTAATGCCAGTCGTGGCGTTTTAATAACACACAGTTTTTCACTATTAACTGTATCCTCACACACGGAGAGATTTCATTAAAATCTAGAACTACAGTGGTAGTGGACGAGTAGTTTACTATATTTTCCTTTTTTGCGCTCCGCTGAAATCGTCGTGTACGAAATCCGACACCAAAGAAATAAAACTGATCTACAAGTTTATGTGCTCACCGAACACTATTACTGCTGGTCGCTCTGCTCGCGATAATACATGCAGTGCTATCAGTCTCCACATTTACAATCACGGCGATGGTTCAAATGGCTCTGAGCACTATGGGATTTAACATCTGAGGTCATCAGTCCCCTAGAACTTAGAACTACTTAAACCTAACTAACCTATGGACATCACACACATCCATGCCCGAGGCAGGATTCGAACCTGCGACCGTAGCCGTCGCGCCATTTCAGACTGTAGCGGCTAGAACCGCTCGGTCACCCCGGCCGGCACAATCACGACGACATATGCACCAAACTAAGGAGAGGTACATCGACTCAGTAATACATAAAAGCACAAAATCTGAACAAGCCAAGTTAAAAATTTGCAATGTTAACAGGCGAACATCTTTTAAGTTCACAATGATTCCACCAGAGGCGCCTCCTACGTTTGTTGCATCGTAAATTACTGCTTTCTCTACCAGACGCGCTTCGAATGCTTAATTGCCACTTATCGGTTCTTCACAACGAATGGAGCAATCGTCATTTTGCATTACAAAGACATCCAGACAGGACGTCTACACTGAATGCGTACGCGAGACAAAATCATTGATAATTATGGCACGATTACAAGCATCTGGAAAACAAATATAAGGTGATTCAAATAAGGGTTTAGAAATTGACATGGCACATCGCGCACACAAGCACCAGGTCGCAAAAGCGACGAGGGGGGCCCTATGGTCACGAGACTGAAGCTTCGCTGATGACGCCGCGTTCTCACTCGAGGGTGTGATGAAGATTCACGACCTGCATACGCGGAGTTCGCGACCCAGTCCATGCAGGTACCGACCATGTGTGTGGTAACGTGTATTTTGTATGTCAACGGTGGGAAGTTTCTGCCGCGTTTCGCAGGTTTTTCGTGAATTAAGCGATTTCTCACCAGTCACATTGGAAGCAGCGTGTAGTCATCCCCTCCATGTAAAGCTTGTTGAAAGTAAATAGTGGAGATCTGTGAAATAAAAATTCCGGACTTTTGTCTCTGTGCAATAGTTGAGGGACCTTCGTCTCCAGGCTATGGCTGGGAGGCATTCATCTCCAGGCTGTCGATGAGAAGTTTTCGTCTCCGGGTCATCACTGCTGAGGCATTTGGCTCCGGCCACTATCTGGTGCTGATTAGTGTTTGCAAGCTGATTTGGAGAAATTCAAATGTCGCAAATTCTTGTAGCGCGATACACATTCTGATGACCTCGTTACTTGTTTGCTTTGCCGCACAACTTGCGCTGCTCAATTTTGTTATAATTTTTTGGCTCATTGTTGTGTCCTTAACTTTGATTTTCTGAGCTGCCCAGATGAGCAGATCATCTTGGGCACTCTCCATATCGTCTTCCACATTTTCTGGTACTTCCCCACAGTGTTAGAGTAAGTTAGTAATTTGACTGAATTTTAAAGAATTTTGCTCTGTTAATTTTACGGTGATTTATGTTAATCATTAGAGTAAGAACGTAACTGTTAATGTCAGTATTGATTTAGATTTCTATATCCCTCGCTTCCCTACGACTTTTCCGTGGTTAGGAGACACATAAATAACAAAAGAAACCTGTTGTACCCCCGTGTTGTTCTCACTGTGACAGTGCTTTCGTTGTGTACAGTAGCCAAACTCAACGATCAATTCAATTAAGAATTATTCAACGATCAGTTATATTAAGAATTCAGAGAAAAGAACGAGCATTGCACTTGCTTGTCGTGTATGACCAAAGATATGTTTTATTACGAGCATTGCACTCGCGTTACTCGAGTCAGATCCGGTTCACACAAGACTGCATTTTCAATATTAGGGGTACTTTGAACGGAAGAAAGGATGGTACAACCATAAGAGGCAGGCTGACAGACAAAACGATTGATGAACGATAGCAGTATTATGGGATGGCCATTAGAAATACAGTAATATTGAGGATTTGTTGAAAATGAAGCAGGCACTATGGGCTACCTTCTTCCACAGACTGCCAACTGATGAAAAACCAGTATACCACCTTTGCCCTCCTGGGCCTGATTCATGGTGCAGTTACTGCAATGCCCAGAACTCAAACAGTTCATACAGCCATAAACAGTCCATCTCAACAGCAGTCATGGATATCATAAAACCTATTTACAGAGACCTGGCAAATCCTGAATTACTGAAGAAGTGTCTGCATGGTCAGACTCAAAATCCGAATGAGTCGAACTATAATCTTATATAGACTTGCTTACCGAAAAATGTTTTTGTTGGAATGAAAACAATAAATTGGAGGTGGGGGGGGGGGGGGTCGGGTCAGTGATGCTGTTATTGATTTTAATTATTGCAATATTGCTAGGGTGAAAGTGCTACAGCATATGGGAATTAATCCTGGAGCAAACTGCGTCAGAGAACTTGAATGGATGGACAAAGTTCGCATTGATAAAGCAGAGTATGCACCCCAGTTGGCCACTAAGGAGTCCAGAAATAAGAAAAGAAGAAAAAACTTGGAAAAAGTCAAGAGGATGATAAACAGTATGGTGCAGGGTGCTTCTGAGTGACGAAAAATAAAAAAATTAAGCATATATTGAGTTACAGTCTTTTGAAACTTTAGAAGCCGTCCCAGAAAATTTACATTTTCTGTTGCATTTTCCCCTAAATCTCAGAAACCACTTTGAGTAGAGTATTCAAATTTTCAAGGAGTAATAACATAAATATCCTGAGTCTAATGAACTAAAAGAAGAACATAATGTTATGTGTAATTAAAATTACTTAGGATAATTTGCAAAAAAGTACACAAAAATTTAACCGTGTAATTAAAAATTGTATTTCCGAAGCAGTGGCTGAAATGCAATTATTATAGTTCAGTAGACTCAGAACATACAGTTTAATGTCCTGTAAAAGTTTCATGTCAATGGCTACAGTGGTTCCTGAAATACAGGGAAGCCGAGTCACTAAATTTAACATTGTCGGGATAGGGCGTTCCAACTCCCCTAAAGTAATTGCTGTCTCTTTTTCGTCTAGGAGTTACACAGAAAATAGGGAGGCAAGATCTTTTATTTGAATTTATAGCTTAATACCACAACAAAATAAATGCAATATTGCAGTCTCTCGAACGAAGTTGACATCCTCGACACAGCCATGTCACAATTAATGACAAAAACTGTCGCCTTGCCAGAAAGGCTGGGTACGATCGATCTAGACCAAAGAGTCGCGCCCGCTACCACCCGACTACACTCTGCTTGGGAGGTGGGCCAGTCAACTGGACATTAAGGTGCGATCGTATTTTACAGCGCCACTTGCTCCGCTCGTATTTCAGAGCGACGCGCCCGCTGTAAGCTGAGAGGCTATTTAACAGCGTCGTAACGCGCAGAGGGCGCCAGATCCGACGGCAGAGGACGGCTCAATGTCGCAACCCATCTCGCCATCAGGGCCTGCCTTCCGCCTCCACCGCCATCCCGTCACGCTCCCTGCCCTGGTAAAGTACCAACCCGTAATCATCCCGCCGCTAATTGTCCCGCCACGGCCACGAGAAAACATCTCGCGAATTAACAACGCGCTCAGCTGCTTCCGTGGGGAAAAATGCTCGCAAAATAAGAGAAAAAAAAAAAGGCTTTCGTAGCAGCTGTCAGCAAAAGGAAAACCTTTTGGGTACTTACGCCGCATCATTTTCCTGTCACCACTCTTCAACCCAACATTGCCCTCCGTGCATCGTAAAGTGGAGTTCACGTGTTCGAATCCGGCATCTGTAACGGTTCTGACGACCAGAAGATACAATGGTGCGTACTCTTTAAATGGACGGAAACATTTGTATGCTGATTCTAAATGAAATGACGTAAACTGCTCTTAAACCTACGATTCCATTTGTATTTGCTCAGCGCATATTGAGACTGGGTACGTTATACAGTGAAGCGCCAAAGAAACTGGTATAGGCATGCGTATTCGAATACAGAGATATATAAACAAGCAGAATACGGCGGTACGGTAGGCAACGTCTATATGAGACAAGTGTCTGACGTAGTTGTTAAGATCGGTCACCGCTGCTACAATGGCAGGTTATAAAGAATTAAGTGATGTTTAAAGCTTACCCGGCGTACTGATGTGTTCCATAAAAACACGGGAGAACTGCCGGATATCAGTAACGTCGTGCCACGATATTTCGGCGCAGAGTCTTCTGGCCATCTTCAGGTGAATGCCACTGTAGTAGTACTACTGGACCAGTAGTACTACTACAGTGGCATTCACCTGAAGATGGCCAGAAGACTCTGCGCCGAAATATCGTGGCACGACGTTACTGATATCCGGCAGTTCTCCCGTGTTTTTATGGAACAAGAATGAAGTGAGTTTGAACGTGGAGCTGTAGTCGGCGCACGAGCGATGGGACACACCATCTCCAAGGTAGCGCTGAAATGGAGATTTTGCCGCACGACCATTTCACGAGTGTACCGTGAATATCAGGAATCCCGTAAAACATCAAATCTCCTACATCGCTGCGGCTGAAAAAAGATCCTGCAAGTACGGGACAAACGAGGACTCAAGAGAGTCGTTCAACGTGACAGAAGTTGTGATGTTCGCTATTTTTGACTTCATTAAAACAGCAAATACGAGTAGTTAATACTGTCAGCCAGAAGGCAAATACTTGTTTAATTAATGTATAATGAGGCGTCGCAAGGCGACGGTGGAATTTTCTAAATAATGTAATTCGTCGTCTTTGGGTGGCAATATAAACTGAAAAATACGGATAGATATGCGATCCTTCACTATTTTGTTCGCTGGAGAACAAATGAAGCCTTGAGCGCTAAAAAGACTTGTACTGTTTTTCTCGAGTAAGACGGACGCAGATTTGTGGCAGTCTGATCTAATTTTTACTAAATGTATATAAACGTGTTATGTCTAAGTTTGAGTGAAGTGTAAAGAACTGTTATAACTTACCGTGACGACGCACGAGCGACTCAAAGAAGACAATGGCTATATAAAAGAGCGCTCAATGGACATGATACGGACATAAAAATCTACCGTCATTGTAGTACTAAGCTTAAGGTACGATATAGGTTTTAGTTATAATAAATATTTGTTCTGGGAATACTGAATCATTTAGCAGTGCTCATTCCTATTATCTCCTCAGTATTATTTTCATTTTAATTATGCATTTTGCTAATATTACAGACACAAAGATCAGCAGTCCAATGTGCGTGTTACATTGATAAAAAGAAAACTGTTTTATCGTCTTCTTGCATCAGCTTTAATATTGAATTTCCCTTTTGTGTGATGTTACAGTTGTTTTTGCGCCCTTAAGAACTTTCTGGTCCCTTAGGAAATTGTTTTGTCATAACAATAACTTCACAACCGGGTATGATCGTATCTACGATCATGAAGTAATTAGAAGGACGATAACGCAATTTCTTAATCAATAGCACGCTAGTTGTGACTGCCTCAAGCCACGCGAAACTGCAAGTAAAAACTATTCACATCGCATAATGCAATATTTTATGACAATGGTCAATCCATGATTCTTACGCCAATTGTGATTGATAAAACAGTAAGCTAAATCTCAATTTCCAACTTTCCATTGAATAACAACATCACTTTTATTTTGTAACATCACAAAGTGCAACCCTCCAGCAAGTTGCTGCAGATTTCAATGCTGGGTCATCAACAAGAGTCAGCGTATGTAACAGTCAACGAAACATCATCGATATGGGCTTTCTTGGCCGAAGGCCCACTCGTGTAATCTTGATGACTGCACAGCACAAAGCTTTACGCCTCGCCTGGGCTCGTCAACACGGACACTGGATTGTTGATAACTAGAAACAAAAATGGTTCAGATGGCTATGAGCACTATGGGACTTAACATCTTAGGTCATCAGTCCCCTAGAACTTAGAACTACTTAAACCTAACTAACCTAAGGACATCACACACACCCATGCCCGAGGCAGGATTCGAACCCGCGACCGTAGCAGTCCCGCGGTTCCGGACTGCAGCGCCTAGACCGCACGGCCACCGCGGCCGGCTGATAACTAGAAACGACTCTGACAGGAGATACGTACGTAAGCATTCTGTCTGATGACCTGCATCCATTCATGTCCACTGTGCATTCCGACGGACTTGGGCAATTCCAGAAGGACATTGCGACACTCCATACGTACAGAACTGCTACAGAGTGGCTCCAGGAACGCTCTTCTGAGTTTAAACACTTCCGCTGGCCACCCAACTCCACAGACGTGAACATTATTGAGCACATCTGGGATGCCTTGCAGCGTGCTGTTCAGAAGAGATCTCCATTGCCTCGTACTATTACGGATTAATGGACAGCCCTACAGTATTCATGGTGCCAATTCCCTCCAGCACTAATTCAAGACATTAGTCGAGTGCATGCCACGTCCTGCTGCGGGGCTTCAGCGTGCTCGCGGGGACCCTACATGATATTAGGCAGGTGTACCAGTTTCTTTGGCTCTTCAGTGTAATTAGACACGTGCTGTGTGTGGTGAAAAGTATCCGAGCACCCCTACGAAATGCGGAATTGACCTCCAGATGTCACCAAAGGCAGACCCGCCAGCATAAAACGAGACGGTGAATACAGTGTAGTCAGCATAGAAGCACTTAAAAGCAGAACAGGTCGGTCAAGACACCTCAGTGACTTCGAATGTTGTCTACGTCATTGAAAGTCAGGTAACAAATCCATCAGGGTCATTTCAACCCTTCTGTAGCCGCCCAAGTCGACTATTGATGTGATAGGGAAGTGGAATCGCAAACATAACCACAGCTGAAACGAGACCACGCAGATATGACGTACTGACGTAAAAGGGCTGTCGAGAAGTGACAGTCTTGTGTGTGTGTGTGTGTGTGTGTGTGTGTGTGTGTGTGTGTGTTTGGGTGGGGGTGAAGAGAGTTTTCATGATTGCATGAAATCATTGGAAGGAATCACAGATTAGTTCCAAAGTGCTACGAGCTGTCCTGCTGGCATAATGATTGTGGTCCCCTTATTGCCGTTACGAAAAAGCAATATGCGGAGGGATAACTACACACCGCATAGCATTCTGGGGTGCAATGGTCGAGCAACTCCTCATAAAAAATACATTTCTAATGAATAGCTCTGTTACACTCAAAGTTACATGGATTCACAAGTGAATAAATGTACTGATAGGCTGTGGTTAATATTCCCAGCTGCTTAAAGAGATTCCTGCAAGACGTACTAATGTGAACCCCGCACATAAAATCAGGTATTTATCTTGAAACGCGTAGAGGAAATGTGCATAACAGAAAATTGTTCAAATGGCTCTGAGCACTATGGGACTTAACATCTGAGGTCATCAGTCCCCTAGACTTAGAACTACTTAAACCTAACTAACCTAAGGACATCACACACATCCATGCCCGAGGTAGGATTCGAGCCTGCGACCGCAGCAGCAGCGCGCTTCCGGACTGAAGCGCCTAGAACCGCTCGGCCACAGCTGCCGGTACATAACAGAAGTTCGCGCTCCTTATATCTGCAGGTCTTTTAATTTTCCATCCCTTAATTGCACCAAATTCTCTAAACAAACATAGATGACTAATTTATTTGTGCGTTGTTGAGTAAAACTCCGTTTACTCTCAAAATTCGTCAGCGACAAAGACCTGTTATTGAAACGTGAGGAAACCCGTCAAGGAGGAGAGAATGTACAATGAGAATCAAATTTAGAAAGTAACAAAAAAATTCTTCGTCAACAGGAGCAATGGCGAAAGCTACCGCGCTACTGTTTTGACGCCTTTGTCAGGCGGGTGGCATTTGTTTACAAACGGGCTGCGGGCTTCAACAAACCGCGTGACCTTCCTGCGTTACACAACTCAAGCACAGACTAATCGCAGCGCATGGGCGGCCACCATTTTTCTCCCAGTGTGTTTCACGGAAGTATTTTTGCGACGAACATTGTTTTCTTTGAAGTACTCGTATACTGGTGTCATAGAATTTATATTATGCTTTAAAATAAATTACTTACTGCATAAGATTTTATATATATATATATATATATATATATATATATATATATATATATATATATATATATAGTAGGATAGTGTCTTAGAGCCTTTGTAACTCCATTTCATCATCGTCATTATCATTGTCATCTTCATCAACTTCTGACAGGAAGCCAGGATGAAGGCCTTCTCCAGAAATCTCCATTTATTACGGTCTACGGCTGTTCTGAACTACATCGTACTTGAATGCTTTGTAATACAGCCTCCCACCTTCATTGGGTCCTTTTCACAGTCATTTGTCTCTTGCACTCCAGATAAGAACTTGTTTGCTCCATCTATGATCTCTTTTCTAGGGTATGCGTGGTGCTCATCTCAAATTAATTTCCATCACAGTCATACTTAGGATCTCCACTTCAGGATGTTCATTTCTTCGTTTTCCTGTCTTCCTAGTAATTCCCATGACGCATCTTTCACTCAGTTTCTGAATGATTTTCGCATTAAAGTACACCTATTACTTCCACCAGAAAAACTTGGAAATACATGTTGATTGTAAACTTCCCATTCGAGACAAATCAGAAGTTTAGTTTCCACAACAGTTTACTAAAATCACACCATTCCATCTTATACTCCTGCTTATTTCTTTTGTTCCCTATCTATTCGTTCATTTCAAAGCACCTAAAAACAAAACTCATCAAATGTTTCTATAGCTTCATGAGTAATTTGAACAATTTTTATTTCAGTGAGCTGAGTATAAATTATACTAGTTTTGTTACACTCTAACTTCACGCCTACTTTCAAACTTTCTGTATTTAGTTCTTCCATTCAGTGTAGAAGTTTTCCTACGCTGGACGAAAGCCCTAAAGTGTAATTCGTAACCTAAGTGGCTCAGGTATGTTCGATTAAGATGAATCACTTCTTTTCCTCAGATTACATATCTGAAAACTTCCTCTACAGTTGCTACGAGCAATTTTCTTGCACTTGGTTTTCAGTATACGCACCCTGCTTTTGTAAGCAGGGGAGAGTGCTCTAACATTGGTACACTTTTCAGACGTTCGCCTCTAGCCAGTCATATAAGAGAGGTTTAATATATGTTCTTACTACATTTCTAATGATAGCATTCACTTTTTATGTGCTACAATCTTTTTTCGAAATTACAAAAATTACTCTGAAAAATTAAGGTTCATTCAAGTGTGAAGACGTGTTCCAAGTTACAAAATGTCACTATACCTAGGAACCAGTATTCGACTGAAATTTAAAAGCATTGAAGCCGTGAAAATCTTGTCAGTACTGTGTTTAATAGTTTACCTGTTACATTATCACTCTATTACACACCAATAACCAGTAAGTGAAATGAAATTATCAGAAGTATGCTCGAAAACCAATAGATGCTAAATATATTTTGATATATAACTACTGGAAACTAACGCAAATTTCCATTTTCGAGACACGTAAATTTTTTAAGACATTAAATAACTCAGTCTATTTGTAAATGTCACATGTTCCATAGTAAAAAAACATTTTTCTGTTTAAGGTACAAGATAGTGCACAACCGATGAAATGTGCCTGAACTATCTATTGTTATATAAATGGTTCTAAAAATATACGGCTATTACTCACCCTAAAATTCTGTACCTGAAGAATAAACAATATGTTCCAAATAACTTTAATTAATTTGATAGTTTAAAAAATTGTCGACATTGATAAGAGAAAGACATAAACAAAAAAACTTAGTGTGATGCAATCGAGTTTCAAAAACTGCGGCATTAAAATGCTGTTCAAGGAAATACATCTCAGCAATGCGATATGTAATAAAAAGTTTGATTGGTCTGAAAATGCGATATGTAATAATAAGTTTGATTGGTCTGAAGAAAGTACATATATTAGTTTAGAAAAATGACAAGGCTGATAAAAAGATGGGCGTAAACCAAAAATGTAGTTTGAGATAATCGAGTTTCAAAAATTACGCTATTGAAAAGCTGTCCTGGGATATAATACCTTAGCAATGCGACCTGTAACAAAAAGTTTGATTAAATCTCTGTTGGTCCATCACGGACATTGGCTTTTTAAATAATTTTCAATGTCAATAAAAGTCATCAACAGCCTCGTAACTGAAGATATTATTTTATTTTATTGTGAAGGCCACCAGTTTGGTATGGGGTCTGTAGACTGCATAATAAAATGCTGTAACTGGTAGCACTTACAATAAAATAAAATATCTTAAGTTACACGGCTGTTGGTGAATTTTACTGACATTGACGAAAGTTTGATTGGTCAGAAGAAACTCCTCTCATCTTTAACTATCAACAGATGAGGTTATTGATGTTTTCTTTCGGTACTTTTATGAGTTCGAATTTTGCTTGCAGTAATACTCTCAAAAGTATCGATATTTTTCGCTCGATACCGTGTCGCTACCCGTGAGAATTCATGTGCTGGTGAAGGGACCGGTATGTGGCAGGGTGCTGCGGCACGCTATGCCACGCTGCGGATGTAGCGAAAGCTGGTACAGGCGCGTCCCTCCCGCATCTGCTGGGAGCGGCTTATGCAAGCGCTGGCTACTCACTCGCCGGCCATTATGTAAAGAAACAATGGGCGCTTAAAGCCTCCAGCAAGGAGTTCCCAGCCATAACACATTGTTCCCCGTTTGCAGCGGAAAACGGAGACAAGGCCCCTAGTGCCGTGGTCCAACACGGACCATGAGCCCTCTGCGAATCCGTTATGTCCCGACTGCTTTACTGCGGGCAGGAGTGCTCAGAGGGATAATAAATAGGTGAGCGATAAGAATTTCAGTTCCGACATGAAGTCGCACAGGTGGCCTGTGACTATACAGGGTGTTACAAAAAGGTACGGCCAAACTTTCAGGAAACATTCCTCACACACAAAGAAAGAAAATATGTTATGTGGACATGTGTGCGCAAACGCATACTTTCTATGTTAGAGCTCATTTTATTACTTCTCTTCCAATCACATTAATCATGGAATGGGAACACACGGCAACAGAACGTACCAGCGTGACTTCAAACACTCTGTTACAGGAAATGTTCAAAATGTCCTCCGTTAACGAGGATACATGCATCCACCCTCCGTCGCATGGAATCCCTGATGCGCTGATGCAGCCCTGGAGAATGGCGAATTGTATCACAGCCGTCCACAATACGAGCACTAAGAGTCTCTACATTTGGTTCCGTGGTTGCGTAGACAAGACCTTACAAATGCCCCCGTAAATGAAAGTCAAGAGGGTTGAGGGCAGGAGAGCGTGGAGGCCATGGAATTGGTCCGCCTCTACCAATCCATCAGTCACCGAATCTGTTGTTGAGAAGCGTACGAACACTTCGACTGAAATGTGCAGGAGCTCCACCGTGCATGAACCACATGTTGTGTCGTACTTGTTAAGGCACATGTTCTAGCAGCACAGGTAGATTATCCCGTATGAAATCATGATAACGTGCTCCATTGAGCGTAGGTGGAAGAACATGGGGCCCAATCAAGACATCACCAACAATGCCGGCCCAAACGTTCACAGAAAATCTGTGTTGATGACGTGATTGCACAATTGCGTGCGGATTCTCGTCAGCCCACACATGTTGATTGTGAAAATTTACAGTTTGATCATGTTCGAATGAAGCCTCATCCGTAAAGAGAAGATTTGCACTGAAATGATGACTGACACATTGTTGGATGAACCATTCGCAGAAGTGTACCCGTGGAGGCCAATCAGCTGCTGATACTGCCTGCACACGCTGTACATGGTATGGAAAGAACTGGTTCTCCCGTAGCACTCTCCATGCAGTGACGTGGTCAACGTTACCTTGTACAGCAGAAACTTGTCTGACGCTGACATTAGGGTTCTCGTCAACTGCAAGAAGAATTGCCTCGTCCATTGCAGGTGTCCTCGTCGTTCTAGGTCTTCCCCAGTGGTGAGACATAGGCTGGAATGTTCCGTGCTCCCTAAGACACCGATCAATTGCTTCGAACGTCTTCCTGTCGGGACACCTTCGTTCTGGAAATCTGTCTCGAGACAAACGTGCCGGGCCACGGCTATTGCCCCGTGCTAATCCATACATCAAATGGGCATCTGCCAACTGCGCATTTGTAAACATTGCACTGACTGCAAAACCACGTTCGTGATGAACACTAACCTGTTGCTGCTACGTACTGAAGTGCTTGATGCTAGTACTGTAGAGCAATGAGTCGCATGTCAACACAAGCACCGAAGTCAACATTACCTTCCTTCAATTGGGCCAACTGGCGGTGAATCGAGGAAGTACAGTACATACTGACGAAACTAAAATGAGCTCTAACATGGAAATTAAGCGTTTCCGGACACATGTCCACATAACATCTTTTCTTTATTTGTGGGTGAGGAATGTTTCCTGAAAGTTTGGCCGTACCTTTTTGTAACACCCTGTATATGAATACTGAGCACGTCTCCTTCGCCACTAATAACTACGTTTGTTATAAAAACTTCCATACACGCATTTCGAGCATAGTTCAGAATCATAATAACATATGAGTAACTTGATACGGAGTACCGTCTCACATTTTATATTAAACTGTAGGTCCCTTTTGCCCGACTGGATAATACGGGGGCACAGAGGTCGCCGAAGTGGCGTCCATTTTGACTTGCACCTGGCCGTTCACCGAAATTAATACTGTCGCGGGAGAGCGGTGTGCTGATCACATGCCCCTCCGCATCCTGTAACGCCTAAAATTGAGGATGTCACGACGGTCGGTTGGTACCGTTGGGCCTTCAAGGCCTCTTCGGACTGTGCTTTTTGTCACATGATTTCAGTCTAATCATTGTTGTAAGCCGGGGGAGAGGGGGGGGGGGGGGAGCAGCGGCAACTCATTTTATTTTCCCGGTGACAACGAAATGGCCCTAGGTACACTAGCTACTCGTCAATATCCATTACATGTTCAGACAATCTTCAGGGTGTATTATTTTATCCACCCTCAGCATCTATACCCATATTTAACGAAATAATAAGCAACCAGTTGCATAAAAGAAATTTAATACCTTTACTTACCGATTTCCGGCACTTAATGCTCTTCTTCAGAAGGTTATACCTATCGCGTTATTTTCGAGTGTCAACAATAAAATGCATACAGCAAAATGCCATGCTCATGTAGTTCATAGCGTCTGTACATAATTTGTACAAACTAGTGAAACAACAACTTCTTGTCTGTACAAAATGCCGTATCGCTTCTTTATACTAATTTTGTACGGACTCTATGAACCAGATGACCGTGGCATTTTGTTGTATACATCTTATTGTTGACACTCGTAAATAATGCAATAGATATAACCTTCCCAAGAAGAGCACTAAGTGCGTAAACAGGTAAAAGAATTCAATTCCTTTCGTGCAACTGGTTGATTATTATTTCGTTAAACTCTTCAGACTGATACTGGCTATGTCTATACGGCGGCTCAGGGTGTGATATCTTTTCTAGGGGGAAGGAATGGTTGCGCCTCGCTGGGTAGGCTCATACATATGACAGTACTAGCTCGCTCATTCGCATCATCGGCGAAGTTTACTTTCTTCGTTGGCACCTTTTGTTTCGGAAATCTCAAGTGATGTATCTTACATGTAAGCGCATTATTTTCTTTACGCTGCCTAATGGAGTTTAACGGTCGACGGCCCGCCGGTTACGCGGGCATATCTCAACACAGAAACAGACGAGGCTGTAGAAGGGGGATCAGGGATGTTTTTCCATCTGATGTGCAGAAGCCATGGTAAACCCTAAATCTGAATGGGCAAACGATGGTTTGAACCCTTTCTCTCGCATGAGATTTCAGTGCCTTAACCACTACAACACCTCTTTTGATGATGGCTAGAGAACTCCGCGACAATATAGAAACATAGCTATGGTGGGAGCCCGCCCACATGCTGCCATGGCCGTTTCGAAAACACTGCAGGATATTTGCTAGGAGGCCCTACACATCATCCAGTTCCGATCTCTCTACATTCAGTTTGGATATTTTTGGAACACTGAAGAAAGGCAATCGTGGTCATCGATTTTCTTTGGCCGAAGACCCAATAATTGTTCCATAGGCAAACGCAAATGTTTCCTCATGGAGGCATTGACGTCCTGTCTCACGGTAGAATACATGTATAAACAGTTATGGCGATTACTTGTGATATAATAAACACTTTATTTGCTTTTTGTTCCATCTATCTCGTTTCTATTTGACTGTCCCTTATACGTTGAAACGTCGTGGTTTTACTCTCAATAATACCATACACTACATATTTTAAAAAAATTAAACAATCCAATCTTGAGTTCACAACCGTACAATTTTTCTATCATAATGTGACTTTGATTCCATTCTTGGCAACTGGTCATGTGTGCAAAAATTGAAATAAATTTCTTCAAACAAATGGTCTATAAAGAAAGTTTGAACACTCGGGCCAGGCCGTTTCATTGGTCTAATTACAAATACATCGTGTTGCAAGTGTAAAAGAACGGAAATATTTCTTAGTAACGCCCGTGCGAACGATGCGGCGCGGTGGTGACGCACTGGGCTATTATTTGGTTGAACGGTTTTTCAAATCACGGGTTTGGGACCTAGTTACAGGTTTTCCGCAGTCTCCCTACGCCGGTTAGGCAAGTACTGTGATAGTTCGTCTGCAAAGGACACGGACGATTATCTTCCCAATCATTCCCTTGTGCTTCGTTTCTAATGTCTTTGTCGTGGACGGGATTTTAAATCCCAGTTTCAGTCCTTTTCGTGCGGTAACACAATACAGACTTACCGAGAGACGAAGTCTTTAAGAGTATTGTTACCGCTAATGGAAGTCGCTGTTGCTAACGTGATTGCTCTGTATTACATACATCTTTAGAATACAATATCAATGAAAATAGCGCTGCAAAAACTACATAAACAAAATATTCACTACAAAGACTGTAGTATGAACCCTTTCTTAGACAAGCGAATGCAATGTAAGGTCTTCACTGGGGCAAGGAATATCAGATGTAGACTAGAAATCAATGGGAACATGCAATGCGTTCCGTGAGTCTACCTTTATGTTGCCGTCTATTCCATTTCTTTTCAATTACACCAGTGAAGGCAAGGACGTGTCGAATCCAATGACCTCGGCGATGCTTTGCGACGATAATTTGTCGATCTTCTGTACGGAGACGTTTTCTCCCATTTGCACAAGAACGCGTGTGTTTCCCAAATTCTGCAGGAGTGCCGTAACAGTTTGACTATAGTCCAGTAGCTTTCCCTCACCAGTAACCGCAGCCACGCCCAACCCTTGCAGCTGCCAGAGAATTAATGCAGCCCCGATTCCGTGGACTTCCCGTATTCTGTGGCGACATTTCGATGTGGTCGAGCTCATGTACTCAAATGCCTGACAGCCTGACACAGTAATACTTGCACCCTTTCGTTGAAATCAAAACTTTACAAGAATGTGAGATCAGATAATGTACAAATGAAAAAGAGGAAATAAATACCCGTGGAAACCCTCGCTCTATCTCATTATTGTACACTAACCTTTTCTTTTGCAATTAGTGATCTACAACCCTCAAAACGTCAATACTTTGAAGTAAGGACATCTTGAATATCTATACAGTAGTTTAGATCATTGGGATGATTATCCAGAGGCCAGTTGATGATTTCAGTGACAGAAAGTAGTTATCACTACAGAATATTAACCATACGGATGTTGAAGTTGGCTTTTTTAGCTAAAGGATTTGAAATTTTGAGCACCATGAAACAAACATGTTATAATTGTGCACTAATCTCAAGCAAGAGGTGATGACCTTCGTCGGTGGTTAGTGATCATCTTCAGATTTTGATTGTTTGACAACATATTACACGTCACAGTCGTCGGCGTGAGTGTCTGTGTCAATACCAAAATACTATAATAAATAACTAGCTGTCTTACCTTTCCAAAATAGTATAATAAATAACTAGCTGTCTTACCTTTCTGACACGGTATGTTTACCCTTATAAGGATTCATTAAACCGAAATGAACTTTATACCCCTTACATGAATATACACGACTGCGAGTCAGATTACTGAAATATTCACGATCTTAAAGTGGGCGATTTCAGCGTGTTTGTTAGTTGCTAAAACAGTTTTGATTACTGAAAAAAACACCTGTTACCGGTTTCGTCAATCATAATATATATATATATATATATATATATATATATATATATATATATATCTTCTTTGAATCTAAAAATAAAAAGAACTTCTATACAAATACGCTATGGAGACAAAATATTGGTCACTTCCGTAAAAGGGACACAGGTAGCTCAGGAGCGCTGTAGAAGGTGCCGTGGTGTAAAAAGAACCTCCAACTCTGGCGTACGTCATGGCAGCGGAATGGTGAGTGTGTGCCAATCCGTTGTATATAACCAGCGCAATACAGGATGACAGGAATGAGCTAAAGGATTTGAAATTTTGAGTACCATGAAACACAAATGTTATAATTGTGTCCTTATCTCAAGCACGTGAATGATGACCACACCGTAAAACCGATTTGTTAAAGCATTCAACGCGGTCCACCCAAAATATTTACAACAAATAGTGTGCCATTCGCAGTTACGCAGCACGACCGAAGTATAGCGGTCGTAAAAGGATCGTAACAGACGGGGCCTGGAGATGATCATCAAGCCATGGCAGTGGCAACAGCTTTCGTCTGTTTCCCCGCAAAAAGCCTTTGCTCGCAAAGTGAAAAAAAAAAAAAACGGTACGTTTTCAATGGGTAGGACGACACAGTAAATTGACAGTAGATGACTGCAACCATGTATTGCGGTTCGACTAGTCGCAATTACGCCTCTTTTCCAAGTGTTGCAAGGAGTGAGGTATTTTGACGGCCCAATGACAGTTTTAAGCCGCAGTGTGTGGGTGGATTAGTTTACGTCGGAGGTGGACGTCTGACGTTTTGGAGGTTGTACTGCGCCACCTTTAGACACAGACCACTCGATGAAATAACAGGAGGAGGAGGATATTAGTGTTTAACGTCCCGTCGACAACGAGGTCATTAGAGACGGAGCGCAAGCTCGGGTGAGGAAAGGATGGGGAAGGAAATCGGCCGTGCCCTTTCAAAGGAACCATCCCGGCATTTGCCTGATGCGATTTAGGGAAATCACGGAAAACCTAAATCAGGATGGCCGGAGACGGGATTGAACCGTCGTCCTCCCGAATGCGAGTCCAGTGTGCTACCACTGCGCCACCTCGCTCGGTGTGATGAAATAACACAGTATGTTCAGACGGTAGGTACACTGCGACATTTAGGAGACTAAGCAACATCGAACAGTAAAGGCTCTTTAGGAAGACTTCACTCAACTGTACAGACAAGACAATGCCTAAGATTAACGACGTAATGTGTGTATTCAGAAATTATCGTCTATTCCGACAGAACGAAGACACGTAAGCTAGGATATTGATTTTCTCTCACTACAGATCGGTAGCTGAGTGGTCAGCGTGACAGACTGTCAATCCTAACGGCCCGGGTTCGATTCCCGGCTGGGTCGGAAATTTTCTCCGCTCAGGGACTGGGTGTTGTGTTGTCCTAATCATCATCATTTCATCCCCATCGACGCGCAGGTCGCCGAAGTGGCGTCAAATTGAAAGACCTGCACCAGGCGAACGGTCTACCCGACGGGAGGCCCTAGCCACACGACATTTCCATTTCCATACTACGTATCAATACAACGACGCTATGTACTGAAGCATAGCCACAGTACTATTTTCGTCGTATATTGGGGCTAGTGCTAGCTACCGCGATATGTTAACATTGATCTTAACAACGGATCTGACTCACAGACTATCACTAGGTTAACTACCACCTAAGCCGATCTCAGTCACAATGAAAAATACTACGCACAAGAGTACACGGTGGATAGAAATTATATACTCCACTTTAACACTTGCAGCCACAAACTAAAATCCTTCAATGTGTGAATTGACAGTACGATCACGCACTTTGCTAAGCAACGGCATAACCAAAATATGCCAGCAGCGGGTAATTTCCAAGAATGTTTGCCCATCGAATCCGGTGGCTGCAAACGACATATATCGAATGTGCGATTCTAAATCGATCACGCGACTGTAGTGGCAAGCGTTATGATAAATTATTTGTGAGATGCTAGGAAAACCCAAACGATTTACGACGGTAATGAGTGGGATTTCTGGTATTGTAGACTTTTCTTCGGCCGATGGCCTCACGTGGAAGAATCTAATTCCATGCTTATGGAATGAAGAAAATTGTTTGAATATTTTCGGAAGTGTGACACTCTACCCATATTTTGCGTGACATTGGCAGAGTCTACCCAGGTTACCTTAAAAAAGGAATGTTCCCATAGCATACACATTAAATGGACTTTCTCACGACGGCAACGTCGACGAGTGAGGTAAGTCGTTTTCTTTGTAATTACAGCTATTTTAGTAACCCTCTTCATTTGTCGTTGCTGTAGTGAGCACAATAAACATACTTATAACCCCTGCCACCATAGTCGCGTGATCGATTTAGAATCGCACGTTCGATATCTACGTTTGGATCATGCGGCTTCGATAGGCAAACGTTCTTCGAAATTACCCACCAACATATAAAATTAATAAATACGGATTGTTTGACCTGCCGATTCCACTGAAATGCTTTTCTACCAAAGTTACAAGTACCATGTAAACTCATCCAGTCAATGTGGACTTTTATGTACTTTTAAGTCTACGTTCAGTTTCCTGTGACGTAATAAGGTCTATATGTAGCGTCTCGCTGCAATATCATTCGTTAAATCGAACACCGTAACTCTTTCTCAAATATATCAGCCTATCTGAAATAAATGAAATTTCTTTCATTTAAAATTGATTATCTTCCATAAAGCGTAATTTTTTGCTTTTATTAAATTGTTAATGTCTTTTCTCTCATTTCAAATTAATAAATGTAAATTATTATTTCAGTTTCTGAACTTTACGTCTACACTATGACAACCTTTTTATATATTTGTGGCTTCTCTTTGCTATATACGCGAATTATTCGTCTGCTGGAATACCGAACCTTGCTGATAAGTATCTTTCCACTAATCATTCTGGTATATATGACACTCGGAAACTCGTTTTTGTAGTTTAAAACAGAAATTCTCCGAATTTGTTGCCTGTTCTTAATTCGTGTACAGGTACAAGTCCGCATATTTTGTTACGAATGCTGGATAACTACACAAAACCTCATTAAGTGAAAACGTAATAGTAAAAAAATCCAAACCAAAAATCTGAGTGTCACCGACACTTTTAAAGTATATAAGCTTTAAATGCGACACAAATCTTAACCACCTCCTCAAGCGTTGACTTTCCGTGAACCTTCAAATGTTTAAACACTTAAATCACATAGCACTCTTTACATATGTATTTAAGAGACAGTTAGCGCGATCTCGATAAAATGGTTCTTCTTTGTCACTTAGGGACCTTGGAAAAAGCTTCTAAATCGAGATCGCGTATCCGACAACTTCCGACTGGTTCGCAATATCACATGAACAACGTAGGACGTCCGTTCTTCTCACAGCACCCACGAAGAGTAGCTAGATGGAGAAGCCTCGTAGTTGTAGCTGTAAAATCGCCTGTGTCCCACGCATGACTAGACCCAATACTATGTACAGTGTTAAACTTCCCGCAGAAGCCGCAGTTCCATAAAAACTATCGATTTTGACAATTTTTTATTTTCTCTTTCCTCCAGACGGTCCCACTACGAGTAGCCGGATTTCATAATCTTCAGGTGTCATTTACTTCAACGGTAAATACCTTGTTCGACCAGTCCCATCTGCATCACGCCCTTCTGGAAGTTTGTTAGCTAGGTGACCAGAGGCCTGCCTCTCTTTCCATCAACGACTGGAAAATGATGTTGTCATCTGGTCTACGGTGGAGACCTTAGCTGTAAATGGAACTAAGAGAGTGAGTCGAAAAAAAAACATCGTTTGTTTCTCTAAACATTTCAATTCAATATAATGGAGAAAACGTACACGATATACGAACGGAATTCAATAAGCATTGCAACTATTTTTTTCTGAAAGCGGGCTGGTTTTATTGAGGATTCCAAAATATTATACTATTCCCCAATCTTTTGGCTACAAAACCCTGCTTTTCAGTATAATCTCTGTCCACTGCGACGGCCTTGCGTCAGCTTATTGAGAGTGCCTGAACCTCAGGCTACCACCCTATTGGCCGAAGTCGGAGCCAACGCTTTGCTGCATCAATAACCTCCCTGTCATCCCCCACACATAGTTGCTCTTTATGGTGTTGTGTTACTTTATGTGGAACCCAGCGGGTAAACAGGTTTGAGAACACCAACTGGCGGACGAGCGTGTCAACACTACCAACAGAGACGCCCAGTTGGGCAGCGAGATGATTAACTGTGATCCGTCGATCACCCCGAATGAAAGGCTCCGCACGCAGGCGTCATAGGTGTGTGCGGCCAGCCAGTACGCGGGAGAAAGGACTAAGTCTGCGCGATCTTGTTGCGATAATGACAGACGTCTTGCCCAACGACTCACCGTGCTTTTATACGGCCAGATCTCCGTACACATTCTTCAAGCGTCTATGAATGTCTGCGATGCTCTGGTTTTCCTCCAAAAGAAACACAATGACAGCTCTCCTCTTGGAACTCACCTCCATTCCAGACACCATTTTGAAGACTAAGTATAGTGCTGCCACATATTGGAACTTCATGAACTACAGAGGCTAATGTAATGTCGTGTGACTAGGGCCTCCCGTCAGTCAGACCGTTCCCGGATGCAAGTCTTTGGATTTGAGGCCATTTAGGAGACTTGCGCGTCGATGGGGATGAAATGATGACGATTAGGACAACACAAAGCCCAGTCCCTGAGCGGAGAAAATCGCCGACCCAGCCGGGAATCCAACCCGGGCCCTTAGGATTGACATTCTGTCGCGCTGACCACTCAGCTACCGGGGGCAGACACTAGAGAGGCTGAAGCGGCAATATTCTACGACGTCCCATTACAAATTCCGCATTTTTTCAACCAAAATTGGCCGAGAAAAAAATGTGTTGCTTTACTTATTGGACGCCCCTAGTAGTTTGATACGTCAAGTATTTTTCCAGGTGGTCGCCGTTAAACTGAAACATTGGTTGCAGTACTCTACAAACATTCCTATGTCCTCTACAAACTTTCCTGTGCCTTAGCTGCCGCCTCGTTATTCAATCAGTCAAACGTCCTCTTTCATATCGTTGTCATTTTTACAGGGTGGCCAGAAACTGTCTGAAAGGCTTGTAAGCGCGTTGCACAGTCGGTCGTGCTTAGAAACAAGTGTTACGAAAAAAATTCGTTACGTTGCGCCGCGTCTGAGTTAATTAGCATTGAAGTTAGCCAATCAGGCAGTTTCGGGCACAAATTCAAGCAGCCCGCCAGAGACGTGTTTCTCGTTTGGTTCCCTAAAACCGAACAAGAAAACAGTCTGGAAAGTCCCTATGGGACCAAACTGCTAAGGTCATCGCTCCAAGGCTTACACACTACTTAATATAACTTGAACTAACTTACGCTAAGGACAACACACACACCCATGCCCACGGGAGGTCTCGAACCTCCGACGGTGGAGCCGCGGGAACCGTGTCAAGGCGCCTGAGACCACGTGGTTCGGAACAAGAGAGAGATACAAAAATTGGAATCCAAGCCAAAGGCTGAGCAGTCTCTACGCTATCAGAACAACCGACACTAATTGTATCTGACAAGCCGCTTGAAATTTCGCTTGTAATGGCCTGACTTGCTAATTTCAATGCTAATAAACTCGGAAATGGCACAACGTAACGAACCTACGCTGCAACACCCGTACAAGCTTCTCAGGCTTTCTGACCACTCTATATAATGCTTTCCGCCCAAAAACTCGTTCGCTTTTGGTAAAAGGTGATAAGCACTCGGGGCCAAATCTAGGCTTAAGGTGAATATTCAAACATTTTTCTCTGAAGTTGTTAAGCAAATCCTTTGGCAGCGCAGCAGAATGCGGGCGAGTGGTACTGTGAAGAAGCCTTGGACACAATTCCCCGACGTCTGCTCCGAACGACACGGCGTATTTTGTACAGGGTCTGACAAGACGCCACTGCAATTATCGTGTCTCCTCCAGGGTTAAAGTCGGTGAGTAGGAAGGGTTTTTGATCCTAAATCACCATGTTCATAAACTTTTTGGTGTTCAGAATTTTTTGTTTTGTTTTCTTTTGGATCGTGGAAGAAACCATTACACTAACTGGTGCTCTATCTATGGACTTTTTAACACGCATCTCATCAACAGTAACAACATGGTTCATCCTTGTACGGAGTGAGAAAAGTCAGTTCCGCTCCCATTCGTTGTTTTGGCGTTCATCTGTCGAACCACGAAGAACTCATCTAGCTCACACTTTTCTGAAGTCTAAATCAGCACTACTAATTTGATAAAGAACGGTTCGTGAAATCTGAGGAAAGCACAAGGTCAGATAGTAAACAATGAAACGTATTTACATAGGTGGGCAACCGTCGGCCCGCATCCTACCCACGATTCGTTTCAATCCGGCCCGCGGAGGGGGGGGAGGGAGGGAGGAGGAAGAGAGAGACAGACAGAGAGAGAGAGAGAGAGAGAGAGAGAGAGAGAGAGAGAGAGACGTATTAGAGAACTGTTACTAAAGGTAACACAATGAATTATCTGTAACAAGTTGCTTTTATAGGCGTTTATTTTTCCACGATGACATTTCAAGATGCCTGGCATCCCACCTCCAGATGCTTAACAATTATTTACGTCCCGTGAAAATTGTGTCTTTATTAACGACGTTGCAGAATCTTGCAACAGGAGTTTTTAAGATATTTCTTGTGAACCGCAGTCAGTATAGGAACACAGTTCACGACCCGCAAATAAATGTAACCACCTGAAGATGTGGTTGAACATAAGATGAATGTATCCTCAAAAACCACAAGTTTGGAAGCATAATTTGTTTGCGTGGTTAACGCAACATGCAGAACGTTATTTTCAGGCAACAGAAATGTTAATTCTCTGCTGACCCTTGTGAACATGGGACAGCGACTGGTCAAATATTTAACAATGAACTTCACCAAACAGTCGTTTGAGAAATCATTTTATTCTATTTTCACTACCAGTTTTGACAATTCATTATGCGTGGCCGAGCGGTTCTAGGCGCTTCAGTCTGGAACCGCGCGACCGCTACGGTCGCAGGTTCGAATCCTGCCTCGGGCATGGATGTGTGTGATGTCCTTAGGTTAGTTAGGTTTAAGTAGTTCTAAATTCAAGGGGACTGATGATCTCAGATGTTGTGCTCAGAGAAATTTGAATTCATTATGACATCTTCAGGCCCCAGTTGCAGTCAATTCATCGAAGGAAGCACTTGAGAATTCAAGACATCCAGAAAGCGATGACACCAGTACGCCAAAATCGATTATTTTTGAGTGGTGCATATGGGGCCTGAAGAGGGTATAAGAATTGCCGAAACTGGTAGCGAAAATAGAATAACAAAACTTTAAATTGCACGGCTGTTTGGCGAATTTCATTGTTAAAAAAATTAAATGTTAATTTGTGGGACGTCTATTAAGTATCACTGATTTTGTAACATCTTTCGATTAGAAATTTTGAAATGGTTGCTATTTCCTCGAGTTGAGAGATAGTTTAATTTACTAATTTAACAAATGTTTATATAGATCTGAGTTTCACCCACAAAGTCCCGGATTCTCAAAGTTTGAAAATAGTGGCTAGTACGAGTACTTTATGTCTGAGCCAAGTGGGGGGCCTTATTTACAAACAGTAATGTTAATGGTTGTTGCTGTAAAGTCGCTTTTGCAAAAGACTTCACACTGCACAGTAACTGCAGGAGAGCTTGGTCTCTATGTACGTCTGAGTTGGGTTAGGAGTTCCAAGACGCAGACGCGAAGTACCGTTCGTGTCTCTTGTGACCTTAGGCGCTATTCCAAGCGCGGCGTTGCCTCGTCTTTCAAACTGACAGCAGGCACCCGATCCGCATCTCGAGTTTCCCCCCCTAGGTGTTTCTGCGTAGGACAGGATAAAAATCACGCTCTACACAGGTTGTACGGAGTAGCAAAAACTTTCAAACAACATAATCTCTATCACGTGTATCACGCAAAGTACGAGGGTACTCCCAAAAGTAAGGTCTCATATTTTTTTATAAGACCTGTTTATTTCTACAATGGTTTACATCAGTTTACAGCTTGAACATTTAGCTATTTTTCGACATAATCACCATTTCTGTCGATGCATTTTTGTAGACGCTGTGGCAGTTTTCGTATGCCCATGTCATACCAGCTCGCCGCCATGCTGTTCAGAAAGTTATGCACCTCTTCTTTCACCTCGTCATCGGAGCTGAGTCGCTTTCCGGCCAAATGTTCTTTTAATCTAGGGAACAGGTGATAGTCACCGGGCGCCAAGTCAGGACTATAGGGTGAGTGGGTGATTATGTTCCATTGAAACTGATGCAGGAGAGCAACGGTTTGCCGAGCGATGTGTGGACAAGCGTTGTCATGGAGAATGTGTACACCCTTGCCCAACATTCCTCTTCTCCGGTTCTGAATTGTCCGTTTGAGTTTTTTCAGAGTCCCACCGTACCTGTCAGCGTTAATTGTGGTCCCAGCTGGCATTAAGTCGACCAACAATACCCCCTTCCGATCGCATAAAACGGTTGTCATTACTTTACCGGCAGACACTGTTTGTTTGAATTTCCGCGGCTTTGGCGGAGAAGGATGCCACCACTGGCGTGATTGTTGCTTGGTCTCAGGTGTAAAGTGGTATAACCATGTTTCGTCACCCGTGACAATTGAATCCAGAGAGTTGTCCTGTTCGGCTGCAAAAAATGGTTCAAATGGTTCTAAGCACTATGGGACTTAACTTCTGAGGTCATCAGTTCCCTAGAACTACTTACACTTAACTAACCTAAGTACATCGCAGACATCCACGGCCGAGGCAGGATTCGAACCTGCGACCGTAGCGGTCGCGCGGTTCCAGACTGTAGCGCCTAGAACCGCTCGGCCACTCTGGCCGGCGTTCGGCTGCAAGGCGATGAAGAAATGCGGGGGAAGCATCAACTCGTTGCCGCTTGTGGTCATCAGTCAGCATGCATGGCACCCATCTAGAGCACACTTTCTGGTAGTTCAATGTTTCCGTTAAAATTCTGAAGAGTGCTTCGGGAAATCTCAGGAAACAACGTGCAGAGATCATCCATGGTGATCCGCCGATCTTCACGCATGCTTTGCTCAACCTTCAACACTGTCTCCTCAGAAATCGACTGTCTCCCGCTCCTTCGGTCCGACCAGCTGCAAACTCTCTACACCACTTACGAACATTTTTGACATCCATGCACGACTCGCCATACACTTCCGTCAATTGGCGATGGATTTCAATCGGCGCAATGCCCTTTGCGTTCAGAAACCGAATAAAAGCGTGCAGTTCGCGGTAACATCGAACGGGAGCTCCATTCTGAACGACTGCCAAGCCAAGACTGAGTGCCTCAGCGCGGCGTGCGCATGTTTACACATGCGCGTGAAGCACTCTTCATAACAGTGTGACCAACTGCCACACAAACAGAGTTTTGTACCTATAAAAAAAATACGAGACTTTACTTTTGGGATTTAGTGCGTTAGGGGTTTTATATATGAAATACAGGAGTAGACTAACAACTGTTAAATTAATAAATTAAACTGAAGCATTTAGAAACTCGAGGAAACCAAGGCAGTTTCACCATCTATTATGGTACAAAACTAGTGTCATTTAATCAATTCAACGACTGAATATATTTCTTGACTGAAAAATTTGTTTGGTATGTTTCTCCTGGTCCCTCTGAGTCCATAATGGCGACATAATGTTTGACACCAATGAGCTGAGCACACTTTGCTATGCAAAAGCTGAGGACCCGATAAAGTAATAACGTATGTGCAACTCGGTGGAAATCGACGAAACTGCGAGAGCCGCCAGAGGTCTCCCAGTGGTGCACAGAAACCGGACTTCACAACACCTGTGATCAGCGCGACTATAGCGCCAAATGGGGCTGTCCCCACAACACGATGCAGCCAAACGAGCGGGAAAAATACTGTGTCAATCAGCGAGTAGTTACGGTGCGCTGCAGCGGTGTTTTTCATTACTACACGGTCCGGAGACAATATTTGGATGACTCGCCATGAGGAAGAATCATCGGGAAACTAGAAAGAGGACGAAGTGTGACGAGTGTGGACCAGGTGTTTGGTACTCCGCGATGATCCCAAGAGCACAGGGAATCGATCTACACTCCTGGAAATGGAAAAAAGAACACATTGACACCGGTGTCAGACCCACCATACTTGCTCCGGACACTGCGAGAGGGCTGTACAAGCAATGATCACACGCACGGCACAGCGGACACACCAGGAACCGCGGTGTTGGCCGTCGAATGGCGCTAGCTGCGCAGCATTTGTGCACCGCCGCCGTCAGTGTCAGCCAGTTTGCCGTGGCATACGGAGCTCCATCGCAGTCTTTAACACTGGTAGCATGCCGCGACAGCGTGGACGTGAACCGTATGTGCAGTTGACGGACTTTGAGCGAGGGCGTATAGTGGGCATGCGGGAGGCCGGGTGGACGTACCGCCGAATTGCTCAACACGTGGGGCGTGAGGTCTCCACAGTACATCGATGTTGTCGCCAGTGGTCGGCGGAAGGTGCACGTGCCCGTCGACCTGGGACCGGACCGCAGCGACGCACGGATGCACGCCAAGACCGTAGGATCCTACGCAGTGCCGTAGGGGACCGCACCGCCACTTCCCAGCAAATTAGGGACACTGTTGCTCCTGGGGTATCGGCGAGGACCATTCGCAACCGTCTCCATGAAGCTGGGCTACGGTCCCGCACACCGTTAGGCCGTCTTCCGCTCACGCCCCAACATCGTGCAGCCCGCCTCCAGTGGTGTCGAGACAGGCGTGAATGGAGGGACGAATGGAGACGTGTCGTCTTCAGCGATGAGAGTCGCTTCTGCCTTGGTGCCAATGATGGTCGTATGCGTGTTTGGCGCCGTGCAGGTGAGCGCCACAATCAGGACTGCATACGACCGAGGCACACAGGGCCAACACCCGGCATCATGGTGTGGGGAGCGATCTCCTACACTGGCCGTACACCACTGGTGATCGTCGAAGGGACACTGAATAGTGCACGGTACATCCAAACCGTCATCGAACCCATCGTTCTACCATTCCTAGACCGGCAAGGGAACTTGCTGTTCCAACAGGACAATGCACGTCCGCATGTATCCCGTGCCACCCAACGTACTCTAGAAGGTGTAAGTCAACTACCCTGGCCAGCAAGATCTCCGGATCTGTCCCCCATTGAGCATGTTTGGGACTGGATGAAGCGTCGTCTCACGCGGTCTGCACGTCCAGCACGAACGCTGGTCCAACTGAGGCGCCAGGTGGAAATGTCATGGCAAGCCGTTCCACAGGACTACATCCAGCATCTCTACGATCGTCTCCATGGGAGAATAGCAGCCTGCATTGCTGCGAAAGGTGGATATACACTGTACTAGTGCCGACATTGTGCATGCTCTGTTGCCTGTGTCTATGTGCCTGTGGTTCTGTCAGTGTGATCATGTGATGTATCTGACCCCAGGAATGTGTCAATAAAGTTTCCCCTTCCTGGGACAATGAATTCACGGTGTTCTTATTTCAATTTCCAGGAGTGTACGTGGAGTGGGATTGCGCGCTCTACTCGGATGAGAGCAGATTCAGTCTGAGCGTGAGTTGTGATTCTGGACGTACCGTCATATGGCAAGATGTAAGAACTAATAATGCGCCACGGGAACATTGTCAAACATGTCTTTTCGGTAGGCCGGATGTTACAGTGTGGGGAGCCATAATGTTGCTTGGGCGTATTCATCAACCATCCAGAAGACCAAGATGGGCAATGACAAGTTAAGGAATGAGGAAAGAAACTGAAATAAAGACGTCCCTAATACGTAGAATTGGCGCATCTATACATCGATGGTACGGGCAAGTGATGAGAATGGAGCCAACTAGAACAGCCACAATAAATTTGGAAAGAGTGGTGGATGGGGAAGGACCTCAAGGAAGGCCTCGAATCCGATGCATGGACTTGATTAAGGCTGATCTAGTGACCAGAGGATGGACAGTGGATGATGTCCTCCGTGAACAGGCGTATTTGGACAGGACGAAGTGGAAAAGGCTCATTACCAGTACCTATGAAACTGGAACTGTTAATTGATGATCAGTGTAACGCCTTTATTTATCCTACGAGGTAGAGTCTTGGATAGATGAGCAAACGAATGAATTGTGAACACTCTGTTTGTCGACGAATTATGTTTTTTAAGTCTTCCAATAAATCTAATTTTATGTGGTCGTCCCGCAATAGATCCTCCAGGTGGTTAGTGCCAGCTATTTTACAGCTGTTTGTGAGTTATCGTCAATAATGTAATCGAATCATAAAGGGTTTTTCTGCCTGTTCATGTGCATTACGTTAGACTTACATAAGTTGAGGGTCACTTGCCAGTCCCTACATCAAATGTCGTTCCTACACAGCGCTTTTTTGCATTTCGCTAAAGTTCTCTGACGTTTTTACATTCCTATTTACAACATCACCATCCACGTAAAGCGTCAAGAAGTTTCTGACGCAGTCCAGCACATCACTTATATACATCGGAAACAGTAACGGCCCTATAACACTTTAGAATCCGGAAGTCACTGCTTCGCCTAACGACATTGCTCCGTTAAGAACGATGTATTGAGATGTAGTAAGTAGTAGCTGCTGGAACGTCGTGAATGGAGTCGCAGTTTGTCCGATATTCCGTTACCTTATATTTTGTTCACTAAGCGACCGTGCGGAACTGTATCCAATGCGTTCCTGAAGTCAAAGAACTTCAACCTGGGCGCCGTTAGTCTACGGCACTCTGGATGTCATGGTCGAACAGAATGAGCTGATTTCTTACTCTTTGTTTGCCTGAATCCATGTTAATTCCTGAACATGAGAATTGCGTTCTAGAACAGTATATAATATACAAGCATAATACGAGAGTACGATTTCCAGCTGAATTGTCGACCTGGAGTTTGTAGGCTCCTCCGCTATTATTCATTCCCTGGATATAATTCTGATCCTCCTCCAAACGTGCTGGTTTCATAGGGAGCGAACTCGCGAACTTTAATTGATCTTAGGATCCTGATATCTTCTCTTATTATGACCCTGTTTGGGTCAATAGTTACCACAAACATCTTTTTGACGTCTAACTCAATCAAGCAATGGGATTAGATACGGAAACAAATCAATCAAGCAATGGGATTAGATACGGAAACAATCAGGACAACCACTACGGCTAACTGTTCTGAGCAACGTAACACCGTCTCACACCAGGTGTCTCGCTGCAAAAATTCACGTCGGTTCTATCCAACTACCCACGAACATACGGAATCAAGAATAAAATCGAGAAATCCCCCAATGAGCATAGCAACATTATTACGACGATCACGATGGAACAAGAAGTTAGAAACTGTAATCTCGTAAAACACCCGTTAATCAAAGTCGCTGGTTTCAACCAGAGTAAAATGATAGCCTGCGGAAGCTTTTTCTATCTTTGGAGAATCGCTTTCTCTTTTTATCCATATTTTACTATGTTTGTACAATCGGTTTTCTACCACACACGCGGCAGAACAGGAACTTACCCCCTCCCTCATTTACCAACAGAACAATCACTAAACGCTGGGGTGCGCCAAACAAGGGCCATTGTTGAGGTCAGAAACAAACCATTACATACAAGTTACACAACAACATGTAATTTAGAAAACTTATCATAATACCCCATGTACTTGCTGTTTGATCATTACCGGTACAAACTAAAGAGGCGCATAGAGGACAATGAAACAAGCGAGTAACCCTAATAAACATAGGTCCGGAAATTAATGGTTTCCCCGATACCACAACACTTTTAATGTCGAAGGCTACGTTTATTTCGAAACAACAGAAGTGAGGCGTAAATTGCAAAATGACTGCCCACGTTCATATTTTATCAACGTTTCGGATAGCTAAGTGTCAGTAAATAACGTTTCGACAACAAGTACACTCCTGGAAATTGAAATAAGAACACCGTGAATTCATTGTCCCAGGAAGGGGAAACTTTATTGACACATTCCTGGGGTCAGATACATCACATGATCACACTGACAGAACCACAGGCACATAGACACAGGCAACAGAGCATGCACAATGTCGGCACTAGTACAGTGTATATCCACCTTTCGCAGCAATGCAGGCTGCTATTCTCCCATGGAGACGATCGTAGAGATGCTGGATGTAGTCCTGTGGAACGGCTTGCCATGCCATTTCCACCTAGCGCCTCAGTTGGACCAGCGTTCGTGCTGGACGTGCAGACCGCGTGAGACGACGCTTCATCCAGTCCCAAACATGCTCAATGGGGGACAGATCCGGAGATCTTGCTGGCCAGGGTAGTTGACTTACACCTTCTAGAGCACGTTGGGTGGCACGGGATACATGCGGACGTGCATTGTCCTGTTGGAACAGCACGTTCCCTTGCCGGTCTAGGAATGGTAGAACGATGGGTTCGATGACGGTTTGGATGTACCGTGCACTATTCAGTGTCCCCTCGACGATCACCAGTGGTGTACGGCCAGTGTAGGAGATCGCTCCCCACACCATGATGCCGGGTGTTGGCCCTGTGTGCCTCGGTCGTATGCAGTCCTGATTGTGGCGCTCACCTGCACGGCGCCAAACACGCATACGACCATCATTGGCACCAGGGCAGAAGCGACTCTCATCGCTGAAGACGACACGTCTCCATTCGTCCCTCCATTCACGCCTGTCGTGACACCACTGGAGGCGGGCTGCAATGTTGGGGCGTGAGCGGAAGACGGCCTAACGGTGTGCGGGACCGTAGCCCAGCTTCATGGAGACGGTTGCGAATGGTCCTCGCCGATACCCCAGGAGCAACAGTGTCCCTAATTTGCTGGGAAGTGGCGGTGCGGTCCCCTACGGCACTGCGTAGGATCCTACGGTCTTGGCGTGCATCCGTGCGTCGCTGCGGTCCGGTCCCAGGTCGACGGGCACGTGCACCTTCCGCCGACCACTGGCGACAACATCGATGTACTGTGGAGACCTCACGCCCCACGTGTTGAGCAATTCGGCGGTACGTCCACCCGGCCTCCCGCATGCCCACTATACGCCCTCGCTCAAAGTCCGTCAACTGCACATACGGTTCACGTCCACGCTGTCGCGGCATGCTACCAGTGTTAAAGACTGCGATGGAGCTCCGTATGCCACGGCAAACTGGCTGACACTGACGGTGGCGGTGCACAAATGCTGCGCAGCTAGCGCCATTCGACGGCCAACACCGCGGTTCCTGGTGTGTCCGCTGTGCCGTGCGTGTGATCATTGCTTGTACAGCCCTCTCGCAGTGTCCGGATCAAGTATGGTGGGTCTGACACACCGGTGTCAATGTGTTCTTTTTTCCATTTCCAGGAGTGTATATCAGTCGTGGCCCGATTTGCGCCCACTGAACTTTTTTGTATGCGGACTTTTAAACGTTTGGTGTATTCCAGCCCTGTTGATAAAGCTAACGACCTCGCGGAACGCATTGTGTTCGGTCGTCAATGCATTAGGAACACGCTGATTCTGAACGTGTACAAGCATCGATGAGAAGACGTACTACAGCCTGCCTTCATGTGAACGATTTCCATGTAGAACAATTGTTGTATTGTGTTTGTCCTAAAGTAAACACCCGCAATTTGGATCCTCAGGGACTCTATTACAAATCTGTTCATGTACTCAGTCGTAAACCACTCTTTTCCGGACCTATATGTATCAGAATTGTTTCTTGTTTCATTGCCCTCTACTCGCCTCTACTTTGTATCTATAATAGTCGAACACTGTTTATAGCTGTTGTTGTTGTTGTTGTGGTCTTCAGTCCTGAGACTGGTTTGATGCAGCTCTCCATGCTACTCTATCCTGTGCAAGCTTCTTCATCTCCCACTACGTGCTGCAACCTACATCCTTCTGAATCTGCTTAATGTATTCATGTCTTGGTCTCCCTCTAGGATTTTTACCCTACACGCTGCCCTCCAATACTAAATTGGTGATCCCTTGATGCCTCAGAACATGTCCTACCAACCGATCCCTTCTTCTAGTCAAGTTGTGCCACAAACTCCTCTTCTCCCCAATTCTGTTCAATACCTCCTCATTAGTTATGTGATCTACCCATCTCATCTTCATCATTCATCTGTACACCACATCTCTTCTGCCTTGTGGCCTCCGGCGATCGGGTTTCCTGTCCCCGGCACCAGTGTAACTGAAGACAGTGATCTTTCCTCCTCCTCACGTTACTGCCCAATGGGAGGTGTAGTTTTGGCAGTTTAATTGTTTCGCTATTCTGTCGTGGGTTATGAGTAAATTCATGCTTCTTGTTGGTCGATCATGTGGTCGCTCATTCAGGACTGTGTTGTGTAATGTTTCCTTGCACGATGTTAGCTCTGATTCTGTCAGCAAGTTAAGCCATCTTATTACAAGTTTTCGCTGGCTAAAAGTCGGTGCAGTGACCAATCTGAGAGTGACAATTGTGTTTACGGGCGCATTTAAATCGGTCAGTATTCTGCCTAGCCTGAGCATCCCTGAGGGGGTGATTTGTGGCCGCCTTACACGGGTCCGGCATATCTGTTGTGTTCTAGTGATAGTCCAGGACACTTTTGTTTAAAAACTTTTTTAAATTCCTCCATTCCTTTATTGCCATTAATCGTGTGTTTGCTGAGACCTTTGATTTATTTTTTAATGGCGGTGTTGGTAGCTTCACTACCTCACCGTACTTTATTAACAAAGTTCTGTATTTACTTTAGTAGCCTGTTTACTAACGTTCTTTAAATTTTTTAAACTGTTGTATTGCTATAAATTACTTGATTGACGTTAACGGCGTGTTTTGAAAGGTTGTTGGTTACCGTACTGTTACTTTTTTTTTAAGGAAATTTTTTTAAAATTGTTGTATTGCTATAAATGATTTGATTGCCGTTAGCGGCGTGTTTAAAAGGCTGTTTATTGCCGTACTGATAGTTTATGTAAGATATGAATAAAACATTTGTGTGTGAAAATCAACTAGACAGTAAACTACTAGAAATTTGGCCCCGTTTCCCAACTTGTGGTGTGGCTTGTAGTAACCGTAACCACTGTGTGTCTCAATGGCATACCTTGAGAAATTAGTGGACTCTCCTCCTCGCTGAACTGAAGCCATTGTCAAGGGCAGAGGCTGTGTTACACTGTTTTAACATGGTCTGTTGTGTCCTGCGGGTGAGCGCTTTTATGTCCGACGTACTTGTCATGGAAGAGAGATACCAGTCACCTGCTGGGCGTGAAAAAACCCAACAACCCGTGGTTGGCCAGGGATAATGGAGCAAAGCACGTCATCCGGAACGAGTTGACGGAGAGCGCCATTCCTCCCTCCTCTCTTTCTTCGGCAGCGCTGGGCAGCGCCTGGCAGCGAACACTTGCTCCCCGCAATTGCGAACGCGGGAGGCTGGCGCGGGTTCTGGCGCCAAGGACGGCGGAAACTGCGTGTCTCCGTGTCCGCCCCCGCACCCAGAAAGGCCCCGCCGGAAACACGCCCGTCCGTCATTACCAGCTGCCTGGTTCCATAGGATGGACACACACCACACCACTCCCACGCCGCTCCTTACATAACGCCCAGAAACTTACTGCTGCGCAGAACGCGTCAACAATGTAAGGGGCGTTCAAAAAGAAACAAGTTGGTTTTACAGAAACCAGTACCTTTATGTTAGAAGTATTGACCCTGGCTGTTGAGACACTTGTCCCACTGTGACACAAGGTGGTGAATGGCTATCTCATAAAATTACTGGGGCTGCGATGTGAACCAGTTCCGCACGTACAGTTGGACGTCGCCGTCCACACGAGTGCAAGGAAGGTTATGTTGACGTTCTTCTTTAACTAAGATGGCCCCCTTCTGATGCACTTCGTGCAACACGGGACAACAGCGAATGCCCAGCGTTAATCGCGAACCTTGACCATCCTTCACCAAGCGATCAAATCAAATTGACCAGCCTCACCCGTGGGGTCATTCTGCTCCACGACAATGCCAAGCCTCATACTGTCAACACAGTCGCGGCACTCCTGCAGAAATTCAAATGGCCACCCTCCATACAGTCCGGACTTTTTTCCCTGTGATTCCGCCATGGTCCCCTTAAAAAGTCCCTGAAGGGCAAACGATTCACCTCGGACGACGACGTCCAGCTGTACGTGCGGAACTGGTTAACATCGCAGCGCCGCCAATTTTATGAAACAGCCATTCACCGCCTTGTGTCACAATGGGATAAGTGTCTCAACAGCCAGGGTCAATACCTCTAGCATACAGGTACTGGTTTCTATAATTATGCCTCCGGCTTGTTTCTTTTTAAACGCCCCTTATAAATCAGAGTAGTGTTTGTTTGCCTGCCAGTTAACATAACAGTAACTAAAAAAAATAAGAAAAAAATGAGACTCCACAAACCTAGAACATATTCTCACCTCAAAACTGACGAAGTATTCTGAAGAGAATAACCTTGTCTTTGCCAACCAGCATGAATTCCGAAGAAAGCGATCATGTGAAATCCATCTCGCGCTTACAAATATGACATCCTGAAAGGCATGGATGGAGGCAGTTAGGTGGATGCAGTACTTTTTGACTTCTCAAAAGGATCTGATTCAAAATCACATCAACGTTTATTAGCAAAATTTCGATCATATGGGCAAAAACACAGAATTTGTGTGGGAATGTGGATATCTCGGTACGTAGGGCGCTGCGTGTTTACGTGGATGGGGAGTAACTTCACGTATGCCTATGGTTGCCATTATCTAGCTGGGCGTCGTCGGGACACTCTGAGATGGAAGTGAAGAAGTAAGTATAAAATTTATTTAATATAATTATTCTTTATTTAGAACACAATTACATATTACGTAATTCGGCAGAAGTAGTTAGTAAACAATATTTTTCGGAAGATTTCACCTTTTTCAGCAAGTCTGTATTCCCTTTTACGTATTTACAAAACTCTACGCAAGTCAGCTTGTAGATCAACTGGCACTGTTAGATTGATTCCAGTCTCTGGCAGCAGTCGATTTCTTTCATCAGTCCACTGGGCCGATATAGTGAAAAACTTCTTTCCACAGTAGCGTTGTCTGCCGGAATAGGAAACTCGCATAATTTTAACAATCGGTATTTGCGTTCAGGAATTTCGGTTTCCTTAAGAAAGTAAATCTACCTTTCTACCACGGAGTGTTCAGACTTCCATTCTTCCGAGTCATGCTTTGTTTCTAGAAAGCTCTTCAGATACACGTATTTCTGAAAACAATTGTCACCTGAAATTTTCACATCATTTTTTTGTCAAGTATATAATAATGTTTTCAATCATCCCCAATCTAAGGTTCCAGATACCGTCATCCAATCAAATACTTGATATTTATTAAAATAAATAGCCCATTTCTAATGTTTTCAATCATCCCCGATCTGAGGTTTCAGATACCGTCATCCAATCAAATACTTGATATTCATTAAAAGAAATAGCCTATTTCTTTAATCTGACGCTATGGTACAGTATAGAAAGCTATTGTCTCTTTCTCAAATTTCGAAATCAAATTGATTATTTCTTGGTTAGGGTTCTCATTCTTTAATTTATTCAGATTCATTTTGGTTTGCATGCCAATAAAATTGGCAGTCTTCATTTGTCTCAGACATCTCTGAATGCCAATTAATGCAACGCCATCTCTGAGACGACCTTGTCAACATAAAGTTGTTGACAAAAATAAAACTAACTACGTTTGCACTATATATTGCGCTAACACATGGCGTTACTTCAGTACTTGAGCCAAGCTCGTAAAAGTATTTTGCAAAATCAGAACAAAACCGGGTCCTGTCGGGATATCGAGACAAGAAAGTCCACAGCGGCGAACGGTCCCGATATATCGGGACGGATGGCAATCCTAGGTATGCCCCAAGGAAGTCTTCTGAGACACTCGTCCATACTGTATGTTAATAACTTGGCAGACAGTATTAATAGTAACCATAGGCTTTCACAGATGGTGCAATTCTTCGCTTCAGCCTACTTAGGACCACGGAGCTCATTTTGACTCTTTGCACATGTCTTCTGTTTCTTCTTAGCCTAGAAAGCCTTCATTTCTGGCAGTGAGTAAGCTTCCTTTCTTCTGCCCACTTCGGTCTGATGCTTCCTGTTCTCTTTTAGATGGTAAGGGACACAGGAAATGTCCCTTGAAGAATGATCTGGCGGAATTTGGGACCGGTCCAGTACGGTTCAGAGTGGAATTTCAAGTTGCTCCGGGTCTGCTTTCACCGCTGTGATCCATTTGTTTTTGAACGCTTTCCCTCTGCCTGTCGCGAAGATACTGGCCGTGAGTCTGCAGGGGTTCATGTGGATCAAATATCTGTAGAAAGCTAGTCGCCTTTTACTGACAGATGTGATTATGTCTTCTTGGAGATTATACAACTCTCTGTGTTGTCTGATCCTGTAGGTGTCACCCGCATCTCTTATTGTCCATAGTGTTCTCCTTTGAATCATAAGCAGTCTGCACTGGAACATAATTTGGCGGATTTTTCATTGTAGGTAACCGAAACATTTTCCCTTTAACAACTTGTTTACATCACTTAAAATCGTAAAAAGGCATTATCGCACATCTTGTTTTGCTCGTGGGGCACAACCACCCCAAGGAAATTTTGTCAGTTCGGAAAACAAAAGACGAAAGCCAATGTAAAACATGAACTAGCCGTCTAAAAAATGACTCTGAGCGCTATGGGACTTAACATCTGAGGTCATCAGTCCCCTAGAACTTAGAACTACTTAAACCTAACTAACCTAAAGACATCACAGACATCGATACCCGAAGCAGGATTCGAACCTGCGACCGTAGTGATCGCGCGGTTCCAGACTGAAGCGCCTAGAACCGCTCGGCCACAGCGGCCGGCGAACTAGCCGTCTGAAGATGAACCTGTCGGCTCGAAACCGGTAACGGCGCTGTTTAAATTAATAAATAGCATTGTAAAAAGTGGCTAGTTGCTGTTATCTTCTACGTAGGAGTCAACCTATATTCTGAAATCCTTCGATTCTTGCAAATACCTGATGTAACAATTTTAAGTAATATGAAATGGAATGATCACACAGTCTCAATCGCAGGCAAGACCTGTAGCAGACTTGGGTTCATTGGCAGACTACTGGGAAAATGCTGTCAGTTTGCAAAGGAGACTGCTTGCAAATCACTTGTGCGTCCCATCTTCAGGTGTTACTCAAGGGATACTAGAAGTGTAGAGATAAGGGTGGCACTAATGGCCACAGGTCTGTTTGATTCGTGAGAGAGCGTCACGGAGATGCTGCAAAGTGTGAATTGGCAGATGCTTGTAGACAGACTCAAATTATCCAGCAAAAGCCTACTTACAAAATTGCGGGAACCAGTATCAAGTGAAAACTCTGCAGAAATTGTTCCTTCGTGTTATGTATCGTTTCCCTAGAGTCTAAAAATGTAATGTAGTATGTACAGAGGCGTTTAAGGAGTCATTCTTCCTATAAGGAATTCTTCCCTCATTCCATATGCGATTGGAACAGGAAGAGAGCAGGAATAAATGCCGAATTGAAGGGATCGGCGGAAGAAAGTGCTAACCATCAATTTAGTGAGAATTGGTCTGATCGCACTATCTGGCGTGGTTTCAGCTGCACTAAATTCTGGCAACAAGTAGTTCCATTTGAAATGCTAGAAAATATTTGTTGCCTTTGTACGTTGTTTTGCGTTACCATAAGAGGGGTGGCTATAAAGTAACGGGACAGATGCTGTCGCTGATAAGTACGCATGCACCAAAGATAAACGACCGAACTGTCGTGAAGTTTCATGTGAAACTTTGAAAAACTGCTACTGAAATCTATCTTTCACTAAAATCAATGTATGGCGAAGCCTGCTTATCAAGTATTTGAGATTCTGAATGGTTCAAGCGTTTCCACGATGGCAGAGAAGACATCAAAGATGACTCACGCCCTTCAACATCAAGAACGGATGAAAATATCATAAAAGTAAGTAAATTGATTCGATCTGAGCGTAGATTGAGTAATCAATCGACTGCGGAAACTCTAGGAGTTAACAAAGAATGCCAAAGGCAAATTTTTCAAACAATTTGACATGAGAAAAGTGAACGCTAAGTTGGAGCCGAAAATTCCCATGATCGAACAAAAAGAAGCACGTGAAAATGTTTTTACTGACACTTTGAATACCGTTGAAAATTATCCAATTTTTTTTGAAAATAGTGACGAATCTCGGTTTTTCACTTATAATACAGAAGCTAAGCGCCATTCCATGCATTGCCAAGCGTCCAACTTCACCGAGAGCGAAAAAACGCTATGGGTTTTGCATCAAGACAACGCACTGGCTCATACCACATCCCAGTGTTTAGATCATCCATCTTATTCACCTGATCTACACCGTGTGACGTTAATCTAGCCACCAACGTCAAATCTGCATTAAAGAGAATAAGATTTCAGTCCGCTGAAGCTGTGAAGGAAAAAGCAGCACGCATCACAAGAAGCTTACAAAGGAAGACTTCAGCAATGTTTCCATTAATGGAAAATTCACATGGAGCGTTATAGCGATAGGGGAGACGAGTACACTGAAGATATCACAGTAACTAAATATCTATGTTTTTGAACTAATATGTTTTACTGCACTAGCCCTGTAATTTTACAGCCACAGCTCGTATCTATGTTCTCGTCTTTCGACGAAAACAGTGCCACGGCATGTCAACATGGCAGTGACGTCGAAATCTTGTAATCGAATTAAGATATGCATGTTTGGTGAGCATGCAAATGAAAAAAGTGATCCATTTTTTTGATGACAGTGATGCAAATCATGATTACACACCAGGAAATTTATCAAATGCTGAAAAAACCGTCTGTGGGGCATAGCATATTGTCTACAGTCTATCCTCAAAAGACATTGGTTAACATTTCCGATAATTCTTTAATATTAGAATGTAATAAATATCAATGAAGGCTTAAAGTTGTTACAGTCACCGGTTCGTTTTACCTTGCAATAATAGAAAAACCTGTAATAAACGTGTTTCAGTGTTAGCATTGTTTAGGCCCTGACAAACAATGTGTTCAAATGGCTCTGAGCACTATGGGACTTAACTTCTAAGGTCATCAGTCCCCTAGAACTTAGAACTACTTAAACCTAACTAACCTAAGGACATCACACACATCCACGCCCGAGGCAGGATTCGAACCTCAGAACCTCAGATGTTAAGTCCATAGTGCTCAGAGCCATTTGAATTTGATATGAGTAGGAACCAGGCTTTGGAAATAAGGTTGTTCCGCAGTGTACCAGAAAAGATCGCTTCCAACATGTATACAAACTGATTCAGTGCACAAGAAAATATATAGGTGGTGGGAAACATGTAGAGAGAATGCTTCAAAACAGACTAAGGTTCTTTACTAGAAGTCTAGACGGCTGAAAGACCACGAAAGAGATTGTTGGACCTTGGTGACAGGAACCAGTGAAACCACCGAATCCAAGACAGGCGGAGGAGAAGAAGAAGAAGAACGGGAGAAAACCCTAACAGTCTTTCTCATGAGGCGCTGTACGCAGCGTATTTACAAGGGCGATATTGGTAATCACTGACGGCAGATGACAAGCAGCAGACAACATCCCTATGAACAACTTATTATTATGGGAACGAGCAAAAGCTAATTTACGTATTCACTTAATACCGGATGGCGCACGAAATCCGTCCCCGAGTACAGACTCGCCAGTTACGCATGAATTGTTGTCCGCCACAAGCGGATATAACGACAAATAGATAAACATGAATTAATTAGATAATAGAGAAATACTGACAATACATAACTTAGTCGCAACGGCTTCGAAACAACAGATGGCAACTGGTGGGCGACAATGAGCAGACTAGTACTCGAGGCGGGTTTCTCGTGTACCATCTTGTATTTGGAACCCGTTCTCCTGCTAGAGTTATTGTAATTTTTTAGTTACCGAACGTACACAATAAAACACAAACTCCATTCTATTGTCAGAACATCAGTAAAGGTGGATTTAAATTTGCTTATAAAAGGGCTACTAAACGGACGATAGAGATAACGGACGTACAACTAGAAGAAACGGAAAGTAGCTTTCGATTTTAATAGCAGCAGCAGCGCATAAACTTCGCTTTAAGGATGGCTCTTTCAAGCCGGCGTGACATTTTTGAAATACAGCAACGGCTCTGGGCGTAATGGCAGCATCACGATTCAGCGCGCTCATGACGTTTCACCACGGCTGTTCGTCGTCACGAACTGTAGCAAATGCTGCGACGCGTGACTGCCTGTACCCCGGAACACGGCGTCTCAAATACCGGGGCCAGCACTGCCGCGAAACTGACGCCGTGGTCCGTTTCCTGAAAGCTTGCAGTCCTCATACGGTACAACGTCCAAAGCACGGTAGATATTCATCCTCTTGCCTAGCGTTTATTCGGTCGTAGCTGATCTGCACCTACATACAAATTCCGCAAGCCAGAGAGTACATTTTCCTACTAGTCATTGCCTTTCCTGTTTCACTCGCAAATAGAGCAAGGGAAAAACTAATGTCTTTATGCCTTCATACAGGCACTAAGTTCTCTTATCTTCGCGGTCCTTACGCGAAATGTTCGTTGGTGGCAATAGAATCATTATGCAGTAAACTTCAAATGCCGGTTCTTTAAATTTTCTCAATAGCGTTACGCTTAAAGAACGTCGGCTTCCCTCCAGGGATTCCCTCTGAGTTCACGAAGCATCACCTCTATACAAGCGTGCTGACTTAGCCTACCGGTAACAAATCTAGCGCCGGCCGAGGTGGCCGAGCGGCTCTAGGCGCTACAGTTTGGAACCGCGCGACCGCTACAGTCGCAAGTTCGAATCCTGCCTCGGGCATGGATGTGTGTGATGTCCTTAGGTTAGTTAGGTTTAAGTAGATCTAAGTTCTAGGGGACTGATGACCTCAGAAGTTAAGTCCCATAGTGCTCAGAGCCATTTTTTTAACAAATCTTGCAGACCGTCTTTGAATTGGTTCGCTTCCTTTAATCCCACCTGGTGGGGATCCCAAACACTCGAGGAGTGCTGAAGAATGGGACGCGCGTACGTTCTAAACGCGGTCTTCTTTACAGACGAACCACACTTTTCCTACAGTTCTTCCAATAAACCGAAGTGGATCATTCGCCTTCCTTACTACTGTCCTCATGTACTCTTTCCATTTCATATAGTTTTGCAACGTTACGCACAGATATTTACTACTAATGCTGTATCCTAATATTACGCATAGTTTTTTCCTACTCATCCGCATTGACTTACATTTCCTACACTTAGAGAAAGCTGCCATTCACCAACTAGAAATTTTGTCTAAGCTTGCTTGTATCCTCCTACAGTCGCTCAATGACGACACCTTCCCCTACATATGATAATATCTCCAGCTTCAGAGGACAGTGAATGACATATCTGCTGAAGCAACAATAATGAGTGCCACTGTCCCTGTACAAGTTCGTTATCCCTTCAAATCCTCTTTTCTAATTAGTGCTTCCGCGTTTGTCAGTATTCTTGGTTGGTGCAGTCTCCTTAAATTTCCTTTCCTCCAGACTCGCGATATCAGAAAACATCTATTTTGTACAACTATAGATTCTTTTTGTATGATTACTGTCATCACGATCGTCGTCATTGTTAGTGACAGCAGCAGTATAATTACCGTTAGTATCAACTTTATTAGTTCATAGTATTATTTACTCACATTTTTTCTACAGACTTTCAAATCATTTTAATACTATTTATCATTTTAAAATAATTATTTCTTAGGTAACTAAGATGTACTACGATGTAACAAAGCAGCAGATTTCAGCTCACCCTGTCTGTTGATACTGTTTGGTTTGTGGGGCGCTCAACTGCGCTGTCATCTGCGCCCGTACAAATTCCCAATCTGTACACAGTCCAGCCTAGCCAATTCCACGAATGACGATGGAATGACGAGGACAACACAAACTCCCAGTCCCCGGACAGAGACAATCCCCAGTCTGGCCAGGAATCTAACCCGGGACCTTGTGATCCAGATATAGCAACGCTAGCCGGTCACCCGGTTCGTCAGATAATTTGTGTGTACGGAGAATAAGAGCGATTCTATCACACTCTCCCGGGGCTCTCCTTTTAATGATATGAGAAATTTATTTTACTTTAAGTTTGGGATCTGATGCCCTTCGTAGCTTCACGCTCTTTAGTTAACATGCGGGACTGAAGTCCTGTGCGCTTTATATCTGCGTATCGTGTACGAAAGGTAGTCATGAACTTATAATTATCACATCGCCAAATATTAAGCCAGACAGTGTGGCCCTTTATGTGTGAGTTGCCTTTGCATTAGTGTATGTGTATGTTGTCTGGTTATGATGAAGGCCTGTTTGGCCAAAAGCTTTGTTCCACAGTCTTTTTGTTGTGCTTATCTATGACTCGACATCTCTGCTACATGGTGAGTAAAAACTATCTTTTTCGTGATATTGTCATTAAGGTATGCAATCATTTTTTTGTTTGCCTAGAGTCCCGCTCTTCAGTATCGTAGCATACTGCTATAGGACCAAAAGAAAATGGCTCCGCCCACTAATAAAAGTGATATCGTGCGGAAATTCGTTTTCTGCATTCGAACAGACAACGCTTATACAATCCATGCTGAGCTGGTACAAGTGTGCGGCAACTATGCACCACTATGTAACACTGTGGGTAGGTGGCGCATACGCTTGCACTGTTGTCAAAAGAAGGTAGTGGCAGTGCATATCTCTGTGGTGAACAGGGAATCTCAAGAGATGCCGAGGCCATGACGTGTCACCATCGAGGAGATAATTGGAAAAAGTGAAAACGTTATGGGTAAGTACTCAACATCTTGCATGTTTCGAAAATGGTACATGTCGCCATCCGTTAGGTTCCGTGATTGGCCACACCCGCTCATAAAGTCCGCCAAACCGAGGCTGCAGAGGAAACGTTGCAGCTGCATCATGCCAGTCCAGACGAATTCTTTAGCTACCTAATCGCCCCGGATGAGAGCTGAGTTATTATGATCTAGGGGCAAAGGAGGAAAGCGGGCAGTGAACAGCCACCGAAATAGGCTATGATCCAATCATCATCGGAAATTTGATGCTGGGTGTTTTTTCGACTGCCTTGGTGTTTTAGTAACAGATTATGTTCGTAAGGGGGAAAGACCATATGAGTGCACAACTGAAGTCTCCTGATAAGATTACGGGGGCTTTCACTACGAACCGTCTAAGGATGCCGCCCAGTGAGGTGTTTCTGCTCTACGACAACGTCCTAGATTATTCTGTACAAGACACTATCGAATAGGCTGCTTCTTTGGCGTATAAAATTTTGCCTAGTCCACGTACTTTCCTGATAAGGAACCCAGTGACTTCTTCCCCTAATCTATTATTAAGAAGCTACTGCGTGGCAGGCATTTGCAGAATGTTCACGAGGTGATTTTGCAGGTCTAACGGTTCCTGAATAACCAAAATGCAGATTTCTAGCTTCATGGTCTCTACCAACACTTCCATCGTTGGGAACACGTGCCACAAAAGGGCGGATGTGTGGAGAAGATCTAACACGCCATCAAGTTGAATGGTTGCAACTTGAGCCGGCCGCTGTGGCCGAGAGGTTCTAGGAGCTTCAGTCCGGAACAGCTCTGTTGCTACGGTCGCAGGTTCGAATCCTGCCTCGGGCATGGATGTGTGTGATGTCCTTAGGTTAGTTAGGTTTAAGGGGGACTGATGACCTCAGATGTTAAGTCCCATAGTGCTTAGAGCGATTTGAACCATTTTTTTTTTTTGTTGCAACTTGAGATTTTCGAGGTGGTGATCACTTTATGATAACTACTTGTAAACTGTTCTTTGTGTGCTGTATTTACAACTGTCCGTGTATCTAATTTCCTGATGCGGGATTTGGGACCCAGCCTGGCATTTCTCTGAACGAGCGTGGCAAAATGCCTAAAATCCACAGTCAGGAAGGCTGGTGCATCAGACCAAAAGTCGTTAATCCGCCGCGCAAGTTCTATCCAGGTCTGGCTAATCTCTGTGTCTCGCAAGCTAGCTTATACGAACAGTTAGCTCGGAAGACATAAGGTCAAGTCACGAAAATAACCACAATCAAAAGTGTGTTTCTTATATAATTAGCTACAATCTCTGTGTTAATAAGGATAAAACAGTGAGTCCTCGGAACTCCAGACCAGTTTCCATACCGCCGTCTGTTTCAAGATCCTAGAGCCTTGAGAATATGCTAAGCTGCAGCTTCATGAATCAAGTAAGAACTTTTGCTTTTCTTGGTATATTAGGCTTACATATTTCTTGTAACTTACTTTCAAACACACCAAGATACATTGTAGTCCATGGGGAATACGAGAAAGTGGTCAACATGCGAGTAACTTGGTGTGAAAAATATATTTTATTTTATGTTCCATCTCAAATGTTAGAGTTCTAAATATATCTGACGCTGTTTCACGATTTCCAGATAATGACACAACTCCAGACACACAAATGCACTTAGGACACAAATCTATTACATTGCGTAGAAATGGGTCAGCTGGGCGGAGGGTGATGGACCTTTCCGACTAGGCACTTGAACAATCCAGGTAACAACCAGTGACCGCCCCACGCCCTGTTCTTCAAACAATCGAACTCCCGAGACATAAAACGTTTTACCTTCTGGACAACACTGCTTTTCAAAAGTATTTCGCACATATTAGTGGACATTAAAATGGGATGTTTCCACGCTTTGCTTTTACAAAGGCTTGAACTCTGCTGGAAAAACTTCCAACGGAGTGTCTAAATGTCTGTGGAGAAATGACAGGCCACTCTTCCTCAAGGGTCGAAACCACAGATGATAGTGATGTTGGAAGCTGGAGTCTGGGCTGAAGTCGACGTTATGATTCATCCCAAAGATGTTCCATTGTGGTCAGGTCGTGACTATGCGAGGTCACTCCATTTCAGAATCCTTAATGTCACAGACCCTTTGCCCCAGAAATGCTGCTTTATGAGAAGGTCTATTGTCATGTTAATACAATCATCGTCTTCGAACTGTTGTTCTGCTGTGCGTATTACACAATGCTGAGAAATGTGTACATCTCCTTCCTCATTTGGTGTTTCCCTACCCGCAATAAGTCCGCTCCGATAGCTGAGTAGGTCAGCGTGACGGATTGCCGTCCAACGGGCCCGGGTTCGATTCCCGGCTGCGTCGGGGATTTTCTGCGCGCAGGGACTGGGTGTTGTGTTGTCTTCATCATCATTTCATCCCCAACCGGCGCGCAGGTCGCCCAATGTGGCGTCGAATGTAGTAAGACCTGCACCAAGGCGGCCGGACCTGCCCCGTACGGGGCCTCCCGGCCAATGACGCCAAACGCTCATTTCCATTACCCGCAATAATGGGACCACACCGTAATCACCTTACACTGTAACATCGTCTCTTCTTCACTGTTGACACTACACATGATGGCCGCTGGCGTTCTTCAGGCACACCTGTCCATCGGCTTGCCATAGGATATAGCGTGATCCCACTCCAAAACACTCTTTCCAATATTGTACTATCCAGTGGCTTCGCTCTTTACACCAGTTCAAAGCGTTCCTTAACGTTACAGAAATGTGTGGCTTATGAGGACCTGCTCGACCACTGTACGTCATCTGAATTACCTACGCACAGTCATTGTGCTAACTGGACTGCTGGTAGTACTTCAAAAATGGCTTCAAATGGCTCTGAGCACTATGGAACTTAACATCTATGGTCATCAGTCCCCTAGAACTTAGAACTATTTAAACCTAACTAACCTAAGGACAGCACACAACATCCAGCCATCACGAGGCAGAGAAAATCCCTGACCCCGCCGGGAATCGAACCCGGGAACCCGGGCGTGGGAAGGGAGAACGCTACCGCACGACCACGAGATGGGGGCGCTGGTAGTACTGTTGATTCGCACTGCATCTACTTGCTGTTACTCAAAAATTCTACTTTCGTGCAGCAACAGGGTGCGTAAAGCCTCCTGGTATAGTTTTCCCAATTGGTCGGTCGTTTATCCAGGATTTGACCCTGTTCACAGACCAAGGCGATGTGATTGGGCGACGTCTGTTTACTAGCTAAAGAACGACAAATATCGTTAGTGATTTTGAAAGCATAACGACTAATAAAACGATGACAGATGTGAATAACGCATACATCACAGCAGATTGTGCACACAAAAGATTAAGTAAAGGAACTGCCCGCAGGCAAGGAGACTTCCCAATAGATCATTTGACAGCGGTGACGTCAGAGGTTTGTACTGCACTGTGTTTGAGAGAAAGGAGGCTCCAGTCCCACGCAGGTATTGTCTTAGTCTTTCTTTCGCTAGCTGTCACCTTGGATGTGGAAGGTCTAACACTCATATGCAAAGACTGCTTTGTTTATCGGGCGCTGAAAAGCTGTCTTGCACTGAGTGGCAAAATGTTCACATTCTCTTCGCTAGAATACGGTGACGTGTGCAGTTCACGAAACTATGTGCAAGCTTGCAGCCTTATAGGCTCTAAGTTGGCATGCTTTACTGTTACAGTGAGATACAAACAAAATTAGGAACGGGTACGTCTCGGGAATCAGCTAGCCTATGAATTTCCTGTCCACTCAGTGGTGTCTACGCTCGGCCTAATAGTAAGAAAAGCACCGCCTGTTAATACGTACGCCTCATTTCTTATTTGTCATCGCCCTGCCCGCTCATTTTGGCTCAACGTTCTTTTTGTTCCCCAACAAATTGCCATAAGCCCTTCGCTATTTTTAATTTATATAAACGGTTTGGGAACCAAACTGCGCAGCTCTCTTGATCGTTTACAGCCTAATAAATTCCTTAATAGATCAAAAAGAATTGCAAAATTTTAATAAAATTATCAGACTTGATCGCTAAATATTTTATTCGTGGCGACCCGTTTCAATTTTTGAAAATCATCTTCAGATAATTAAGAGTCTCCTTTGGAGATCTGAGCAGACGCCGAGCGGAACCAAAATTCGTGGACTGTCTTTCGGCATATGTTCGGCTCCGGTCGCCGTTTCTACAGATCGCTACAGAAAACAATTATCTCAAGATGATCTTGACTGAAACCCGTTACCACGAACAACATATTTTTCGATAAAGAATGATTACTTAATAAAACTGAATTTAGATTGCTGACTTCCAATAATATCGTCAAAAACCATGAATTGCAAAATTATTTAGAAAGATGTCTACTAGTGCGAAAGTGCATGAAATGAAATGATCGTACGGCATTGTTGGGCGGGAGACCCCCTGCGGGGTGAAAAGTTCAATGAACGACAGCTCGTTTGCCTTATTGCAAAATAGGTGAAAGAATGTGTCATACTGATAAGCTTGTTGAGATGGCAATCATTAAAAAACATTGTTTTTCGTTGCGCCGATATCTTTTTACCTAATTTCAATCATTTATCCAACTCCTCCGAATGCCAAAATATTTTGTGGACTCCCACCTACATAGGGAGAAACGGTAATTGTAATAAAATAAGAGAAATCAGAACTCATACGGGAAGATTTAATTATTCATTTTTCCCACGGGCTATTCGAGAGCGGAAGTCGTAAGCTGAAGTCTTAAGCTGGTTCGATGAATCTACTGCCACGCCTTAAGTTTGTATTGCAGAGTAACCATGAAGATAGAATTAAAGTCCAGGCAGTAACAATGAAAGCTCACGATTAGCTACGGCGAGGAAATCAGGACAAAGTATTGGAGAATCATTTTAACGGTATGAGGAATGTATCATCGCATACGGATAAATGTCACGTAAAACATCGGCAAGAAAACTCTTCATCTTTTAGTTTCTAATTAGTGAATATTTTATGTGACGTTAGTGATGAACTTCAATCTATAGATGAACACTTGTAGACCTACACTACATTCCTAAACCAAAGTTTATCGATGACTGGGCTGGAGTACGTAGCTATCACACTATTCGGTATGCACTGGGCGACGCCTCTCAAGACATGACCAATAGTTGACGAGAACCTGTTCCATACCTTGATTGTTCGCCGTACCGCAGGCACATGAGGTTTTAATGTTTGTAGAAACCTAAAATAATTACTGATGCAACGGACCATTCGTATTCAGAGGCGCTTTATCAACGTATAAGGACAGTGGGCGTTAGTTTCTTCATTTTTAAAAGCAAGAGAACAAATTGAACATTTTTCGTGAACAGTGAAGAATTCCTGTGAGCAGACAATTACCAATAAGGTTTGTGCCATTGCTCAATGTTTTTCTTTCGGCCTCCTATTTCGCAAAGCAATCATGATTATGCAATTACTGCGCCTACCGAGGAATGTAAACAGTGAATTTTTCCTTGATTTATGTATGAATGAAATAGAACAGAAACCCGCAACTTAGGTACGAGTCACTTCGACGTTCACGCCCGAGCGAGTTACGAATACGAAGCAGTTCTTGGTATAAGTTTACGTGACATGTTTGCTGGCGGTGGTGTGAGGGACACGCCCAAAAGGTTAGCCAAATACTTTTCGGATTCTCTGAGTGTAGCTGTGAATACACTGTGCGCAAAGTTCGTGGGAAGGCTGTCGGCTGCCGTAGCCCATGCATTCATTTCTATCTGGCTAGAAATGGGTTCCTGCACCCAGCCCTTTATTCAACTCTGTGTCGATCAGACCGTCTATCATCGTACACAGCTCTGAGGAGGGTCGTAAAACAATTTTGGTCCCCTTGAGCTACGATTTAAGCGCGTGGAAACATTGTTTCTGCAATACTGAAGCTCTGCCTCAGTCACTGTTGACATCGAAAATCCGAATTACTGTGTAATCTATGTTACGACTTGGGCCCGGATTCTTGGGGTTTTATGAAATGGACTTAGCCCTTTATGTTCTTGGAATAGACCCCTTTTTATGTTTCAACAGTTTCAGCATTTTTTGGGTATTTTTTGTGAAAAATACAACGAACACTGATATTATCAGAGATAATTTTATTATATAGGAGGCGATAAAAAAAGTTTCGGTCAGAAGATCACACTAACCCCTTTCCTACATGTCGGTGTTTGTATACCCACATCAGAGCCGCGCTGGGTTGCATATACGCTGCAGCAACGCTCTGAAAGGGAAAATTTTTGATCGCCACTTATAATGTTGACACGCTTATTCTAGGTCTTTGGGGTAAATGAACAACTAATCCTTGTATCGGCACTCGAAAAAATGAATGAACAATTAAGTTATTGTATCTGTTCTAGAAATATTTTTTCTGTTTACAGTACCATGTAGGTTAACAAGGAGTCTTATGAAAAATTCTTATCACATTTCACTCTCATAAAAACACACTCCTGAGATGTGTACCTATGTGTAACCCACAATCCATGGCCTAACGCTACAGCTAACAAGAAGTTTTATACTAGATTTTCGTATTGTGGTACACAATTAACCGCATTTCTAAGTTTTGTAAAGTGAATTGTCTCTCGGTACATTTTTTGTAGGCCGACAAAAATCTCTCCACAGCTCAAGAGACCAGTGGTGCGTATTTCATCGATGTAATTGCTCGTGGCCCACAGGACAAACGCGCTTCGAACTTCTCGCCCTGAATAATGGCGGACGTTATCTTCACATCCAGTATTCCTTAATTTAGGCCGGCCTGGGTGGCCGAGCGGTTCTAGGCGCTACAGTCTGGAACCGCACGACCGCTACGGTCGCAGGTTCGAATCCTGCCTCGGGCGTGGATGTGTGTGATGTCCTTAGGTTAGTTAGGTTTAAGTAGTTCTAAGTTCTAGGGGACTGATGACCTCAGAAGTTGAGTCCCATAGTGCTCAGAGCCATTTGAACCTTAATTTAGTTTGACGTCATTGGCTGGGAGGCCCCTTACGAGGCAGGTCCGGCGGCCGTAGTGCAGGTCTTATTACATTCGACGCCACATTGGGCGACCTGCGCGCCGGATGGGGATGAAATAATGATGAAGATAACACAACACCCAGTCCCTGAGCGGAGAAAAATCCCGACGCCGTCGGGAATCGAACCCGGGCCCGTAGGACGGCAATCAGTCACGCTGATCACTCAGCTATCGCGGCGGACCCTTTCTTTAGTGGGGCATGTTGTACACACTAAACCAGGTATTTCCTCCAGATACATCTCCACTGTGGGGAACACGCCTACCCCATCTTTCAGTGCCAGAGGTCAGGCTTATAATTTCGTCAGGTAGAGGATGGGAACATGTTGGAAATGAGCTCTTAAAAATGCCAAGTATGCAACATTCTTGTTATTCTTAAGTCCCGTCTTGGCGTTTTCGTTAAAACGTAATTCACTAGTGTCGAATGTCTCTAGTGCCTCTTTGTCTTTTTAAATGCGTTCGGCATGACACAAAAATGTCAAAAGCCAGGTGCACCAACGGGTAAGACTAAAAGTATGCGTTCTAGTGGGAGGGGAATGGTTGGTGCCATTTCCTCAAGGAACGAACGCGGGTGGGAGCTTAGAGAAATACTTTCTTAACAAAGGAAATGACACTGTTAAACTCAGGAAAACTGTTTGGTACTTTCTCTTCTGGACCGTGTAAGCCGTAGGCAATGCAGGTGCAATGAAACGTACAGGGCACAATTCTTTTAGTGTCGCTCCCACTTTTAACAAACAGACAGCACATTCTGTCGCTAACAGCAAAAAGTTCTCATCCCTACGTTCTCTCGTCCGTAGGGTGCGCGCTACAGTACTTTGATTTGTCTTCTCCAGTTCCTTACCCAGGAGTAGGGAATAAATTGTCCCACAACGATATTAGCAATAAATCTGCCACAACTGCTAGTGTTATTGTGCACCGAAAGCCAAGTATAGTGGTCACCAATGTATGTTTCTGTATTGGCAATAGCCTTTTCGCGCATCTGTTTACAAGAATTTATGCGCAATGTCGACTCGTCTGGTATACTGCGGCCGCAGATACTCTCCAGGAAGGTTTTTAGCACGATCCATTGCACATTAGCCGACACAAAGCCTCGAGCAAGTCTAGATTAAAAGTCCACTGCACTGTTTGTCACAGAGGAAATTAAGGACTGAATCTGTTGCTTATTCTTCTTAGTGATGCTCCTAATTTGACATTTGGTATCTTTGCGTCGAAAGTCCGCCTCCTTAGCTGAGTCGCCAGCTCGTCTGACTGCCATGCAGCGGGTCTGGCTTCGATTCCCGACCGGATCGGAGATTTTCTCTGCTGGGGGACTGGGTATTGTCCTCATTATCATTTCCTCATCATCGTCACTCAAGTCGCCCAATGTTGCCCCGAAATGACTTGCAACTCAGCGTCCGAACTTCCCCACGTGGGGACTCCCGACCGTCACAGCCATTCAATCATTTCATTTCATTTTCGTGTTGAACAGCATGTGAATTTTTTTCATGGCTTATCCAAAATTAAACCAAAGAACAATTCGAAGATGGCAGTAACTAAAAAATAATAACGTGATCATGAAAAATGTCAGTTTCAATTGAATCGTATATGCATGTCAGTAAGATAATCTTAAATTTCGATTTGAAAAACAGAGGGAAGAAGGCTAATTTTTTATAGCAAGAAGACTGGTAGATAAAATTGAGAGGTAAAAATGACTAGTGTTTACTTGCTTGTTTTTGAAAAGCCTCACAACAAAAGAACCTGTTTGTCAGTTGTGAAAATTTTAGTCTTCCCCAATCCACTATCTTAAAAAAGACCACTTTTTGACTTCTTCTGTTTAAGCATGACAAAATCATACTTAAACTGTACTGCTCAGTGCGAATCAACACACCACGCAATTACTTCGTAACTACAAAAATAAATGGACTGAACTGTCACCGATTTGTTCCATTGTCGGACGGCATTTAAGTAAAGGCTGGCTGGGTTTGACCCAACGTAGCGGCGTGTGGGCATAGTCTCAAAGCGACAATGAAGCGACAATGCGTCATATACAATCTCCAGAGTGGGCTACATTTCTTACACCTTTCAAACTACGTACGTTGTCATAACGACAAACGACATTGTACCACACACGTTCTTGATTTCAGTGCAGCAGATAAATTTATTTGCTACGTACTTTCTTAAAATATAGAAAATCGTACTGGTGATTTTCCTTACTGATAATTCGGAAAATGTTTTTAAAAGCCGTGTTTTTCTGCATAAGTCCTCATTAGCCTCTACTTTTTCTGCGCATGTTCAAAGTTGGTTAACTCGCGACGATCTGCAATGTTCAATACAGACACGTCAGTAACAGACTGCTCAGACGTCCGTTCTATATTCGCACGTACATTGCACCATTCGGGCGTCATACACAACTCATCTTAAAATAGGACACATCTCCGTGACATCTGATCACTCAGTTCGAAACGCATGTTTCTTCAGTTCTGAGGCAATGCGCTGTCTCTTGCACGGCAGAAGGAAATATATGTTAGATGGCCAGGGTACGAAGTCAACTAATATTGAGGAGCTGTTGGCACTATTATATGACGATGTTTTGTAGCTTACCGTGTTGGAAGACATCGGACGAATCCCGGTGCAGTTGCAGAGGAACGACGCCTCGGTAGCGCCTGCCGTCATCGCTGAGGACTCCGCCGGCAATCACGAGGAGCACCAGTTGGAACAGCACCATCACTCGCACCAGCATGGTGTAGCTGCTAGTTCGGGAACTACGGACGCTTCTTGACACTGCACTACCGCGACCGCCATAAGGCACCTGTCATCGGTGACCACAAGCACTAGGTCCGTGAGTTGCCGCCACTCCAGCACGGCCCTCCGCGTCGGCTCGGCTGCTGAACCGCGACGCGTTGAAGTCTCCGGCCGCACCACGCCCACCTCACGACCGCGACGTCTCACCCGCGCACGCCATCGGTCGCGTGCAGATTGGGGACCCGGGAGGAGGCGCGCTCTCGCCGCGCCGCTCGCCGTGACGTAGGCGGCGACCGCAGCGCCACGCGGTCGCTGCCAGTACTACTCGTTGCTCTCCGGCAGGACGCGTCAGTTCGGAGTTCGTGGGGGCGTAGAGCAGTATCTACTACAGCTTGCCTGTACACATTTAACTCTATTGTTATTGTGGTCTTAAATTCGAAGACTAGTATAATGTATCTCTCGACGTGAAGTCTAACCTCTGCTGACTTTAGTCAAGCCTTGGTTACAATTTTCACCACGCCCACTCTGTCCTCGGTATATAGCTGACGATTGTTTGATGCCTCAGGATGTGTCCTATCAGCCGACTCCATCTTTTGGTCAAGCTGGGTCACAAATTTCTTTTCTTCCCATTTCGATTTCAGTACCTCTTCATTAATGATCCGATCCACCCACCTAATATTCACCTTCTTCTATAGCACCACATATTGGAAGCTTCTTATCTGAAATATTTTATAGTCCATATTTCACTTCCATACAAGGATACACTCTAAATATCTCCATAAAAACTTCCTAATACTGAAATTCACATTCGATATCAACAACTTTCTCTTTTTCAGTAACACTTTTCTTCTCTTTCATTCTTCTCTTCGTTAGTGATCCGATCTATCCCTTTAATCTTCAGCTTCTTCTGTATCACCACATATCGAAAACTTCTTATATGTACTTTCTTATTGTCCACATTTCATTTCCATGCAAGGATACTCTACAAGTGTATCCAGAAAAACTTCCTAATACTTAAATCCACAACTGATATTAACAAATTTATCTTTTTCATCTCTTTTCCAGAAACTCGTTTCTTGCTGGCATCAGTATGCATTTTATCTCCTCTACTTCGGCCACTGTCAGCTATTTTTTTACCCTAATAGCAGGCTTCCAGTACCTCATTTCCTAATCTAATTTCCTGCCCTAATAGCAAATCTCATCCACTACTTCCAGTACCTCATTTCTAATCTAATTTCCTGAACACCGTCTGTTTTAGTTCGACGACGCTCCATTACCATTCTTTATATTCCTCTTATAATTTCTTTTCAGGATATACCCATTATGTCCGACAGATTTTCTAGACCCTTTGGCATATCTGCCAGAATTACAGTGTCATAGTCAAACTTTAAAGTTCTTTTTTCTTTTTTTTTATTCTAGGACATTAATTCTGTTTGAAAATTTCTCTTTGATTTCCTCTGTTGCTTGCTCACTGCAAAGTCTGATTAATTTGGGGGCTACTGTTATATCCTTTCTCCCTTCTCAGTCACTGCTTCTTTTCATATCCTTTGACTCTTATAGCTGTAGTTTGGATACTGCCAAATTGTCGATAACCTTTCAGTAACTATCTTTTATCCCAGCTACCTTCAGAGTGCATTCCAGTTGACATTTCCAAAACATCCTCTAAATATGCAAATGTCATTGGTAGGATTGCCGTCCTTCAGTCTTCTAAGACAACTCGTGGGGTCGCTATTGCCTTGCACCTTCCTACATTTCTCCTGAAATTAAACTGATCTCCCATAAAATCGGTTTCTCCAAGTTTTTGCATACTTCTGAGAAAAAAGCTGATGGTTCTGTAGCATTTATACATGTTATCTCTTGCCTTATTTGGAATTAAAACTATTACATACGTATTGAAGACTGAGGTATTTCGCTTGTCTCAAGTATCTTACAAACCAAATCGAATAGTTTCGTCAAGATATGTTATCCACAGGATCTCACCAATTCTCAGCCAACTACTGCAGTGTTCTATCAAACTCTTTCTGCCTAGCAGTAACGTATCTGCCATCTCATCTTCATCTTTTCCTCTTCCTTTCCATTATATTGTCTTTAAACTTCGTTTCCTTTGTATAGCCTTTCATATATTCTTTCCACCTTTCAGCTTTCCCTTCAATGATGAGCACTGCCTTGCCCTTGCCTCCCCCCTCCCTCTGAACTCTTAATAGCCACACTGGTTTTCACTTTCCTCCAAAGATTTCTTTTATTTTCATATAGACCTCATCTGTGTTCGGTTAGTCATTCTTCATTATACAGCTCTGCATTCGTCGTCCAGCCATTCCTCATTTGCTTATTTGGTACTTTCTGTCAGTCTGATGTATAGACGTCTGTGCTCCCTTCACCCACTTCATTTGATACGTTTTTGGATTTGCCGCTTTCGTCCCTCAAGCTTAAAATTTCGTATGTTATCCGAGAATTTCCTCTGGGTCTTGTCTTTTTGCTCTTTGATCTTCTGCTGCCTTTAGTATTCTGTCTCCGAAAGCTTCCCATTCGTCTTCTGTTGCGTTTCATTTCTATGTTGAAGTACATCGTTGCATATAAACTCCCCTTGAAATTCAAACAATTTCTTGACCATTCACCTTTTCTAGATCCTTTCCTCCTAATTATCCTAAGTTTCTGCAATTTCTTCACTTTTTATTTGCGGTTCATAATGAATAAAGCCTGACAACGTCTTTAGCTGCCCGTCGAAATGCACCGATGCGCAACACCTTAGGACGAAAGTAACTTTCGTGTGAAGTGACACTGACAAGTAACACAGATCGATGAAACTTGGACCATATATAGAAAGCAGTGCTACAGTGTAGTACAGAAGGAAATGAAAGAAAGCACAATGAGACGAACAGAAATGACACTTTTATTTAATTAAAGTAACTACACAGATGTCATCGCTATTCATGGTAGGACCCTGGGAATTACAAAATGCGAAACATAGTTCTTAATATGGCGTGTGATCGCCACGGACAGTGCACCAGTGTAGTACACATAAATAGTAAAAAATATGGTGACCATTTACACGATTTTCTTAAGCTTTTTTCTCACATACAGTGATTTTGCGCTGGACTATGTTCGGTCTCTCACTCCACATCATTACGCATTCAAGAATGTTTCTGTTGAGCTGAAGAGACATAATTCTTGATCCGCCAACGCCTCCACGACGCACTCTTCGAAGTGTTCATTTTTTTCGGGTACCGGTAATGTGCAAGCTGACAGAAGCTTATTTATTAAGGTGATTGATGGACCAACGACATCTTCTCAAATTCTGCTGCGCAAGTAATTATTTGCCTAGATCGTTGGCCAGTTCTTTGTGTCCTCAACAAACAAGATTATTGTAACTTTCTAACCTTAGCGATATACAGCATGTGATCAAAGATATCCGGACACCTGGCTGAAAATGACTCACAAGTTCGTGGCGCCCTCCATCGGTAATGCTGGAATTCAGTATGGTATTGGCCCACCCTTAATCTTGATGACAGCTTCCACTCTCGCAGGCATACGTTCAATCAGGTGCTGGAAGGTTTCTTGGGTAATGGAAGCCCGTTCTTCACGGAGTGCTGCACTGAGGAGGGATATAGGTGTCTGGCACGAATTCGGCTTTCACAACATCCCAAAGGTGTTCTATAGGATCCAGATCAGGACTCTGTGCAAGACAGGCAATTACAGAAATGTTATTGTCGTGTACCCACTCAGCCATAGGCCGTGCATTATGAACAAGTCCTCTATCGCGCTGAAATATGCAGTCGCCATCCTTGAATTGCTCTTCAACAGTGGGAAGCAAGAAGGTGCTTTAAACATCAATGTAGGCCTGTGCTGTGATAGTGTCACGCAAAACAACAATGGGTGCAAGCCCCCTCCACGAAAACCACGACCACACCATAACACCACCGCCTCCGAATTTTACTGTTGGCACTACACAAGCTGCCAGATGAAGTTCAGTGGGCATTCGCAATACCCACACCCTGCCATCGGATTGCCACATTGTGTACCGTGATTCGTCATTCCACACAAGTTTTTCCACTGTTCAGTCGTCCGATGTCTACGCTCCTTACACCAAACTGCATCAGTATCCTCCGCAAGTACCACGACCGTTAGGCGGAAGGTGAGAAAACTTGGATTTCATGGTCGAGCGGCTGCTCATAAGTCACACATCACGCCTCGCTTGGTGTAAGGAGCGTAAACATTGGACGACTGAACAGTGGAAAAACGTTGTGTGGAGTGACGAATCACGGTACACAATATGGCGAACCGATGGCAAGTGAACGTCATCTGCCAGCGTGTGAAGTGGCAACAGTAAAATTCGGAAGCGGTGGTGTTACGGTGTGGTCGTGCTTTTCACGGAGGGCGCTTGCACCTCTTATTGTTTCGCGTGGCACTATCGCAGCACAGGCCTTCATTGATGTTTTAAGCACCCTCTTGCGTCCCACTGTTGAAGAGCAATTCGCGCATGTTGATTGCATATTTCAACAGGTCGAGCACATGTCCATAATGCACGGCCTGTGGCATGGAGTTTACACGACAATAACATCCCTGTAATGGACTGGCCTGCACAGAGTCCTGACCTGGATCCTATAGCACACCTTTGGGATGTTTTGGAACGCCGACTTCGTGCCACGCCTTACCGACCGACATCGATACCCCTCCTCAGTGCAGCACTCCGTGAAGAATGGGATGCCATTCCCCAAGAAACCTTACAGCACCTGATTTAACGTATACCTGCGGGAGTGGAAGCTGTCATCAAGGATAAGGGTGGGCCAACGCCATATTGAATTCCAGCATTAGCGATGGTGGGCGCCACCAACTTACAGCTTTTCTTATCCAGGTGTCCGAATAATTTTGATCACATAGAGAAATTTATTAACATCGAGTATAGATTTAAGTGTCAGGAAGTCGTTTCTGAAAGTATTTGTATGGAGTGTAGCCATGTATGGAAGTGAAACATGGACGATAAATAGTTTGGACAAGAAGAGAATAGAAGCTTTCGAAATGTGGTGCTACAGAAGAATGCTGAACATTAGATGGGTAGATCACATAACTAATGAGGAAGTATTGAATAGGATTGGGGAGAAGAGGAGTTTGTGGCACAACTTGACTAGAAGAAGCGATCGGTTGGTAGGACATGTTCTGAGGCATCATGGGATCACCAATTTAGTATTGGAGGGCAGCGTGTAGGGTTAAAATCCTAGAGGGAGACCAAGAGATGAATACATTAAGCAGATTCAGTAGGATGTAGGTTGCAGTAGGTACTGGGAGATGAAGAAGCTTGCACAGGATAGAGTAGCATGGAGAGCTGCATCAAACCAGTCTCAGGACTGAAGACCACAACAACAACAACAGTGTACGTACTAGAGATTTGAAAACAGCACAGGCACTCCAATACAAAAGAAAGGAAACGGAAGTAATCCGCTGAATTACAGATTCATTTCACTGACATCGACCTGCAGTAAGATTTCGTTGGAACATATACTGTGTTCAGACGTTATGAAATACCTTGAAATCGGCACGGAAACGTAATTGGGTTTTTGTTCACACGAAATATTGATGCTGTCGACGCGAGATCTCAAACTGATTCCATGTTTCGAAATTTTACACCGTTCCTCACAATCGTCTTATAATCAGATTGCTTGTCTTTGTAATATGTCTCGGTTATGCTGCTGGATTCGTGATTTTTCTCTGAGAAAGGTCACAAACGATAGTAATTCAGAGAACGTCATCGAGTGAATAACATGATATCTGAGGTTGTTAATTTAAATGATTTAGTAGACGATCTGAGCAGCCCTCTTAGGTTTTTTTTTTGTTTTTTTTTGTTTTTTTTGCAAATGGTGCTGTCGTTTACCGTGTAGTAAAGTCATCAGAAGATCAGTAAAAATAACAGAATGATTTACACGAGATATCTGCATAGTGCGAAATGTGGCAATTCAACGTAAACAATAAAAAAGTATTATGTCCTTTGCATGAGTACTAAAAATTTCATTAAATTTCGTTTAAACGATAAGTTACATACATTTGAAAGTGTCCATTCACCTGAATAATCAGAGATTACAATTACCAACAACTTAAACTGGCCAAATCACACAGAAATATTGTGTGTCCAAAAAACGTCACTGGGCCGCAATTTTTCGCGATTGGATTGAAGAGCGTTCTGGACAGTTCGAGCGAAGGTTTGGCCACTCAGATCGCCCTACATGAATCCAATCGAACATTTATGGGACAAAATCGAGAGGCCAGTCGTCAGCATAATCCAGAACCGGCAACGCCTTCGCAGTTATGGACGACTATAGAGGCAGCATGGCTCAGAATTTCACTTCCAGTGACATGTTGAGTCCATGTCACGTCGAGTTGCTTCACAACGCTGAGCGAAAGGAGGTCCGACGCGATATCAAGAGCCGCGCGGGATTAGCCAAGCGGTCTGAGGCGCTGCAGTCATGGACTGTGCGGCTGGTCCCGGCGGAGGTTCGAGTCCTCCCTCGGGCATGGGTGTGTGTGTTTGACCTTAGAATAATTGAGGATAAGTAGTGTGTAAGCTTAGGGACTGATGACCTTAGCAGTCCCATCAGATGTCACACACATTTGAACATTTTTTTGCGATATCAGGAGGTATCTCATGACTTGTCGCCTCAGTGTATATCCTTCAATACAAATAACACAACACAAAGAAATGAGAAACTGTGATAGAAGAGAAAGGTAAATACAACAGTTCAGGAATATGTAAAATATCATGTAGTAGCTGCAACTCTAAATGTATTGGAATGAAAGCAAGAGATTTTAATACCAAAGTTGGTTCTAAGCACTGTAGGACTTAACATCTGAGGTCATCAGTCCCCTAGACTTAGAACTACTTATAACCTAAGGACAGCACACACAGGCAGGATTTGAACCTGCGACTATAGCAGCAGCGCGGTTCTGGACTGAAGCGCCTAGAACCGCTCGGCCGCAGTGGCCGGCTATTTTAATATCCGTTATAAAGAACATCTAAGGGCACTGAAGAGTGAATGTGCCAATTCTACATTTGCAGAACTTCTAATGAATGAAAATCACCACCACAATGGTACATAAACAAACATGGCATATGCCACAATAATAAAAGCTATGGAATGCTCACTCTACAAGAAGATTATTTCATACAGTCGGCCATAAATGAAAATGAAAATATGCTCGATGACAAAAAGAACAACAACAGAAGAACAGTAGTCGAACAGTTTCATAGTTCACCATAAAAAAATTCACACACGTACTGCCGCATCACCCACTGTGCCTCCATTCCCATCACAACAGCCCAACCTAATCTCACTCTCTACAGCTCCCATGAACCCTCAGTGAGCCCTAAAGCACGTGATCAAGGACACGTGCAATGTACATCAGTATAGACATATGACTTATCAACTGGAAGAAACCTTTACAGTGTGCACCTGGTATACACAGAAGAGTACATGGATACATGAAAATGCTATAAAAATGAACACAGGTGCAAAAACCACCACCGTATGTTTGTAAATTGTTAGATAACTTAAGTCAACTACCAAGAATCACTATTAATATCCTATTAAAACATGTACAATTAAATAACTTTCTTTGTATTCCCTTCGTCTTCTATTAACTTTCTTTATATAACCTTGAAGATGTGTAGCTTGAATAGGCGAAACACGGTTGCTACACACAAATAAAAGATTGACTTGCAACAAAAAAAATGATTCAAATGGCTCTGAGCACTATGGGACTTAACATCTTAGGTCATCAGTTCCCTAGAACTTAGAACTACTTAAACCTAACTAACCTAAGGACATCACACACATCCATGCCCGAGACAGGATTCGAACCTGCGACCGCAGCAGTCGTGCGGTTCCAGACTGAAGCGCCTAGAACCGCACGGCCACCGCGGCCGGCTGAGTTGCAACAAATGAAATTTTATTTCTTATGTAAAGCACAACTGGCATTAAACAGTATGTATACAAATTTTGCGGGAAATGAAACAGAAAGACTACGTCAAACGTGGAAATTATACCACGGCAATGCTGGAAGCTACGGAGGAAGAGCGTTGAGGCTAACTTCCACATACTGTAAATGGTGAGCTTTAGTATCACATCCGAATGTGGGATAAAGAAAAGCCCTCGTGTGTAACTGAACACCGGTGTATCTCACCGAAAATTAATGTGTTCTGCGGATGTCTGGACAAAAATTGTACGCCACAGTTTTTTTTCATCGAGCTAAGTCTTGAAACTAACATTTACCTGGATGCGCATGAGCATAGGCTGATGCCGCAGCTTGATAAGATTACGTCTTTCAGTAAGCTTGACGCGGATTACATCTTTCAGTAAAATGATGGACAGTTGCACAGTTTTCAATCAGCATATTCCAAACTGTTGGACCGGTGATAGTGGACAATACGATGTGTTCTGCCACCTCGATCTACAGACCTGACACCTAACATTTCTTTTTATGAGATTACGTGAAATACCTTGCGTACGTTCCTATGTTGGCGAAAGTAGGTCCAGAATCCAAAATGCGCATTTATAATGCCCTCGCTTCGATGGCTCGAAACATGTTTCAGAATGTATGACGTAGTATATATAGATTATTGCTTAGATATCATCCATGTCATCGGTGGAGTCAAATACAATACTTACAAATTATGTTAAAAATTGAACGTTCTTTTACATTCTCTGTACTCTTATTGAACGAACGTTATTAATTAAAATCGTTTGGGTCGCTATATCCATTTTGAACTGAGCTGTATTCCCAGTTTCAAATCATACTAAATAGTCGCTTTTTTGTGCCTACGCAGCCGTGATGTAAGCGATGTGGAAATATCTGAAATTGCTTCGTGATCCGTAATGAAACTTAGGCACAGAAAACAGTTAAAAAAGGCGAGAAGCAGATTGAGAAAAAAACGTTTTCGATCTTGTGGCTGCTTTTGATGCGTGGTATACCAACACGGTATATAGAACAAGTAACATTCAGGTCAACCGGATTTTCTTTTATAAAAGATTTATTGAAACGTATTAAGTGAACGGAAAGCAAAAGAGAATAGGGGGGAACTGCTCCCTCCAGGCGAGACAAGAAAAATGTTACGATTTTATGAGAAGTGCCTTCCGTTGAACGTGTCTACTGTTGAGAAATAAAAACACCTGCAGTGAATCAGATACTGTGAGTGGTGAGTGCCTACAACGGCTCGCCTAATGTTAAGAGAACGTCTTTCTACAAATTATTGAAATACAGTGATTTTTATTTCGAAAATTCGAAACTAAACTGTATTATAACAGACACAGGAGACGTTTTCTGCAGTGGAGGTGTTGTCGTCGGCAGTTTAAGAATTCATCCACGAGAAACCTAAGTTATATTACCATAATGAATCATGGGTTATCGCAGGACATGCGACGCGTGCAACAGTCTGACAAAATAGTGGTTCGTAAAAGAGAAGCTATTCTTGGCTTGTTCACGGGGAATTACAAAAACAACGATGGCAAAACGCTATGAATCATTGTTTCACGGTACGGTTTTGTGGAGGTGTGCTTGTTCGATTTTCAATCTTGAATATTAAATAAGTTGTGGCATTTAGCTTGAATACATGAATGGTCAAATGTCTGAGATGTAGTGAAAAGATTTCCAACTGAAATTAGAGCTCCTTAACATTAAAATCATAGTTGCTCTTCGTATTGTAGCGTTAAAGATGACCGTAGACAAGACAACAAAATTCTTAGAAAAAGCAAAATATTTAATAATGGCTGGTAGAAAACATGGTTGGATACTTACTTGTTGCAGAACACTTGCGTGACGTGCCACCAAAAAATGGTTCAAATGGCTCTGAGCACTATGCGACTTAACGTCTGAGGTCATCAGTCCCCTAGAACTTAGAACTACTTAAACCTGACTAGCCTAAGGACATCACACACACCCATACCCGAGGCAGGATGCGAACATGCGACCGTAGCGGTCGCGCGGTTCCAGACTGAAGCGCCTAGAACCGCTCGGTCACACCTGCCGGCGACGTGCCACCAGTACAGGCACACAGCACTAACTCTTCCTCAAGCAAAAGGTACTTTCTATGGTTCTGCTAAGTGGTGGGTTCTCTATTATGAAGATTCCGCTAGTCTGACGGCCACAATCCAGATACTTACTTTTCTTGATGTTTTATTTCATGTAGCCTTAAATATTGTTGCGAATGAGTGTCCGACTTTAGAGATGTTAGTAAATTCTTTGTATCTACAAATTAACGGCATTTGTTCTTTTATTGTTCGAAAATATGCGACGGGGTGAGCATTACCCAAGACGGAAAGAGACTCTTAGTATGTGACAAGAAACGCGGAGGAATTCAAAGCATAATTTTGACATTAGTGCGATACCTATGATGTACAGATTATATTCACCACAGAAACATGGTAAAAGTGCTAGTGTCAATTATCTTGTAATTAAAATAATGTAATAAAATATTTTTGAGTTTGAAATTACAATTCTCGATATAAAAATTGCAACGCAAGGAACGACACGAAATAGCGAAGTTTTACTTATTTTGTGTATATGGCACTGAACGAAGAATACGTGGTTAAATTTGTAAGTAATATCAAGAGACGTTCATGGAATTTATCGACCTGGAAATATCGTTAGACAATGTAAAATGGTGCAAGGTATTGCGAATCCTAGGAAATATGGGGGTAAACTTTAGGGAAAGACGAGTAATATATGATGGCGTACACCAACCAAGAGGGAACAATAAGACTCGAAGACTAACAACGAAGTGTTCGGATTAGAAAAGATGTTAGACAGAGATGTAGTCTTTTGCCACCGTTGTTCAATCTGTACATCGAAGAAGCGATGACGGAAATAAAAGGAAGGTTTATGATTGGGATTAAAATTCAAGGTGAATGGATATTGATGATAAGTTTCGCTGATGACATTAGTGAAAGTGGTGAAGAATTATTAGATATATTGAATGGAATGAACAGTCTAATGTATACAGAATATGGATTGAGAGTAAATCAAAGAGAGACGAAAGAAATGAGAAGTAGCAGAAATGAGAACAAAGAGAAACTTAACATCAGAAATTGCTGATCACGAAGTAGATAAAATTGAGATATGCTGCTACCTAGGCAGCAAAATGTGATGGACGGAGCGAAGGGGACATAAGAAGCAGACGAGCACTGGAAAAAAAGCATTCATGACCAAGAGAAGTTTACTAGTATCACATATGGCTCTTAATTTGTGGGAAGAAGTTTCTGAGATTGTACGGTATTGAGACATGGCCTACAGGAAAACAGTAACAGAAGTGAATCGAAGCATTTCAGATGCTACAGAAGAATGTTAAAAATTCGGTGGAGTGATGAGGTAAGGAACGAGGAAGTTCTGCGCAGAGTCGGCGAAGAAATATAAATGTGGAAAACACAAGAAGAAGGGCCGGGATGATAGGACGTATGTTATGACATCAGAAAATAACTTCCATGGAAGTAGAAGGAGGAACAGAGGGTAATGTCTGTAGGGAAATACAGGGATTGGAGTACGTCCAGCGAACAACTGAGGACGTAGGGTGCAACTGGTACTCTGAGATGAAAACGTTGGCAGAGGAGACGAATTCTTGGCGGGCCGTATCAGACCAGTCGGAAGAGTGTTAATTCAAAAAAAGGGAAAAGATACAAAAAGGCCGCGAGGTACAGAGGGGTGAAATTTAGTACACAGAGCTACCACGTCTGACAGCAACGATGACTCTAAAATGGCTGGATATGGAGCCGTTCTCTGACGACATACGAGTACGTCATTCCATACTGCTTCGGCTTTGTGCCATGGTTCATCAGACGTAATGGCCGGCGAGTGTTGGCATATTTGTCTATCGGAGCCATTGACCACACGTTCTCCATGGTTGAGAGATCTGAAAAAGCGCGAACGACCTAATCGAAAACACTCTGTATCGTGACGGGCCAAGACAGCTACGCGCGCTCTTGCATTATATTGTTGAATCTATGAGAATCAGTGGTGATCGTCATATGTATCCTGGCACCCAACTAACATGCCACGTGCTGGGTCCACATGATAATGACGGATGCCATCTGACAACGTTCATTGTTCTCGGAACGTCCACATATATACCCAACGTGATGCTATACGAAGGACCAGGAGTCGTCTGAAAAGACGACTTGATGCCGCTCTTGCGTCCAGTGTCGCATTTGCTCGCACCACCCCAAGTGCGTGCGTCAAGGAAAGTCGCAAAAATTGTCACCGTGCTGACACTCAGTGGTCCTCTAGTAGTTGTTGGACTGCCCGCTTAAATCAGTGTGCGACTTGCAGGGGGGGGGGGGGATGGGGGGGATTTCCCCCCTTCTGTATCAGACCATCCCCTTCTCTGGTTTTAGTTTATGCATCCCAACCTGGGATGTTTATTTCCCAAGCACTGGAGTAAAACTTTACATATAATTTAAATTTGTGAAGCCCGACACTGAAAGTTTTTAATACAGTCTTACTATTAATATGTTTGCTTATTAATTATGAAAAAGTGTTATGCAGTAGTTAAGCATTTCAATACATTTAGAACTAAATGACAAGACGACGCACGCCACATTTCCGTAGCATGCCACAGTGTTGCAAGACGTCGCCCCAGCGTAAACGAGGCGTTAGAGCCAGGTCTGTATTGTATGGTGGATGATATGTGTTGGGTACGAAACTAAAACCTGAAATCAGATCCAAACGTCGTGGAAAACTGTGAAGAGGTGTCGTCCTGCAGCAAGATAACGCTCGCCCACATTCTGCCCGACGCAATAAAGGAGTTGAGATTCGAGGTGCTGGAACATCCACCATACAGTCCAGACCTGGCTCCAAGCGATTTTCACATGTTTGGACCCTTAACGGAAGCACTACAGGGAAGAAGATTTGAAAGTGATGAAGACGTCATTTCTGCGGTGCAAAATAGGTTACAGATGCAACCTAAAAACGTATTTTCTGATGAAATTAAAAATCTCGTAAAACGTCGGGAAAACTGAAGTCCATGGAGGTTACGTAGAAAAATAACGCATGTTTCAGTTTTCTATCAACAGAATAAGTACAGCTTTTCACAAATGTGCCCTTACTTTTTGAATTCCCCTCGTATACTTGTATGTACACTCCTGGAAATTGAAATAAGAACACCGTGAATTCATTGTCCCAGGAAGGGGGAACTTTATTGACACATTCCTGGGGTCAGATACATCACACTGACAGAACCACAAGCACATAGACACAGGCAACAGAGCATGCACAATGTCGGCACTAGTACAGTGTATATCCACCTTTCGCAGCAATGCAGGCTGCTATTCTCCCATGGAGACGATCGTAGAGATGCTGGATGTAGTCCTGTGGAACGGCTTGCCATGCCATTTCCACCTGGCGCCTCAGTTGGACCAGCGTTCGTGCTGGACGTGCAGACCGCGTGAGACGACGCTTCATCCAGTCCCAAACATGCTCAATGGGGGACAGATCCGGAGATCTTGCTGGCCAGGGTAGTTGACTTACACCTTCTAGAGCACGTTGGGTGGCACGGGATACATGCGGACGTGCATTGTCCTGTTGGAACAGCAAGTTCCCTTGCCGGTCTAGGAATGGTATAACGATGGGTTCGATGACAGTTTGGATGTACCGTGCACTATTCCGTGTCCCCTCGACGATCACCAGTGGTGTACGGCCAGTGTAGGAGATCGCTCCCCACACCATGATGCCGGGTGTTGGCCCTGTGTGCCTCGGTCGTATGCAGTCCTGATTGTGGCGCTCACCTGCACGGCGCCAAACACGCATACGACCATCATTGGCACCAAGGCAGAAGCGACTCTCATCGCTGAAGACGACACGTCTCCATTCGTCCCTCCATTCACGCCTGTCGCGACACCACTGGAGGCGGGCTGCACGATGTTGGGGCGTGAGCGGAAGACGGCCTAACGGTGTGCGGGACCGTAGCCCAGCTTCATGGAGACGGTTGCGAATGGTCCTCGCCGATACCCCAGGAGCAACAGTGTCCCTAATTTGCTGGGAAGTGGCGGTGCGGTCCCCTACGGCACTGCGTAGGATCCTACGGTCTTGGCGTGCATCCGTGCGTCGCTGCGGTCCGATCCCAGGTCGACGGGCACGTGCACCTTCCGCCGACCACTGGCGACAACATCGATGTACTGTGGAGACCTCACGCCCCACGTGTTGAGCAATTCGGCGGTACGTCCACCCGGCCTCCCACATGCCCACTATACGCCCTCGCTCAAAGTCCGTCAACTGCACATACGGTTCACGTCCACGCTGTCGCGGCATGCTACCAGTGTTAAAGACTGCTATGGAGCTCCGTATGCCACGGCAAACTGGCTGACACTGACGGCGGCGGTGCACAAATGCTACGCAGCTAGCGCCATTCGACGGCCAACACCGCGGTTCCTGGTGTGTCCGCTGTGCCGTGCGTGTGATCATTGCTTGTACAGCCCTCTCGCAGTGTCCGGAGCAAGTATGGTGGGTCTAACACACGGGTGTCAATGTGTTCTTTTTTCCATTTCCAGGAGTTTAGATGATTTTGTAAATAAGCTTTACCTATAATGTACTTTTAAAGATATAACAAGGGATGGCTTTTCTGAAAGTGCATACGCGTGAATAGTGAGTTTCGGCATTAACATCAATTTATAAATAACTGTTTAACCATGGGTAACGCCACGGTCCAAGCAAGTAACGTATATAATTATACTAACCCCCTAAGACATCCCCCCACTGGTAAAAGCACAAATCGCACACTGGCTTACATACGTGTCTTCCTGTAAAGAAGCCGGTTTGATCACTCTGGGTATGTGACGTGCCTGTATGAACTTTCACATACGAGCGAACAGTACATGTCCTCTCGTGCGCTAGTCGCCCTTGCGGTCCTGCATGGCGTTGAGTATGGCCCTCCTGACTCAATCAGTACCATATTCACGTGACAGTTGTGGCATTACGACCAAAGGGAGCATCAGTATCGCGGAACCATAAACGGCAGTCTCGATAGTCCACGATAATTTCGCTGTCGAATTCTGAGGCATGCTGGGTGACGTTTGTCCTTCCTACACGAGGTATAATGTGATCTTTTGTCAAAGAACAACTTTCAAACACTGTCAGGAATGTACATGACAATACGTTTATCTATTTTGTGCGCTTGAACTGCAATGCTAATAATCTGAAAATGTAGTACACTTGATGCCAATTTGTTGTATACCGCCTTCATCATGTTGCAATTTTAATGGAAAGCAGTGTATTTTTAAGAATCTGATTCTCTACACTTTGGCCGAAACTCAAGACATTCGACAATAAAATACAATATCGAAACAATAGACGAAACTTGGAATATCCGTACGTATCGTAAACGAAGCAGCAACCATCAGTTTGTGAGTTCTAGGATCAACAAAGAGCAACAAAAGTGGTTCATTCGCGAATCACTGTTAGGAAAAAATCGTTTGTTTCCTCGGTTACTTTGGACATGTCGCGTGGAATAGAGTGAAAGGTCCCCTTAGAAGAATTATACATGACTGTGCTTAAACTGACACACAATATTTTTTTAGCGCAACGCAATCTAATCCCTACTGGCCCTGACTAAATTGACCTATACGTTTCACAAATCACTTACCTCACAAAAATCTTCGTTACTCGAACTACTGCGATACAGCGAGCGCCACTACTGCCAGCTAAATAAAAGATTCAAACTACTGAACTACTGATAGGCATAGTTAGCAAATGAAAGATTTTGATAGAGAACAAACAATGTATTTACCTTAATAGTGTTCAAAAATAATATATATATATCAGTTCATGATATCCAATATTACAAATTTACTCTGATGGACACACGTCCAGATCGTCCGCTCTCAAAATTCCGCCATCTCTCTCCCCACATTCACCACTGTTGGCGGCTCACCTCCAACTGCGCAACGCTACGCGCTGTTAAGAGCCAACTGCCCAACACTACAATAGCAAATTCGAACGATGCCACCCAGCCACAGACTGCACACAGCACAGCCAGTGATTTTCATACAGAGCGCTACGTGGCGGTGGCGTTACCAATATAAGAACCTAAACAGCCTACTTACAAGAGCAACAGTTTATACAACAATTATTTTGCCTCAACTCATCGATTCATTCTCATCAATCTCTGATACGTACCAGTGAATCGTCAATTAGGGCGATTCACAAACAACAACATGTTAAAGTACACATGTTATTCCAAAAACGTTATCGTGGAAACAGAGGCCAGGAGGTGCTGGTGAAAAAACACACATTGATAAGTTTATCTTTTATTTTAAAAGGTTTTCACAGTAATACGTTTTAAGTCTGGCATTTCTTTAAAAAAAATTTCAGAACCATTTCAGATAGCTTGACAATTTTCATTATGAAAAGGAGATTACCAGGTATGACATTAACAACTTGCCAATAATGAGATTCTAACATGACATAGTTAAAAAACTCTTAAAATAGCTCAATGTAAAGGATATTGCAAAGTTTGACGTTAACAATAAGAAGATTTAAAACTTGTTATATCAATAAGGGAACAATCCCAAAAAAGAAAACTTTAAGTAGTCAGCCTGTACTAAGCAAAAATATTTGTCTCTCGCCAGTTACATAACTTATATTTGTTACAAGATAAATGTGCATAAGCCAGCACACAAACCTTTACATTAAAGGCAGTTCCCGAAAAAAAAAAAAAATTCCTTAGGTCAGTGAGGGAGTGACACACGTAAAGGGGCCCAAATCACAATAGGCGGAACAGTTACTGGTGGTCTACAGGGTCAAAGCAGATCAACCCCAAAACTTCCATTACAAGCCGCCACCTCCCCGAGTTACTCAAAACGAGAAGATGTAGCAAGGGCGGTGCCTGCATAGACTCTGAACCACAGAGACCCGCGACACCGACCCTAAATCACCCAATCGACGTATGAATGAAAACGGCCCGACCAAGAAGCAATTTTATATATATAACTCTGTTACATAAAAACAGTACTCAACTTCTCACACTCCACCCCAGCGCCGGGGACACGTCGCACTTCCAAATGCTCGTCAGAGCCAACCGCTGCCAGTGGTTTCAACGGCCGATAAGAAGACATACGGTCCCACGCGCTGATCGCCTGCACCACGGCTTCTAAGTACATGCGGGTAAGGTAGACTTAGCCCTAGACAGCCAAGAGGTTGGGAAAAGCGCGTGGCGAGCAGTTGACGAAGCCAAACAACAGGGCCCCGCTCGCGCCACCGCCTCTCTCGGCCACAGCCCAGTACGTACTCCTCGATCGTCACGCGACCGTACACTTGCTCCACCTCCCGCCAGAGGGGGGTAGCGATCCAAACGGCGCGCCAAACCGAAAGCGCCACCGCAAACACTAGTCGCGAAGCGAAAGCACTGCACCTGGCGCGCTTTTCGAAGAGCCGGACACAAGTACGGCTCAACCGGATAGGACTGATAGAAGAGAGAGAGAAGATCCAACGAAGAGCGGCTCGTTTCGTCACGAGTTCTTTCAGTCGGCGCGAGAGCATTACTGAGATGCTCAACGAATTCCAGTGGCAGACGTTACAAGAGAGGCGTTGTGCACGGAGAGGTTTATTTTGAAATTCTGAGGAGCGCTTTGTGGCAAGGGTCGGACGACCTACTACTTCCTCCCACATACATATCACGAAATGATCACGACGAGAAAATTCGAGAAATTACAGCTAATACAGATGCTTCTTCCTACGCACCATTCGCAAGTGGAACAGGGAAAGAGGGATAAGTTAGTGGTGCTAGAAGTACCCTCCCCCACACACCGTTATGTAGCGTGCGGAGAAAGATGTACATGTACATTCAGATGTATATGTAGAGAGAGTTCGGTGAAATCAGAAGAAACAATCGAAAACATGATATTTTTTATCATAACAATGGCCATTGCGACACAGTATTCAAAAGAACTGATTATTTGACGGAAAAGAGCATTGAATTGATGTAACATTGCTCGAATTCCCCTGTTGTCGTCTAATGATTCTTTTTATTGCCTTAAGTCAGAAAAAAAATGCGCAGACACCAATTTCCATCATCTCTGTAAGTTCCTATATCCTTCCAAATCATGTTTTTGAGGTATCAAAAAATACGAGGGTTGGAACTTTAATAGTGGCATTTATTTATTTACAGCTTATACGAAATAGATACGTGTTTCAAAGTTTTACTGACCTTCAGAGTAGTCAGTCACCAGCATTGTGTATAACCCGTTGCCAGCGATGTGGAAGTCAGTGCCAGATGTGTTGACAGTTCGAGTGGCGCGGTTTATTACCCCACGAATTTGTAGCAGTTCTGAAACGAATGTCGTGAAGTGTTTCCTTCGGTTTGGAAATCGAGTTAAACTCACGAAGGCTTAAGTCAGGGGAATGCAGTAGGTGGTATAGCACTTAGCAGCCCCATCAGTCAAACAAATCAGCAACAGCTTGCACTGTACATGCTTGAGCATTGATCTGCAAAATGATGCTCAGGTCCTGCAGAAAGTGTCATCACTTCTGTCTCTGAGCTGGTCGTAGGTTTTGTTCCACAAATGAACTGCTTAGAGACAGAAGTGACGACACTTTCTGCAGGACCTGACCGTCATTTTCCAGGACAATGCTCAAGCACGTACAGTGCAAGCTGCTACATATTTGTTTGACTGTTGGGGCTTCTAAGTGCTATACCACCTACTGCACTCACCTGCCTTAAGCCCTCTTGAGTTCAACTCGATTTCCAAACTGAAGGAAACACTTCACGACATTAGTTTCAGAACTGCTACAAATTCGTCGGGCCATAGCCCGCACCGCTCGAACTGTCAACACAACTGGCACTGCTAGGAGTATCCTACGACTTTCCACGTCGCTGGCAACGTGTTATACACAATGCTGATGACTTCTTTGAAGGTCAGTAAAACTTTGAAACACGTATCCTGTTTGTGTGATCTGTAAATAAATAGTTGCCACTATTAAAACTCCCACCCTCGTCTTTCCAGAATTGCTTCGTTCTCATTATTTTAATAGTGTGTATGTACCCGGACTAATTGGTGGACTTTAATATTGGCTTGCCGGCCGGTGTGGCCGTGCGGTTTCGACGCTTCAGTCTGGAACCGCGTGACCGCTACGGTCGCAGGTTCGAATCCTGCCTCGGGCATGGATGTGTGTGATGTCCTTAGGTTAGTTAGGTTTAATTAATTCTATGTTCTAGGCGACTCATGACCTCAGAAGTTAAGTCGCATAGTGCTCAGAACCATGTGTGTAATATTGGCTTGTGTGCATCCTTGGTCCTTATGACGGCTTGAATCCTCCCAGTGACAATTTTAATGAGATATCTGAATGTCTATGGATGACTTTGGTTTGTGGGGCGCTCAACTCTGCGGTCATCAGCGCCCGTACGAAGTCCCAGTTTTTACACAGTTCAATTTTTTACACAATCCAATCGAGCCACTGCCACGATTGATGATGATGAAATGATGAGGACAAAACGAACACCCAGTTCCCGGGCCAAGATAATCCCCAACCCAGCCAGGATTCGAACTTGGGTCCAATGATGCAGTGACAGCAACGCTTCCACAAAGACGAACGGTCCAACAATCCTGTCGTGCATTAGCCCTCACCAGACGTTTAGTTTAGGGATATCACGAACATGTTCAATGACAACGTGCGGATTTTGCGAACCCCAAATCCGAACATTATGCGTATTAACTCTTCCTGATAGATGGAAGTTTGCATCTGAGAATTAAACATCTTTCCATGCAGCTGGCATCCATATCAAGACGCTGCAGCATATCCAGAGCAAATTGCTGTCGGCGTGCTTTTGTCGTTCGGTGTCAAATGTTGCAGAATTTGCACTTTATAAGCACACATTCGTAGACGCTGGTGAACTACACGATGCAATGTTGATCGAGGTACATCAAATTGCCCTTGTGAGAAACGTTTGTCTGATGCCCTCCACTGTCTTTTCTGAAACTCCGTAACGTGCGCCGCCAGAATGTTTCAGAACACTTCCTGTTGCCAGAAACTTCCCATGCCATTCCTTAACTGTTTTCACATCAGATGGATCACATTTATACACAAAACGATAGTTTTTTTTTCTTTACAGAGTAATCGGCGATTTTGTTACTGCAAACCACACTACTGCTTGCGCGCACTGCTGTGTAGCCGCCATTTTCACTTCATGCTATCATGCTGCACTCTGGCGACGATACTTGGCACTTCTGACACGGGAATATAAATTCTTTGAGATTCCCTACAATGTGGTGCAGTTTTCATTGTGGTATCTACTGTGGTTTTTCTCTCCTGGGTCCTTGAAAACAGGGAGGCTTGAGTGGGACACCCTGTACTTAGTTGTCAAATCCACATTAAACTGGGGTGTCAGGATACTTTTTGATTAAGTACTGTAGATGGTCTCATTCGGAGTGGTGAATTAGGGAGTTCGATTACCATTTGATTCAGCATACTGGACGAAGGAACAATGTGTGTGTGTGTCGCAGAGACCTACCTTTCTAATGACTGATGAATTTCCACCGCGAAGCGTGCACGTTGTTCACAGTTCAACATTACCGCCCTAAGTCCTGTTCCTGGCCGGCAATAAATAGTGAATGGAAACATCGAAGCCGTAATACAATCATTTTTGTGATCTCCTCCGCTTTCGCCACGCAAGCATGCAACTACCCTTCAATTTTCTGATTGTTTTGTGAGACCAGTTTTTCATGATGACTTCCATTTCTACACACATAAGTTGGTAAGTGGATAAAAACTCAGTGAACGTGGTTTTGTTGCTGGGAAAATGTAAGTAAAGAGTTTCCTGAAAAGTTATCTCATGACACGCTCGTGTTCCTTAGTGGCGAAAGACATTTTAAACTGTCTGAGCGTGTTCTGACAATCCCAGAGAAGTTCGTAGGAGGCCCTTTCATTCAGAACGTTGAACTATTTGGAGTGCATTGTCGAGAGTAAGGATCATTCGCCTCAGGTTTTTGAAGGAAAGGAGTGTGCAATAACTGTGAATTCTTAGTGATTTGTCAACGATTTATCAACATTGTTGGAACTGTATTTGCTAACTCTTCAGCAAACTGATGTTTGCATGTGTGGTTTCAGCAAGAGGGGCCACAGCACACACAATGCTAACTGCGGGAAAAGGCCTTCGGGACCCTGACCTTGTTGAGATACAGTACAGCGCGCTTGCCTGATTTATCCTCTTTAGACTTTTCTTTAAAGGGGTAACTAGCATTAATTGCTTGTATCAGTTGTCTAGGAACCCTTGTGCTCTTGAAGAAGCAAATTCGAAATGCATTAGCCTGCATGCTCAATGCTGCGATCGAAAGGGTCGTCCTAAACTTAAAGATTCGAGTCAATCAGTGTGTTGACAATAAGGGGCGTCATTCGCAGGATATCAGTTTTACAACGTATAATTTCAATTTTGCAATTATGTAGAATTACAACTTTCAGAAATAAAAATCAAGTACGGGCAAATCAAAAGGGTCACATACTTCAGGTATCTCGGTGAGATCATAGAACCAAAGGGGCTAGAAAGGTACGCACAGAGAATTCGATAACAGGGACTCACGACAGGCTACGGGTGGATGCTTGAGAACACAACAAAAAGTGCAAGTCCACACATACAAAGGTATACAAAGGTTAAACATTTCAACATGGTAGTCAACCTGAATCTCTGTACATCTGCATCTACATCTACATCCATACTCCGCAAGCCACCTGACGGTGTGTGGCGGAGGTACCCTATCTCTATCGGTTCTCCCTTCTATTCCAGTCTCGTATTTTTCGTGGAAAGAAGGATTGTCGGTATGCCTCTGTGTGGGCTCTAATCTCTCTGATTTTATCTTCATGGTCTCTTCGCGAGATATACGTAGGAGGGAGCAATATACTGCTTGACTCCTCGATGAAGGTATGTTCTCGAAACTTCACCACAAGCCCGTACCGAGCTACTGAGCGTCTCTCCTGCAGAGTCTTCCACTGGAGTTTATCTATCATCTCCGTAACGCTTTCGCGATTACTAAATGATCCTGTAACGAAGCGCGCTGCTCTCCGTTGGATCTTCTCTATCTCTCCTATCAACCCTATCTGGTACAGAGCAGTATTCAAGCAGCGGGCGAACAAGCGTAAGGTAACATACTTCCTTTGTTTTCGAATTGCATTTCCTTAGGATTCTTCCAATGAATCTCAGTCTGGCATCTGCTTCACCGACGATCAACTTTATATGATCATTCCATTTTAAATCACTCCTAATGCGTACTCCCAGATAATTTATGGAATTAACGGCTTCCAGTTGCTGACCTGCTACATTGTAGCTAAATGATATGGGATCTTTCTTCCATGTATTCGCAGCACATTACACTTGTCTACATTGAGATTCAATTGCCATTCCCTGCACCATGCGTCAATTCGCCGCAGATCCTCCTGCATTTCAGTACAATTTTCCATTGTTACAACCTCTCGATATACCATAGCATCATCCGCAAAAAGCCTCAGCGAACTTCTGATGTCATCCACAAGGTCATTTATGTACACTGTGAATAGCAACGGTCCTACTACACTCCCCTGCGGCACACCTGAAATCACTCTTACTTCGGAAGACTTCTCTCCATTGAGAATGACATGATGCGTTCTGTTATCTAGGAACTCTTCAATCCAATCACACAATTTGTCTGATAGTCCATATGCTCTTACTTTGTTCATTAAACGACTGTGGGGAACTGTATCGAACGCCTTGCGGAAGTCAAGAAAAACGGCATATACCTGGGAACCCGTGTCTATGGCCCTCTGAGTCTCGTGGACGAATAGCGCGAGCTGGGTTTCACACGATCGTCTTTTTCGAAACCCATGCTGATTCCTACAGAGTAGATTTCTAGTCTCCAGGAAAGTCATTATACTCGAACATAACACGTGTTCCAAAATTCTACAACTGATCGACGTTGGAGATATAGGTCTATAGTTCTGCACATCTGTTCGACGTCCCTCCTTGAAAACGGGGATGACCTGTGCCCTTTTCCAATCCTTTGGAACGCTACGCTCTTCTAGAGACCTACGGTACACCGCAGCAAGAATGGGGCGGGGGGGGGGGGGGGGGCAAGTTCCTTCGCGTACTCTGTGTAGAATCGAACTGGTATCCCACCAGGTCCAGCGGCCTTTCCTCTTTTGAGCGATTTTAATTGTTTCTCTATCCCTCTGTCGTCTATTTCGGTATCTACCAATTTGTCATCTGTGCGGCAATCTAGAGAAGGAACTACAGTACAGTCTTCCTCTGTGAAACAGCTTTGGAAAAAGACATTTAGTATTTCGGCCTTTAGTCTGTCATCCTCTGTTTCAGTACCATTTTGGTCACAGAGTGTCTGAACATTTTGTTTTGATACACCTACCGCTTTGACATAAGACCAAAATTTCTTAGGATTTTCTGCCAAGTAAGTACATAGAACTCTACTTTCGAATTCATTGAACGCCTCTCGCATGACCCTCCTCACATTACATTTCGCTTCGCGTAATTTTTGTTTGTCTGCAAGACGTTGCTAACCAGCAAACATAAACATAGCCAACGTCTTGCAGACAAACAAATCCGTATAGTACAACAATAAAAAATTTGGAATGTGCTGGCCACATCCAAAAGAGGCGTGGTGGTGGACTTGGTCGCTTGCTGAAAGAAAAGAAAGCTGAGGTACTTGAGAATGGAAAACTCCTAGAGGGAGAAGGCAGGCTTACTCTGAAAGAAATTGATTCTCTTCGGTTATTTTATGGGAGAGCTATCAGGAAAAACACAATTTAAAGGCAATGAGGCCTGCTATGCGGACAATTTTTTCCCACAAACTATCCACTGACCAAACATCAATGCACAATCTGTGTCCGAAAGACGATTGGTGTATGTTCAACAACAGAAATGAGACGTATTCAGATAAACACTCATTACCATAGCCTCTTATGAATGCAATGAAGCCCACATTCAGGTTTCTTACAAACCCTGATTTATTGAGGAAGTGTCTTCACGGAAAGACACAAAATGCAAATGAAAGCTCCAATAATTTAATTTGGATTAAATGCTCAGAAAGGACATTCTGTGGACTTGAAGTGTTCAAAATAGGTGTCTACGATGCAGTTCTATGTTACAATAACGGAAATAATGGCAGAACTTAATTGCTGAAGAGAGTTAGTATAGATCCTGGTATGTTTACAATAAAAGCATTTTACACCATCGAGTAGAGCAGGGTCAAGAAAACTAACAGATCAGTGTCTTACCTGCAAGTACAAGCCAGGCAGATTCGAGGAGAGAAGAGAAGCCTGGAAGATGAGGAGTATCAGTATGGAGGATTTTAAAATTGAGGTAAGCTTAGTACATGTAAAAGCACGAGAAGAAAATCTTTGAACCTCATTTTGTCTGTTTCACATTTTTTACGTTATTAGAAGCCTTTTCTCAAAAAGTATATGCGCTAATGCTACGAAATTTCCAGGAACTGTTCGCAACGTGTTGCCTCCCTGGAACTAAAAAATTCGAGATCCTTCAATTACATTCTGATTTTTAGATGACTGCATGTAGAAAAAAGTTAATTTTGGATGTGCAAAATTAAAAACTCTTTTAATGATACAATTTGTACCAGAAATTAATAACTGTAGTTCAGAGGTCTTATAACCTTCTCAGGACACTACAATAAAATTTTCAGATTAATTGCATGATTAGAATTTGAGTTATGGCTTTTTATGAAAAAGACAATTAAAAAAATTAATAATTCAGATTTCTGGCAAAATATTAATTCTGCACGTTTTATTATATTTCTCCGTTAAAACACATCTCTTTTTCTTTACACATGCAAAATTTTAGACTTGTACACTCCTGGAAATGGAAAAAAGAACACATTGACACCGGTGTGTCAGACCCACTGCGAGAGGGCTGTACAAGCAATGATCACACGCACGGCACAGCGGACACACCAGGAACCGCGGTGTTGGCCGTCGAATGGCGCTAGCTGCGCAGCATTTGTGCACCGCCGCCGTCAGTGTCAGCCAGTTTGCCGTGGCATACGGAGCTCCATCGCAGTCTTTAACACTGGTAGCATGCCGCGACAGCGTGGACGTGAACCGTATGTGCAGTTGACGGACTTCGAGCGAGGGCGTATAGTGGGCATGCGGGAGGCCGGGTGGACGTACCGCCGAATTGCTCAACACGTGGGGCGTGAGGTCTCCACAGTACATTGATGTTGTCGCCAGTGGTCGGCGGAAGGTGCACGTGCTCGTCGACCTGGGACCGGACCGCAGCGACGCACGGATGCACGCCAAGACCGTAGGATCCTACGCAGTGCCGTAGGGGACCGCACCGCCACTTCCCAGCAAATTAGGGACACTGTTGCTCCTGGGGTATCGGCGAGGACCATTCGCAACCGTCTCCATGAAGCTGGGCTACGGTCCCGCACACCGTTAGGCCGTCTTCCGCTCACGCCCCAACATCGTGCAGTCCGCCTCCAGTGGTGTCGCGACAGGCGTGAATGGAGGGACGAATGGTGACGTGTCGTCTTCAGCGATGAGAGTCGCTTCTGCCTGGTGCCAATGATGGTCGTATGCGTGTTTGGCGCCGTGCAGGTGAGCGCCACAATCAGGACTGCATACGACCGAGGCACACAGGGCCAACACCCGGCATCATGGTGTGGGGAGCGATCTCCTACACTGGCCGTACACCACTGGTGATCGTCGAGGGGACACTGAATAGTGCACGGTACATCCAAACCGTCATCGAACCCATCGTTCTACCATTCCTAGACCGGCAAGGGAACTTGCTGTTCCAACAGGACAATGCACGTCCGCATGTATCCCGTGCCACCCAACGTGCTCTAGAAGGTGTAAGTCAACTACCCTGGCCAGCAAGATCTCCGGATCTGTCCCCCATTGAGCATGTTTGGGACTGGATGAAGCGTCGTCTCACGCGATCTGCACGTCCAGCACGAACGCTGGTCCAACTGAGGCGCCAGGTGGAAATGGCATGGCAAGCCGTTCCACAGGACTACATCCAGCATCTCTACGATCGTCTCCACGAAAGGTGGATATACACTGTACTAATGCCGACATTGTTCATGCTCTGTTGCCTGTGTCTATGTGCCTGTGGTTCTGTCAGTGTGATCATGTGATGTATCTGACCCCAGGAATGTGTCAGTAAAGTTTCCCCTTCCTGGGACAATGAATTCACGGTGTTCTTATTTCAATTTCCAGGAGTGTACATTAATAAATATGGCTGTAATGATTTTTTTAAATAAATGTTTACATTTTCCGTTACATCCCCCTTTAAATCAGCAAATTTAAACCTTTTGGGAATAATAATATATAAGGTCTGTGCCAAAGAAATTTTTTCTTTCACAATCTTCGTAAAAAAAAAAAAATTAAGGCATCTCTCGTACTATTGTTACAGTCGCCACGGACGAGAACGCGTGGTTCCTTACGCTCTCACAACACTTCCGACAGCCACAGCTGCCCTGCCACTATAGTTGCAAACCGTAAGAAGCCTTACTGGTGTGTGTCGACACACCAGGCGGACAGTACTTAGCGATAGCGCGCGCTTGTGACACGGCAACAAACTTCCTGTGCCACGTAACCAGCTTTCAACGCCGCAGCATAGTGGGCTATTCCTATGCGGCGCACTGCGTGCTCGCTGTCACTGCGACCTATAACAGCGGCCACTAACATTGCGACTCTCTGACGTGGGCCAGCTGTCTTGGCCTGCGCGTCGCCGGTCATGGATTAGTGAGAACACTCGCTATCGGACAACTTACTCCCCGCCCACAACTCAAAGTCCAAACTTCCGGCGCGAAACAGACGGCAATATAACAACACGTCGATTCCGCCTTCTGTATATCACAATCATAATATTCGTCATTTTGATTTGCAGCTCTTTGTGTTGGCCGTGTTTGCCGGCCGCGGTTCTAGGCGCTTCAGTCCGGAACCGCGCGACTGCTACAGTCGCAGGTTCGAATCCTGCCTCGGGCATGGATGTGTGTGATGTCCTTAGGTTAATTAGGTTTAAGTAGTTCAAAGTTCTAGGGGACTGATGACCTCAGATGTTAAGTCCCATAGTGCTCAGAGCCATTTGAACCATTTGTTGGCCGTGTTTGCAGTTAAAATTGTTGTATGTGAGGTCCGCCAGTTATGCAAAACACCGTTTATCTCAGTACCCAAACATATTTCGGCACCACTTTGCCATTATCAGTGAGTTTTCGTTTTTATTTATTCTGTAATTGTGAACATTTTTGTTAAATGATTATAAAATTATGTGCATCTTTAGTTCAAACAATAGATCGTTTCTTTTTGTAAATACCTTTACATTTGGTGTGCATGAAATTTCTAGATCACTTGTGTGTTAATTATTACAGGTAGCTTGTCATATGCATCCAAACGATCTTGATGAGAAAGTTTTTTGCTGGGAGTTAACCTATCTTCTAGAATGTAATTTAGTTTGTCGCGAAGTTACATTCTAGAAGATAGGTTCACAGATTCACTGAGAATCTCAATGTCATTAGCGAATATTCATTGTTACCCTTTCACCTGAATTTTAGTCCCTCTCTACAACTTTTCTTTTATTTCCGTCATAGCTCCCTCGATGTATAGACTGAACAGCAGGGGCGAAAGACATCACCCCTATCTTAGACCATTCTGAATCACAGTACTTCGTTCTTGGTCTTCCAGTCTTATTGTTCCGTCTTGTACATATTGCGTAGTATCCGTCTTTTCCTATAGCTTACTCCTAATTTTTTCAGAATTTCGAACATCTTGCTCCATTTTACATCGTCGTATGCTTCTTTTAGGTTGACAGTTTCCATGAAAGTGTCTTGTTTTCTTTTCAGCCTTTGCTTTCATTATCAAGCGCAACGACAGAACGGCCTATTATCTTTACGTTTTCTAAAGCCAAACTGGTTGTCTTCTAATAGATCCTCAGTTTTCTTCTCCAATCTTCTGTATATTATTCTTGTGAGCAACTTAGATGCATGAACTGTTAAGCTAGTTTTCGCACCCATCTGCCCGTACAATCTCCAGAACTGTATGGATGATAATTTTCCGGAAGTCTGATGGTATATCGCCACTCACATAGATTCTACGCACCGACCTGACAATCGTTTGGTTACCACCCACACACACCCTATTATGATGTAAAAACAATAAAAGCATGTTCTAAAAACAAACATTATGATGTTCCTGGAGGAAAACAAGCTCCCCTCAAAGAATCAGCACGATTTTGGTAAAAAAACAATTGTGCGAAATACAGATGGTGAATAATAACTGACAAAAGTCAAGTGTATTTGCACATATATAGATGGAATGAATATTAATTAAATTGATCAATTAATTACTTGATGGTATATATTTTAGAGATGCCCATGCTATTCACAACAAGCGCAGTGCGCCCAGCGATCTGGACAGTCTTCACATTGGTATGTTGCGTAACAAAACAGGGCAAGATAGGAGACCCCCATTGCTTACTGCTTATGCCGACGTGGTGCGACTACCTGGTTAGAGGTCAGTGACTGGTCCAAAGTGATCAATCATGACGCTGTCATCGGGAAAAGGATTTATGAGAATTTCGATCCCTTGGTGGTGGGTGAACCACTGCTACCTTGGGACGAGCGATAAGGTGTTCGATTTTCAAAATATCGTCTAAGAAAGGATTGTTGAGTTTGAGGGCTGCAGTGCATACTTCCGAATCTGGTTCCAATTGGACCACCACGTCTCAAATCAAGGAATCTGCATAAGAGGTTTTGCAAGACGGGTTTGTGCAAGTGAAAGCACAATATCGGTTCAGTCCTTGCAAATTTGTCACTCAGGAGTGGTATGACTGGCCTGGTTGCTTATGGTATTGACGGAACTTAAGGCGCAATGCGACCACATGGAATCGTTGGACAGCAAAGAACGCGTCTCCTCGAATGTGAGGGCAAACGGATTTGAAAGGGGAGCCACCTTGTTCAGTAAGAAAAATATCTCCGGGCCCAAGAGTGACTGTTAGACAGCGTCGTCAGAAACCGAAAAGCGGAGGCGCTGCAAGCACGTTTCCCAAGTTTCCTTGGTGTCGTTAAATGGCGGAAAGGTCATCAGTCCCCAAGAACTTAGAACTACTTAAACGTAACTAACCTAAGGACATCACACACATCTATGCCCGAGGCAGGATTCGAACCTGCGACCGGTTCTGACAAAAGATGAATTTTCTAACGTACCAAGTCGGTTTGCTCTTACGACTGCTGCTGGAACTACTGTTGCAATCGCTGCTGCAGGAGCAACTGTTGCTGCTGCTGTTAAACGAATGCACGAGTTTTGCATCTATAAGACACAGTTAACCTTTCACCTCATCGTCAGAATTGTGGCACGGCCAGAAGACGCTGTTCAACCGTGAGTAGCCGAAAACCGAGAAAGGAAACAGCGATGGACAAACAATGAGACAACACGACAGAATCACAAGTCCAAAGTGTAAACCAAATCGGGAGCCTTACGCATAGCCGTGTAAAGCACCAAACAAAGCTGCGTATAATGATTTTTTTTTTTTTTTTGTAGGTCGAGGTACAACATCACCGGTGGATCTCCGTCTTACTGTCTTGGTGTCAGGGTAAAATTGTTCTATCCTACAATAGTGTCATGCCAATGACATCATTGGAGTGCCATTTGAAGATGTGGTGTTGGGACCTGAAGTCCCATACCACCCTCTGATGGTGGAAGTTCAAGGTAGCACACAACTACCTAGGTATTGATGTTGGTGGTCGTATAGCTGTCGACACATATCAAGTGGTTGTGTCAAGAATGACACTTTATTAGTGGTCGTAACATGACTATCATTAGCCACGGTCTCAATCTGCTTCTTCAAGGGTGGTGAGAGGAAGAGGGTGGCAGCGCCAGTGCTGGAGAGTTGTTGTGCCAATGTGATGTAAGCCAGTGACCATGTCACGCAGGGCATCCACTTTCTCACAGAGAAGCCTTGCCTCCTCTCGGCTGGAAGTCTTCAGAGTCACCATGTTTGTTTCCTCGTGGAGGGTAACTATCCTTGAGAGGGGAGGGGCATACAGGCTCCACCAAAACACCTTATTCTGCAGGCGCTGGGAGTGTCTGCATCCTGCAGGCACTAATTATGGTCCACGCAGTGGAGGTATAGGTGATGAAAGGGTGGAGACCCACCTCGTACAGTCAGGGCTTGGTTTCTAGCTTCAGTTCGCTGCTGTTGAATGTTGTGTACAACGCTTGCATCAGCTTCTGTCCTTTTGGGGTGATGTACTCCGCATGTCGATGGAAGAGCAATTTTTTATTCCTCTGGACACCTAGATATTTGGTATTGAGGGACCATGGGACCCAAATGCCACCAAAAGTAATGTTGTGGTGGAGGTTTGACCGCTGTCTGGTGAAACAGACAGCCGTAGTTTTGGCGGCATTGTTTGAACGACACCAGGTGACTGTCGTGTCCATCTGCCTCTGGAGACGAGCGAGGAGATGGTCCGTGGTGCAACTGGTCATATAGTGCACCATATCATTGGAGTATTGCGCCAGGTGGCAATGTGGGATGACTGGCATATCATTAAAATAAATGTTAAAGAGGACTGGAGACAGCACAGAGCCATGAGGGATACCCATCAACATGTGACATAAGCTCAAGCATTTGCCTCGCTGAATAACCAAGAAGGTTCTATCATGGAGGAAATTATCCACGATCTTCAAGTAGAGATCTGGGATGGTCGTTTGTGTCAGCATTTTGTGCACAAGATTGTTCTGCTAAATCTTGTCATATATGTTTTTCAGGACCTGGAAAACCACTGGTGTCAGTGTGGTATAGTTAAAGCCCTTGCTGAGATGTTCTGTGAGTCTAAGAGTTTGGAGTGCGACCAACAGATGGGACGCAAACCTGAACTGTCCCAGACGAATTGTCCCAGCCGCTGCCAGAGGGTGGGAAATGTGATGCAGGATCAAGGATTCTAGGACATTTGCCATGGTATTCAGAAGGTTATTGGGCCTGTTGTTAGTGGACACCTTAGGATCCTTCAAGAGCTTGGGGATTGTTATCTGTTTGGTCTGCTTCCACTGCAGGGGGAAATGGCTGGTTGTGTGACAGCAGTTTAGGATGCTGGTATATAAGACCAGTGACTTGTGCGGGTGCTGACAGAGGTGTTTGTAGAAGATGCCATCCAAACCTGGAGCTGACTGCCCATGCTCCTGCCAGAGATCCCCTGGACTTCTTCTGAGGATGGTGAGGGGCAGAAAGAGGTGGCTAACAGCCGCCAGATCTTTATGGTTATCCTGGAGTTCATCAGGCATAAGGTCCTGGACGAGCAACTGGTCCTGGGACTCAAATTCATTGAATAGATTTTCAACCACATGAAGGACATAGTTAAGCCATCAACTGTGTAGATGGGAAGCTTGGTCTTCACTGGAGAGCACCATAGGGCTTGGACAGCAGCCCATTCTGATTTATGTTGAAGGAGAAAGACGGACATCTTGTTCTCCCATTGTTCTGGTTTTCAGTCGGCGAGGCGGTGACAGAATTCACGTTGGAGATGCCTCATGCGATGCTTATGCCAAGGGTCTCTAAACTGCTTCCACTGCCTGTGGTAGTGGTGCTTCTGGATTTTCAGTTTTCACAAATAGGGGAGGCAAGTCATCCAGTGGTGGGACAATGGAAGTGGAAACCTTCATTGCCATCTGGATTTTTGTGGTTAGGTAAGCAACAGCTCTAACTACATTGGCAGGCATTGCCAGGTTGAGGTTTGCTGAGTAGTGTTGTTGAGGATCCTGGAAAATTTGTCCCAATCCATGATAGTCAATGTATAATGGACATCTAAAGACAGAGCGACATTGGTAAGATGCAGGAGCACATGGTCATGGTCACAAGCCAGTTCATGGAGTGTCTGTAACCGTAAACAGTACCGCAATGTTCTTGAAAATGATCACATCCAGAATGTCTGGCTGGCAGTCAGAACGAACTGGTGTATGGGTGGGAGTGGGGGAGCCATAGACTGACAGTGCTAGAGGATGTTCCAGTTCAAGGAGAAGTCTGCCCTTGGGATTAGCAACTCGAGAATGCCAAGCCAGATGCTTGTCACTGAGATCTGCCCCAACAATGATGTCAACATATGGAGGTCCTCTTCAACAAGCGGTAGGTTAGGGCTCAAATATGCAGCAGCAAAAGAATTAGCACCAAGGTGGGTAAAAACAGTGACTGCCGTAGCGTCTGTGTGTTCTCGTGGTTGGAGAGCCTCATGATAATGGACGAGAGTCTTATGTAGCAACACTGCCATGCCCCGACCTTGGTGATGAAGTCAGTCAGTGCAACAGCAAACCATGATGTGGAGACAAAAATTGTCTGCAGGTTCCAGATGGGTCTCCGAGACAAGTAAAATGTCCAAATGGTGGTCATGGAGGAAAGTGTTCATTTCAGTCTTAATAAGTTTAATGCCATTAGCATTAAAAATAAACCCAATAACTAGGTCCCAGTGGTCTGGTGGTTGTGCAGTGGGTTATTCAGCATTATAACAAAATCTGATTGAGCCTGTGAACAAGGGTGATGACCTTTGTGAGCCTGTCCTCTGACCAACAAATCTTTTGAGCTGTTTCTCAAATGACAGCCCTGATGTGGGGCTGTGTGAACAGAGAGATGGCCTGGAGGATTTTGGTCACATCATCATGGCCAGCAGGGATGGGCATGTTGACTGGTAGAGAAGTTGCTGCAATGGTGGGCTGTGGCACTTCACCAGGTGGGCATGAGGAGGGTCCAGACAGTCTTTCTGTTTGATGGGTGTTGCTATTTGTTACAGGAGATGGATGATGAGGCATAGACTGAGCTGCAGCAGCGAAAATGGTCATAGGGGATGGAGTCAGAGTGTTATCCTGTGCACAGATGTGGCAGGCTCCTGAGCATCAGTGGTTTGATGGTCAGGAAATGGGTACAGTCCCACAATGACAGGGATAACCATTTGTCTTTGGTTTCCTTTTTGGAGGTCCAGGTCCCTGTGTTGTGAGCCTTACAGTGCTGATAGGTTGGTCCATGGAGCGTGGCCCACACTTAGCACTGAGGCGGCAACAGCAGTGCTCACAAATTATTAGGAGCACCACCTAGCAGCTGTTATCGAGGTTCGTGCATTCTGGCAAGCTGTTGAGTGTGCTGGGCCAGGATAACTGACAACACACAATCTCAGATGCTGTTTCCAACAAACTCTCACTCGGAACTACCAGCTATCACTATCCCACTGTCCCTCGATGTGCTCTTCCCCTGTTCCAAGAATCCTATCGTGTACGTATAGGACTCCTTAATATTTGTGAAGAGGACACATTCACATGGTTGCAATTACCTATGAGTTAAATGTCATTGGGATTGATACGTAACATGCATTAAACTAGACAAAACACCTATCTCTACAAATGAGCCATGCAGCTTTTGTCCCTAATGTTCCATTAACAACCAAGAGGTTCTCCACAAATAACTCCACTCCAACATATTATCCCATTCTACATAACAACACTCCACTTCGTGATAACCTCATCAAAGCAAATAACTTCACATCATATTTGGAAGACACCTGCACCATCCCACATAATCACAACTTTAATTACTCATTGGATCCCTATTGTACAAACATACTACCTCTTACACCAAACTTCCAATATTTACACAGCACTCCAGGCAATGGACTAAACAGACCAATAACAGCTGTAGACATTAGACAAACACTTTCAGGAAGTGGAACACTGCATCTTGTTTTGATACTGTTATCTACTGCCATCTCAAGGAATGACTCAGAGCCTATCATAAAACCCTTTCCATTCTTTACAATATCAATATCTACACAGGTCATTATTGTGAGCAGTGGAAAACATCCAAATTCCATTTTCCTGAAACATGATAAACCACCCTCACAGATCTCATCTTATTAACCTACAAGCATCACATCAGTTTTCTGCAAAATCCTTGAAACCATTCTTGCACCAATACCTTGCAACCCACCTACCTGTTATCAACAACCAATGTAGCTTTTGTCCCAAATATTTCATCAACAATCAAAATTATTTACCTTACTCACCTTATCTCCCATCAGGTAGATAAATGGAAATCTGCTGCATTTGTCTCCATTGATACCCAAATAGGCTTTGACCTGGAATGGCATTCTGGAATTTTCTTAAAGCTACAAAACTGTGAATGTCTAGTTAGCTATGTAACTCTTATAGCATTCTTCCTTCACCAGTGTGCCACATATATCGTAATCAGCCACACCTGACCTTGCATGTTTCGTCCCATTGCAGGTGTATCTCAAAGCTACATCCTTTCACCTCTCATTTATATACTGTACACAACAGACATTTCCAAATCATCATCCTTCACATATCTCCTGTAGTATGCTGACAACATTGTCTATCTAGCCAATCACCACACCCTTCAAGTTTCCTATGACCTCCTTCAACACCACTTGAATCTCCTGGCCAAGTATTTTAATATGTGGAAACTTCAAACAAATCCACAGAAAAGCTGAGCCACCATCTTTGGCCACACCATTTGGTACTTCTGTCATCCACATTTCCATCTCTCCAACTTCAACCAGCCCATCCCTGTGACTAACAAGTTAAAGAATTTAGGACCAACCCTCGACAGACTACTAACATGGAATGCACATCTCCTTACCATTCAGCTCCATGCCTGAAACTGACTAAAAGTACTAATAGGCCACCCCTGAGGTCTAAATTGTTCTACAATTGCTACTTTCTTACAGACAACTGCATCATCTGGAAACAGCCTTAAAGAGCTTCTGATGCTTTCTACTAGATCATTTATACACACAGTAAATTGTAACTGTTCTATCACAGTTCCTTGGGGTACACTGGACATTACCTTTACACTTTTTGAATTTATTACATTAAGGGTGATATGTTGAGTTCTATCTGCAAGAAAATCTTGAATCCAGTCACAAATCTGGTTTGATCCTTCGTAAGCTCATATTTTTGTCACTAAGTGGTAGGGGGTGCAATTGGATCAAATGCCTTCCTGAAGTCAAGGAACACAGCATCAGCCTAAGCGCCATTATCTATAGCACTCTGGATCTTATGGATTAACAAGTGAACCAAGTTTTCAAGATCTCTGTTTGCAGAATCCTTGTTCAGCTTTTATACAGAAGTTAATTCTTGAGCATAAAACATGTTCCATAAATCTACAACAGATTGACATCAGTGATGTAGACATACAACTATGTGCATCCATCCCATGTGCTTATTGAAAATGGGAAAGACCTGCACTTTTTTCTACATTACTCTAGTGATTTGTGATTAACTGCCGCTATAAGGAGAGCAAGTTCTTTCTCTTCATCTCTGTAGGGAATTTTATAGGTATCTAACCAGGTCTTGATGCCTTTCCACTATTAAGAGATTGATGCTGCTTTTCTAATCCATGAGCAGTTATCTCAATACCTGCCATTTTGATATTCATACAATGATTGAAAGGTGGGACTGTGTTGTGATCTTCCATAGTGAAACAATTTCGAATGACCAAATTCAGTATTTTGGCCTTCTCTCTGTTATCATCCATTTTGGTGCCAGTATGGTCACTGGGTGAATGAATAGAGAATTTTGATCTGATTACTGATGTTATCTAAGACCAAAACCTCTTTTGGCTTATACTCAGATAGTTTAACAAAATTTTACTTTCAAAATCATTGAACACACTCAACATAAACGTTTTCTGGGTATGCTACTGCATCATAACGTATAAAACTACTACTGCTTACATTATAAATGTGGCCGAAACTTTGGTTTTTCTCCAGCAGCAGTAGTTTTATACATTATGACATGGTACCATAACCAGAAAACGTTTATGTTGACTGACTCTGGCTGCAGAAACCTACACAATTAATTGAACACACATTTCATTGCTATACTGGCACTTATTTTTGCTTCATTCAGCTTTTGCTTGTCAGCTAGGTTTTGACTTCTCTTGAATCTGTGATGAACATCTCTTTGTTTATGGAGCAGTTTTCTAGCATGGTTATTAAAGCATGGTGGGTATTTTCCATCCCATAAGACTTTGCTCAGAACATACTTCTCTAAGGCATACTGAACAATTCTTTTAATTTTTTTTTTATTTGTGCTCCACATTTCCATACTCAGCTCTGCATATTTTATGCTGACTACTCAGATACTGTGCAATTTGTATCCTGTCACTCTTGCTACACAGAATAGCTGCTATCACAGCCTGATAGTTTCCTCTGTGCCAACTTATTTGGTAAGTTCAGGTCTTTTTGTTACTAGGAGGTCTAAGACATTACATACTCTGGCTCTCTGTTTATTTTCTCAAAGTAATTTTTGAACAATACATTAAAAATAATGTCACACAAATCCCTCTCTCTGGCAACCATTTGGATAGCACGCCTCTCACAGTCTTCATGTGGCAAGTTGAAATCACCCCCTATTACAATGCCATGATCAGGAAAATTATTAATGGTGTTCTATTAAGTTCACTCTGAAGCACTCTACCACTATAGCTCCTAATCCAGGCAGTCTATAAAAGCATTCAATTACCATTTTTGGTTGACCTTTAATGCTTAACTTCATCCAGATTAATTCACATTTGAAACCGCTGAGTACTTCGCTATATATTATTGAGTCTTTTACTGCAATAAATATGCCACCACCATTAGTGGATAATCTGCCCTTACAATAAATATTCCTGTTTCAACATAGGATTTCATTGCTAATCTCTTTCAGTTTCAACTAGCTTTCTGTTCCTAGTAATATCAGCGCATTATAACCTTGAATGAGTGATGCCCATGTTGGGTTGCACAATTTATAATGTGATGTACTCACCTTCCATTCAGCTGTCATCCTGGGTTTTTATTATTTTTGGAGCCCAGCAAAGAACTTCCTTGATCAATCTGCCATTCATTTGCTTAACTATATGTCCTCACTTAACTCAATTTAAGTTTCATAAATGTTGTATTTACATCACCACTAAACTCTGTTTCTCATTTATCTGTTTCCTTTCTCCTAGTAACTCTCATCATGCATCTTTCCATGGCTCTCTGAAGAACTCTCACTTTGTGAATGGTTTTTGCATTAGAAGTGCCTGTCTCACAGCTTTTAAGTCAATACTGGCAATACATGTTGACTGCAACATTACATTTTAGACAGCAGAGACTTAGTTTCAAAAGCCTTATTTCATTTACCATCACAGCTCCATGTCATTTTACTCTTCTATCCATTTGTTTTGAGACCTGTCCAGGCATTCATCTACCATAAATACAAAAAATGATTCTACAACTTCATTGTCAAACCAAGCCATTTTTTCAGTATATTCATTACATATAATTTCAGACCCATTGTAATTGCTTTTCAGAACTACTTCACACTTGATCTATTGAAACTGACCACTCCTTAACACTTACCTGCATTAGAGGGAAGTGTTATCCTATAAAGTCATCCTCATAATGAAAGTGGTAGAGCTGATCATATATTCTTTTTCATTTTTCCAGTTTAAGAATCTGAAACTTTCTTCTAGGGCTCTGACAATACTTTTGGTACTATGTAATCTCTTTGCTTGACAATTATTTCAGTTTCTAACTTCCAAGCTGTAGTATACATATATGATACTGCCTCCCTCCACCCACCACCTCACCCCACCCACACACACCCACCTACCCACACCCACCCACCCACACACACACACACCAAGAGCAACAGAGGAGGTACAAAGAGAAAGAGTGGGAGAGAGGTAGAGAGGGGGGGAGTGAGTGAGTGAGTGAGAGAGAGAGAGAGAGAGAGAGAGAGAGAGAGAGAGAGAGAGAGAGAGAGAGAATTTTGTTGACACTAAGTCGAAAGCTTTCTCAGAATCTGCAGTCACAGACAAAGTGGTAATTCACACATTGCTCAATTGTGTAATGTAATTCATGACTTACAAATAATTTGTTGCAGTATATCCACTTTTATTGCCAGCTTGTTCCTTTGCCTGGTTAAAATCCTTTACTTTTTCTATATGGCAAATCTCGTTTACATTACAGAGAGGAGACTGATATCTCAATAAGACTACCATTGGAGCCTGTGAACTTGTGTCACATTGATTAAATGTTTAACTGTAGTATTTAGATGCAATATGAAACCAAAGGAATATGTAAAGTCAGTTGGAAGCAGGACAAATAGAGGACTTAGATATGTTGGGACAGACTGAAAAAAAGTGTCACACCTGAAAGGAAAGTACATAAAAGCTCTTTATGTATTACATGACAGCCAAAGTGACTGTCCTTGGAAAACCAAGACAGTAAAATAAATGGAAAACTGAGTAATAAAATCTGTCTATTGTCTGTTATAGAATATTCACTGTGTCAACATAAATTTCAGTCTCAGCTTTGTTGACAGAGCTTTCGTAGCTACATAAGAACATTAATCAATTTTAGTATACCAGAAACGTCTTGAAACATATCCTGTCCATATGGTATCCTATCAGTCATGGTCTATTAACCTGGAACTCCAAAATAACATCAGATATAGAATTTTTTATGGTTTCGTTCTTAATTAAACAGATCTGGAATTAATTAATCCGTCTTTCTGGGTAGTTTATTCACTCAAAATGTACGCAGTGATCATGCCAGACACTAACTCCTGATAATGCTTTGAAATACACACATATAAAATGGAAGCTTGCCTGCCATTTTCTTTGCAATACTACATAGCTCATATTCTGCCACAATATTAATGTGTGCTACACAGCATCTCCAGTGCTCCCCAATACATATGAATGACACAGACCATTAAAGTTTGAAGTCTGCTGATCACATTGAAATTGTCAGAGATGGAATAGACTTGGAAGAGCAGTTGCATCAAATGGATTGTGCAAAGAGGATATAAGATGAACATCAACAAAAGTAAAATAAGGGTGATGAAATGTAGGTGAATAAATTTGATGATGCTAAGATTAAAACATGAGACATTAAAAGCAGTAGATGAGTATTGTCATTTGGGCAGCAAAATAATTGATGATGAAGTAGAGATGATGTGAAATGCAGACTGGCAATATCATCAAGAGGATTTCTGAAAAAGTGAAATTTGTTAATTCTGAATACAAATTTAAATGTTTTCTGAAGGTATTCGTCTGTAGTGTAGCCTTTTATGAAAGTGAAACATATGCAATAAACACTTTATAAAAGAAGAGAATACAAGCTTTCAACATGTGGTGCTACAGGAAAAACTGAAGACTAGGTGGGTAAATTAGATAATTAATGAAGAGGTAAGTTGACCTGGGGAAAATAGAAATTTATGGGACAACCTAACTAAAAGAAGACATTATCGATAGGACACATTGTGAGGCATCAAGTAATTGTCAATTTGGTACTGGAGGGAAGTGCAGAGTTTAAAACTTGCAGAGGGATACCACAGACTAGAGTAAGCAGATTCAAATCGATGTGGGTTGCAATAGAAATGAAGAAGTCTGCACAGGATATAGCGGTGACGTAACATTTGCATAAATATGGGTGTGTATGTTGTGTAATTCTGATGAAGCACTATTTGGCCAAAAGCTTTGTTTGACAGACTTTTTGTTGTAACTATGTGTGACTCAGCATCTCTGCTATATGGTGTGTAGCAACTACCCTCTTCATAATATTTTCAGATTTTGCGTTGTTTTATTTCTTGATTCAGTAACTTGTCTTTTCTGATTTTTGGCATTAACATACAATCCTGAGTAGATGGTTGACATTTTTGGTCATTAACCTGCGGATTTTGTTTCATTATTGAATCAAATATTATAACTGGCTGAATTAATAATGCCTGATGTGTTGTGACTCGCCGATCTTTCAAAGTGCCGCCACGCAGTCTGTCAAGGAACTGCAGGCCTTCTTGGGGAAAATAGCATACTGTCACAAGTTTTTACCATCTGCTGCTTCGGTGGCTCAGCCGTTGCATCTCCTGTTGCATAAAAAAGTGCCTTTTCACTGATCTGTGTCATGCGATGCGGCTTTCCAGAAACTGAAGACTATGCTGAAACAGGATCCATGCCTGGCTACTTATTGACCTGGCTAACATCTTGTTCTTGCCACAGACGCCTCTCAATACGGGGTCGGTGCAGTCCTTGCGCACCGTTTTTCTGACGGTTCGGAACAACCCATTGCTTATGCCTCCAGAACGCTCATGGATGCCCAACAAAATATTCTCAAATTGAAAAAGAAGCTTTGGCCATTATTTATGCTCTTCATAAGTTTGGTGTTTTTCTCTATGGATCCAAATTTCATCTTGTTATGGATCACAAACCACTTGTTTCCTTGTTTCATCCATCGACGTCACTTCCCGACAAGGCTGCACACTGCCTCCAGCGTTGGGCTCTTTACTTGTCCCGTTTCAATTATGAGATTCATTTCCGGCCAACGGCTCAACATGCGAATGCTGATGCTCTCCTCTTCCCATGGGTCCTGTTCAGGCATTCGATAGGGACGAACTTTTGTTTCCACCTGGATGTTGCCGAGCAGCGGGTTGTGGACAGGTTCCCCATCACCGGGGACCGGCTGGTGGCTGCTATGGGTTCTGACCCTACCCTCTCCCAGGTTTTACACTGTATTCAGAAGGGTTGGCCAGATCGCCTGTCCGCTAAGACTTCTGATCCGTTGCGGAACTACTACGCTTTGCGTTAACGCCTCACGGCTGGGGATGATGTTATCCTCCTTTCCACTGACAATGCTTCGCCACGTGTTGTGGTACCTGCGCCTTTGCGTGCTTCGGCCTTGCGCCTCTGTCACCAAGGGCACTGGGGTGTCTCTCACACAAAATCTCTGGCGCGCTGTCATGTATACTGGCCCGGCATCGACTCTGAAATCGCACACATAGTCGCTGCCTGCGGCCCTTGTGCGTCACAGGCCGCCGCCCCGAAGTTATCTTTGTCACCGTGGCCTTTGCCTGAGATGCCCTGGGAGCGTATTCATGCTGACTTTGTGGACCATTTTTAGGTACTTATTGGCTTCTCATTATTGACGCCTATTCTAACTTTCCTTTCATTGTCCGTTGCACGTCGCCTACCACCGCGGTAACCACCAATGCTCTAGCTCGCATTTTCTCTTTGGAAGGCCTTCCCTCTACTCTTGTTACTCATAATGGTCCGCAATTTGCCTCTTCCGATTTTGTGGATTTTTGTGCCCGTCACGGCGTCATGCATGTCACGGCCCCTCTGTTCTATCCACAGTCAAATGGTAAGGCTGAACGACTGGTCCGCACATTTAAGGCTCAGATGAGGAAACTCCTGACTTCTTCTGCTGATGATGCGCTTCTCCAATTTCTGGCTTCTTACCGTTTCAGCCCCATGGGCGACCACAGCCCGGCTGAGCTCTTACATGGCCGACAGCCCCGCATGCTACTTCATCTTCTGCGGCCTTCCACCTCACGGCTGCAGGTGCCTTCACTTGGCCGGTTCACCGCTGTAAGGGTATGGGAATATGGCAGGCAGCCAAACTGGAGTCCTGGCCGCATCTTACGACACCATGGCCAATGCCTGTATGAAATCCAGACGGACACGGGTGTTGCAGTGCAGACCAGCTTCGGCCTCGTGTGCTGGCAATGCCTGTTCCGGATGCCGCTACACCACCTTCGGCTCTACCTGATGCTTGGGATACTGGAATCTCTCGTTACTCACAACACAGACCTCTCACTATCATATCGGTGCCAGCACAAGAACTGACGCCACCAGGAGACGTGCCCATGCAGGAACCAGATGACCACTGACCAACATCTGTCGGAGCAACTGTACTCGCCTCCTTCTCCTACGGACACGGACACATCGCCCATGTCTCCTGTTATAACAACCGGACTTGCCGCAATGGGCAGATTGGTGCACGGGGCCCCAGCAGATTGAACCCCCACGTCTCCTGTCATCTCGACCCGTTATCATCGGGGACACTTCCGCCCATGCAGCAGCAGTGCCACCTAAGCGACCAGGCAGCCAGCGGCCGCTAGACTTGGACTCAGTTATGATTTGACTGTTAAAGTGTACACATGTCTTACTCTGTTTACTTGATCTGTGACTTTCATATATTGCGTCTTCCTTGAAATATATTTGTTCAAATTGAAGTTACAACATGATGAAAATACACAAGTACCATGTACTTCATTGCTCTGAGCAATGTAAAATCACAATTTCATGCATTAAAAAAATAATTCTGTTGATAGGAAAGCAAACTATGTATGGTTATACTTAATGAATGGTTTGTGTATATATGTGTTTTTTTTTATATAAAGTCAGAAATCTTAAGAAAGAAATATATTATGTACCTCATGTGCATAAGGTCATATATTTGTGCCATAAATGCCAGATTTGTAATACATTATTAAGTTAATAATTTTAAGCAAGAATACTGAAGAATTTATCACAGCAAGACACTTATACTAATATACCCTTATAATAATATCAGTCCTAATCCATGTACCAAAATTCTCCAACTTTACCTGAATTGCTTGCAGTAACATTGTCTCCTCAGTGAGAGCTTCTCCATTCGTTGGTGACTGATTTGCAGTTGTGGCTTTTCAGTTTCTGCAGTCACAGATCCAGTGATCTGGCTTATGAGAATGACCCGATTTTTAAAATTTCTGGGGGTTTTAACAAAGCTATTACTTGCTGCATATTCTAAACTTCCACCTTTGTCAGTGATATTCATCCTACCTTCTTTAGTATCAGATTGCTAAATGTTCATTCACTTTCCTGCACAGATTCCCACACACTATCAAGATACTTCAATGCTACTGGCACAGTCATTAAAATCTAATGGGACATTTTCTCATCTAGAATCTGCAAATGATGGGTAAGATCTTAAGTTCTAACAGTCACTGTTAATATGTCATCAGTTGGTTTCCTCTGATAACTATTCCACTGCTGCAATAAGTAAAGGGTGGTTCCAGATTTTTATCCATGTCATTGTTGTTGTTGTTGTCTTCAGTCCAGAGACTGGCTTGGTGCAGCTCTCCATGCTACTACGTCCTGTGCAAGCTTCTTCATCTCCCAGTACCTACTGCAACCTACATCCTTCATCTCTTGGTCTCCCTCTAAGATTTTTACCCTCTGCGCTGCCCTCCAACACTAAATTTGTGATCCCTTGATGCATCAGGACATGTCCTACCAACTGATCTCTTCTTCTAGTCAAGTTGTGCCACAAATTCCTCTTCTCCCCAATTCTATTCAATACCTTCTCATTAGTTATGTGGTCTACCCATCTCATCTTCAGCATTCTTCTGTAGCACCATATTTTGAAAGCTTCTATTCTTTTCTTGTCTAAACTATTTATCGTCCATGTTTCACTTCCATAAATGGCTACACTCCACACATATACTTTCAGAAATGGCTTCCTGACATTTAAATCTATACTCAATGTTAACAAATTTCTCTTCTTCAGAAATGCTTTCCTTGGCATTGCCAGTCTACATTTTATATCCTCTCTACTTTGACCATCATCAGTTATTTTGCTTCCCAAACAGCAAAATTCGTTGACTACTTTAAGTGTCTCATTTCCTAATCTAATTCCCTCAGCATCATCTGATTTAATTCAGCTAAATTCCATTATCCTTGTTTTGATTTTGTTGATGTTCATCTTATATCCTCCTTTAAAGACACTGCTCTTCGAGGTCCTTTGCTCCATCTGACAGAATTACAATGTTGTTGGTGAACCTCAAAGTTTTTATTTCTTCTCCATGGATTTTAATTCCTAAACCGAATTTTTCTTTTGTTTCCTTTACTGCTTGCTCATTATACAGACTGAATAACATCAGGTATAGGCTACAACCCTGTCTCATTCCCTTCCCAACCATTGCTTATCTTTCATGCCCCATGATTCTTATAACTGCCATCTGCTTTCTGTACAAATTCTAAATAGCCTTTCACTCCCTGTATTTTATCCCTGGCATCTTCAGAATTTGAAAGTTTCCAGTCAATATTGGTAAAAGCTTTCTCTAAGTCTACAAATGCTAGAAATGTAGGTTTGCCTTTCCTTAATCTATCTTCTAAGATAAGTCATAGGGTCAGTATTGCCTCATGTGTTCCAACATTTCTACAGAATCCAAACTGTTCTCCCTGAGGTTAGCTTCTACCAGCTTTTCCATTCATCTGTAAGAAATTGGTGTTAGTATTTTGCAGCTGTGACTTATTAAACTGATAGTTTGCTAATTTTCACATCTCTCTACATCTGCTGAATTATTATATTCTTCTTGAAGTCTGAGGGTATTTCGCCTGTCTTATATATCTTTCTCATTAGATGGTACAGTTTTGTCAGGGCTATCAGTAGTTCTAATGGAATGTTGTCTACTCCCGGGGCCTTGTTTGGATTTAGATCTTTTAGTGCTCTGTCAAACTCTTCACGCAGTATCATATTTCCCATTTCATCTTCATGTACATGCTCTTCCATTTCCATAATATTGTCCTGAAGTACATCGCCCTTGTATAGCCCCTCTATGTACTCCATCCACCTTTCTAATTTCCCTTCTTTTCTTAGAACTGGGTTTCCGCCTGAGCTCTTGATATTCACACAAGTGGTTCTCTTTTCTCCAAGGGTCTCTTTAATTTTTCTGTAGGCGGTGTCTGTCTTACCCCTAGCGATATATGCCTCTACAACCTTATATTTGTCCTCTAACCATCCCCGCTTAGCCATTTTGCACTTCCTGTCGATCTCATTTTTGAGTCGTTTGTATTCCTTTTAGCCTGCTTCATTTACTGCATTTTTGTATTTTTTTCTTTTATCAGTTAAATTCAATATTTCTTCTGTCACCCAAGGATTTCTACTAGCCCTTATCTTTTTACCTATTTGACCCTCTGCGGCCTTCACTATTTCATCTCTCAAAGCTACCCACTCTTCATCTGCTGTATTTCTTTCCCCCATTCTTGTCAATTGTTCCCTAATGCTCTCCCTGAAACTCTCTACAACCTCTGGTTCTGTCAGTCCCATCTCCTTAAATTCCCACCTTTTTGCAGTTTCTTCAGGTTTAATCTACAGTTCATAATGAATAGATTGTGGTCAGAGTCCACATCTGCCCCTGGATGTGTCTTACAATTTAAAACCTGGTTCCTAAATCTCTGTCTTACCATTACATAATCTACCTGAAACCTTCCAGTGTCTCCAGGCCTCTTCCATGTATACAATCTTCTTTCATGATTCTCAAACCAAGTGTTAGCTATGATTAAGTTATGCCCTGTGCATAAGGCTACCAGTACGGCATCCTCTCTCATTTCTTACCCCCATTCCATATTCACCTACTATGTTTCCTTATCTTCCTTTTCCTACTATCGAATTCCAGTCAGCAATGGCTATTAAATGTTTGTCTCCCTTCACTATCTGAATAATTTTTTTTATCTCATCATACATTTCATCAGTCTCTTTGTCATCTGTGGAGTTATGTGGCATATAAAGTTGTACTACTATGGTAGGCATGGGTTTTGTGTCTATCTTGACCACAATAATGCATTCTCTATCCTGTTTGTAGTAGCTTAGCTGGACTCCTATTTTTTTTTTATTCATTATTAAACCTACTCCTGCATTACCCCTAGTTGATTTTGTATTTATGACCCTTTTGTCTCCTGACCAGAAGTCTTGTTCCTCCTGCCACCAAACTTCACTAATTCCCACTATATCTAACTTTAATCTATCCATTTCCCTTTTTAAATTTTCAACCTACATGCCCAATTAAGGGATCTAACGTTCCACACTCCGGTCTGTAGAACACCAGTTTACTTTCTTCTGATAACGACGTCTTCCTGAGTAGTTCCCACCCAGAGATCCGAATGGGGGACTATTTTACCTCCAGAATATTTTACCCAAGAGGACGCCATCATCATGTAACAATACATTATAGCTGCATGCCCTTGCGAAAAATTACAGCTGTAGTTTCCCTTTGCTTTCAGCCGTTCGCAGCACCAGCACAGCAAGGCCATTTTGGTTAGTGTTACAAGGCCAGATCAATCAATCATCCAGACTGTTGCCCCTGCAACTGCTGAAAAGGCTGCTGCCCCTCTTCAGGAACCACACGTTTGTCTGGCCTCTCAACAGATACCCTTCCATTGTGGTTGTACCTATGGTATGGCTATCTGTATGGCTGAGACATACTAGCCTCCCCACCAGTGGCAAGGTGTATGGTTCATAACCTATAAAGCACTGATATAAAAGATGGTATGAGGGCATGAGAACTGTTTCTTAACATCCTGTGTAATCAGACATCCTCACTGAAATCGCCATCGACATTGTTGCTTTAGAGGATTCCCAGGTGAGCAGTTTAGCTCAGGAGGAGTGCACTAGGCTCAAAACTTGTTATAACTAATTAGTTTTTATCAGAAAATAATGAATTGAACACAAAAAAATTGAATTTTCGTTTGATATACACACAAGCACTAAAATATGTGCACCATGATAATCAAAGCCACTATAAAATACAAATAAAGAGGATGTTGCAGAGATTTTTATGAAAGCCAACCAAACAAATAGAATCAACAAAGAAATCTCTAAGTTTCTGTTAAAAGTAAATTTGTATATTGAACAACATTAATAATCAAGTACAAGAGATACAAAAAACTGATAACATGTGTCAAGATGCAAAAAACTATGGACATCTAGATGGAGAACACTAAAGCTCAGGAAAGTCATACATGAAGTGCTAACAGTTAGAAAAGAGAGAGAAGAACTGCCAAACTTATCTATAAAATGTATCACACTAGATACTAAGCAATCAATTCACACTAAGAATTTTTAGGAAAATAATCCTAAAGAAGGGACAGGAAGATTTTAAAATCAATGTTTCAAAGTGGAATGTAATTCTAATTGCAAAATAAATAAATGTATGAAATTGTTGTAATTTGCACCGGCTTTAACTAAGTAATTTTTAATATTGAAGTAGAAAATTATGTAAAGTTATATGATGTACCAGTCCACTGTAATTAATGTAGATAGTCTTCAGCTCTCTGTTCTTCATCAGTCCATTTTTTGCTCATTTCAACTCATTCATTACAATTGTTCCAAAAGCAAAGGAGGGGTACCAACTTTTATTTATTTACTCATTTACTTGTTCTCCCAAGGATCATCTCTCAATAATATAAGATTTGTCAACATAATACAGTGGAAATCAGTAAACTAAAATATATAAAACACAGCATAAATAGACATGGTTTATGAGGATAGGACACATAGCCTATGGGGATAGGGCACATCATTAGCTATGATCTTGATCCAGGAAAACAATAAATCAGGAAGGCCAGACAGAGCCACTCCATCCTGTTGAATATGAGATCACTGTCTTAACAGATACACTGCCTCATTCCTTGATTTACGCACAATATATTTCAGATAACTTGCAAATAAAACATAGTTTTGATCTTCATTACCACACACATGAGGACACCTGCTGATGACTCCTGGGCTGTTTCCAGTTACTTGACACATAAAAAATAGTTCTGTTCTCCAAGTCCACACAAATTGAGACACCCACTGAAGACTTATAGACTGTGAAGATGCTGCTGTGTGTCTTACATCAACTGCAGACTCCAAATTCAACTATGTGCCAATGTCTACCAGAAAACTAAGCCAATGGACATCAGCTATTACGCATTTTAGTTCTTAACCAATGATTTCTTTGTGAAAGTCTGAAATGCAACAAAGTGCTGTAGTTATTCCCTTACATTATTCTGAGGCCTCTAAGTGATCTTTAATTGTGTAATGCACAGTACTTTTGAAGAATGTTTTAGCTGCTTCTTTATACAGATGTGTGGTAGTTTAGTGATCTTTTCCACTTTTTTGGCAATGTATTATGCAATTTATACACTGATACAAAATCATACTTATACACTCTCTTATCTAGATTACCAACTGATAAAGCTTCAGTGAGAATAACAGGTGAGACAAGTAAGGGACACTATAAGAGACAAGAGGGATTAGAGGGATTGACTTCATAACAGATTCTGGCATTTAAATGCATAGGTGCAATACTGACGATGAGTCAATGGTATGGGTGCCCAGAAAACTGAAGAGACAATTACTGGTAAGCATTTGTACTAAGGATAAAAATTAAAATAACAAACTGAGCTATATTTGTATGATACTGAAGCACAAACATAATTCACAATGGTGGCCATCACGTTTACTCACAAAATATGTTTGCAAATTGCAAATATGATACCGCAACAGCTATACATTTTACTAGAAAAAAATGAAAATTCATGCTGGACTGGGACTGAAACCTGCATTGCCCATTCTCACAAGCAGTCACCTTAATCACTTTGGCTGTCTAAGCACATCTCCAGGGCTGACCCAGATCTCCATATGCCCCCCCCCCCCCCCCCCAGTGTTTTCACAGTTTTTTCCTTGTCACATTTTCTTGCTTTTGGCATGAGATACATTAGTGCAGTGTCTGTATTTGAGAGTGACTATACAGCTCAATGCAGTGCTGCTTTGGGTATGCATGCATGCATGCCCAAAGGAATAGACACTGCTCAAAATTGATAGCCTTGTTAAATCATGAAATGTATATACAAATTGTGGCCCATAAGTGTTCCCTGTAATAATCAGTGGGTCAAATAATGAAAACAAATCAGTTAGTAAGAAACACAGATGGCAGTACAGAGTGTCAATCTGCAATAAAAGGGCAAATTGTTGTGACTCGCCGATTATTCAAAGTGCCGCCGCGCAATTACGCACGTACTCTACGTGCAGCGCTGTCTGCCAGCCATGCAGCAGCTGCGCCACCTAAGCGGCCAGCCGAGCAGCGGGCGCTAAACAGGGACTCAGTGTTTAATCGAATGCCGACTTGTACACAGGTCAACTTACTCAGTGACTTATATGTGTTGTTGTGTTGTCCGAAATATGTGTTAAATTTGAAGATTTAACAATTGGCGACGAGGTAGTGGATTTTTCCTTTACACCGTTGACTCACAAGGTTCCATGGCTACTGTCGAGCAGCTCTTGCAAAATCTCCTTGAACAGCAAACGCTTCTAACAGCGGCGATTCGCGATTTCGTCGCGGCGTCAAATGCGGGGCGTTTCTCGTCGTTGGCTGTACCTCCTTTACCACCTTACGACGATACGGCGGAAGACTGGTCTGATTATGAAAAACGTCTTCGACAGCACTTCTTGGCATTTCATGTCACGGACGAACAACCATGTAAGTCTCTGTTCCTTTCCTGGATTTCACCTCAAATGTATCGGTTGTTGTCGCAATTGGCTCCTTTGAAGGATCCTGCGTCATTGTCCTTTGGTGAAATGTGCTCCCTTCTGTCTGTCTATTTTCAAAAGCAAACGCATGTGATAGCCTCTCGTGTTGCCTTTTATCGTTGTCAAAAACAACCAAATCAGTCCTATCACGCTTTGGCTGCTGAACTTCACGGCCTCTGTCAAGAGTGTCAATTTGTTACTGACGTTCACAAAGAATCCTATGCCGATTCCATGGTACGGGATGCTATTATCAGGTCGGCGCCCGACAAAGAAGTTCGGCAACGTGCCCTTCAGTTGGCGAATCCGACTCTAGATGTTCTCTCCATTGCGCAGTCTTTTGAAATTTCTCGCGCCGCTGGGGCGCAAATAGAAGCGTGGGGTGACGTCGGGGAAATACAACCTCTGTGCGCTGTTGACGACGCGTGCGGCGCGTCCCCGCCGACCGACGTGGCCGCAGTACGCTCCCACGCGCAGCCTCGGCCTAGCCGTAAACAACCCGCTAAGAAACTGCAGCAAAATCCCCGGCAACTTCCTTCATGTCCGCGGTGTTTTACGAAACATTCACGTGAGGATTGTCCCCAACGTTGGGCTATGTGTCACAATTGCAAATAGAAAGGTCATGTGTCTTCCGTTTGTAAATCCGACCGCATACATGATGTTCATGAACATGACGCTGATTCTGATTCTGTGTTGTCTGTCAATTGCACTTCTTCCCTTTCAGGGAAGTTATTCCTCACTGTCCAAATCCTTGGTCGAGATGTTCGCATGCAAGTGGATACCGGTTCTGCTGCCACTATAATTCTCAGACGTATCTTCAGCTGAGTTCTCCACTCCTGTCCCCTGTCACTCGGCAATTACGAACGTACAATAAACAGAAGATTTCTGTCTTGGGACAGTTTAATGCTGAGGTATCTTACAAATCCGTCGTTCGCACTGTTCCCATATTTGTGGTCGACCAGAGCAACGCAGAAAGTCTTTTTGGTTTCGATGCCTTTCGCGTTTTTGGGTTCTCCATAGATGACTGTCAATATTGTCTCTGACGCTATTCCTTATGCTCAACTGGATTCCTTGTCGACGACATTTTCGTCCCTTTTTTCTCCTGGGTTAGGCCGTGCAAACGACTTTGAAGCTCATATCGCGCTCAAACCCACTGCTCGGCCTAAGTTTTTTCGGGCTCTGCCCATTCCTGTGGCCCTTCGTGATCGGGTAAAACGGGAGTTGGATCGTCTCACTGCTTCAGGGGTCTTGATTCCTGTCACTTCCAGTGAGTGGTCCTCTCCTGTCGTCGTAGTTGCTAAGCCCAATGGTGATATTCGTCTCTGTGGCGATTTCAAAGCCACTGTAAATGCTCAATGCCTCATCGACACTTACCCTATGCCCCGTCCTGAAGACCTGTTCACTAAACTCGCTGGAGGACAGTATTTTTCTAAAATTGATCTGTCGGAAGCTTATCATCAACTTCCTCTCGACGCTGCTTCCCGGCAGTTTTTGGTCCTTAACACGCCTTTCGGCCTCTATCAATACCAACGCTTGCCATTCGGGGTTGCTAGCGCCCCTGCTCTCTTTCAGCGATTCTTGGAACAGTTATTGCTCCCTGTCCTGGGGTGTATCAATTACATGGACGACATTGTTGTCACTGGCTCCACCACTGAAGAACATCTTCAAAATCTCCGCACACTTTTTAATGTCTTGCAGACTGCTGGTCTTAAGTGTAATCTTCAGAAATCACAATTTTTTCAGGCATCTATAATGTACTTGGGGTTTCAACTCTCTCGGGATGGTATTCGTCCGCTTCAACACACTGTTGCTGCGATCGATGCCCTTCCTCGTCCTACATCTGTTAAGGTACTGCAGGCCCTTGGGGAAAACAGCATACTATCACAAGTTTTTACCGTCTGCGGCTTCGGTGGCTCAGCCGCTGCATCGCCTGTTGCATAAAAACGTGCCTTTTCACTGGTACGCGTCATGTGACGTGGCTTTCCGGAAATTAAAGACTATGCTGAAACAGGGCCCGTGCCTGGCTACTTATCGACCTGGCCAACATCTTCTTCTTGCCACAGACGCCTCTCAATACGGGGTCGGTGCAGTCCTTGCGCACCGTTTTTCTGACGGTTCGGAACAACCCATCGCTTATCCCTCCAAAACGCTCACGGATGCCCAACAGAAGTATTCTCAAATTGAGAAAGAAGCTTTGGCCATCATTTATGCTCTTCATAAGTTTGGTGTTTTTCTCTATGGCTCAAAATTTAATCTTGTTACGGATCACAAACCACTTGTTTCCTTGTTTCATCCATCAACGTCACTTCCCGACAAGGCTGCTCACCGCATCCAGCGTTGGGCTCTTTACTTGTCCTGTATCAATTATGAGATTCATTTCCGGCCAACGGCTCAACATGCGAATGCCGAAGCTCTCGCCTTCCCATGGGTCCTGATCAGGCATTCGATAGGGACGAACTTTTGTTTCCACCTGGATGTTTCCGAGCAGCGGGTTGTGGATGGGTTCCCCATCACCGGGGACCGGCTGGTGGCTGCTATGGGTTCTGACCCTACCCTCTCCTGGGTTTTACACTGTATTCAGAAGGGTTGGCCAGATCGCCCATCTGCTAAGACTTCTGATCCGTTGCGGAACTACTACACTTTGCGTTACCGCCTCACGGCTGGGGATGATGTTATCCTCCTTTCCACTGACAATGCTTCGCCACGTGTTGTGGTACCTGCGCCTTTGTATGCTTCGGCCTTGCATCTCCATCACCAAGGGCACTGGGGTGTCTCTCGCACAAAATCTCTGGCGTGCTGTCATGTGTACTGGCCCGGCATCAACTCTGAAATAGCACACATGGTCACTGCCTGCAGCCCTTGTGCGTCACAGGCCGCTGCCCCGAAGCCATCTTTGTCACCCTGGCCTTCACCTGAGAAGCCCTGGGAGCGCATTCATGCTGACTTTGTGGACCATTTTTAGGTACTTATTGGCTTCTCATTATTGACACCTATTCTAACTTTCATTTCATTGTCCGTTGCACGTCACCTACCACCGCGGCAACCACCAGTGCTCTTGCCCGCATTTTTTCTTTGGAAGGCCTTCCCTCTACTCTTGTTACTGATAATGGTCCGCAATTTGCCTCTTCCGACTTTGCGGATTTTTGTGCTCGTCACGTCATTACGCATGTCACGCCCCCGCCGTTCCATCCACAACCCAACGGTGAGGCTGAACGACTGGTCCGCACATTTAAGGCTCAGATGCGGAAACTTCTGACTTCTTCTGCTGCTGATTATGCGCTTCTCCAGTTCCTGGCGTCTTAATGCTTCACCCCAATGGGCGATCACAGCCCGGCTGAGCCCTTACATGGCCGACAGCCCCGCACGCTACTTCATCTTCTGCGGCCTCCCACCTCACGTCCGCGGGTGCCTTCACTTGGCCGGTTCACCGCCGACGACCTCGTCTGGGTACGGGGATATGGCAGGCGGCCAAAATGGAGCCTGGGCCGCATCTTAAGACACCGTGGCAGACGCCTGTAGGAAATCCAGACGGACACGGGTGTTGCAGTGCATCATTCGGACCAGCTTCGGCCTCGGGTGCCAGCAACGCCTGTTCCGAATGCCACCACACCACCTTTGGCTCTACCTGATGCTCGGGATCTTGGCATCTCTCAATACTCACAACGCAGCCCTCTCACCGTCATCGCGATGCCAGCACCAGAACGGACGCCACCAGGAGACGTGCTCATGCAGGAACCGGAGGACCATCCTCTGTCAGGGTACATCTACTCGCCTCCTCCTCCAACGGACGCTGACACATCGCCCATGTCTCCTGTCACATCAACTGGACTTGCCGCAACGGGCAGATTGGTGCATGGGGCCCCAGCAGATTCGACCCCTATGTCTCCTGTCATCTCGACCCGTTATCATCGGGGGCATTTCCGTCCGTACGAGAAGCCTCCTCCTCGAGACTTTACGGCAGGGCCAAACAACACCTATGGACGTTAGCCATCTCCAGGACACCTCCATCAAGACCAGTGCAACAATTTCAAAGGGGGGAAAAGTGTTGACTCGCTGATTATTCAAAGTGCCGCCGCGCAATTACACACGTCCTCTACGTGCGGCACTGTCTGCCAGCCATGCAGCAGCTGCGCCACCTAAGCGGCCAGCCGAGCAGCGGCCGCCAGACTGAGACTCAGTGTTTAATCGAATGCCGACTTGTACACAGGTCAACTTACTCAGTGACTTATGTGTGTTGTTGTGTTGTCCGAAATATGTGTTAAATTTGAAGATTTAACACAAATGATGTGTATGACACCTATAAAAGCCCATATTGGCAATGTATTGCTTCAAGATTACTTTTGTACATTTTTGGTTTGATCAATAGCCGAATCATGTAGCTATTGTGGCACTGTGTTCACTATTTGTGAATGCATTTTATTATTTAATGCAACTATTGATCAACAACAGTGTCTGTTCCTTCAGGTTTGCACATGTCTGAAGAGACATTGTATGAAATAATACAGACACTGTCAATGCCACTTCTTTCAGAAACTAGAAATAGAACTGAATATATGGAGCATGGAGAGCTGCATGAAACCAGTCTCAGGACTGAAGACCACAACAACAACAACAACAACAACATATGGAAATTACTCTGGAAGCTGAAATTCGTGCACAGTGAGATAAGGATACACCATTTTTTGTAATGTTCTAATGCAACACTCTTAATTCCAACTTGCACAATATCTGGAAGCATGATTTTTAGACTGTTTTATAATGGTCCCTTTGCTGTTTAGATTACGTTGTCACAAAACAGTGAAAATACTTGAAGACCAGTTTTATTTTGACCATCTACCATTTTATTTGGGGAAAACCTCAATAGATCCATAGAAATAAAACTTAATCACAAACTGAAATTACTGTGCCATATTTTCTTTCCTTTTCACGCTCTTTCACTATTTCTTATAGTGCAATATATGCATTTGTGGTAAGCATGATCATCACAGTTTTTGTTCAGTTGCAAAATATCCAGACCTTCACTCTAATTCACATACATTCCTGTTCTGTATAAGTATTTCTTCCCTTTTTTGTAGTCTTCAAGATGAGCTGTTATCAAACATTCACTAGTTGCTGTCTGGCTCTCAAAAACATATTATAGTCATGAATTTCAAATTTATTTTGTTTCTTGATGTCTACTACTTTAACTCTTTTCCTTTTCTTCACAACAGGACTTTCTACTTACAGACAACATGTGTAAGTTCCTGCAAGGTTCTCTCATTTAGCCAGAATCTTTCAAAATACTAAAAGCATGAATTCTGTAATAAATTTGCTTCTTCACAACTGTCTTTCATACATGACTCTTCCAAGAAGTTGGAGATATCACAATAGTGCAGCAAACATTAGTTATGCACCTGCATAGTTCTTTCTTTCTCTGCTTCCCTACTGTCCCTTTCCCCCCCAACACAACCTCACAATGCTGCATCTAGCAGCCCACCATCCTGTCCCTGCCAGTATCCTTGCACATTTCTGCAGGCAGCATTACAGCATCTCCCCTCCCCCCCCCCTGCCCTGTCTCCCCCCCCCCCCCCCCCCACCACCACTACCCTGCTATCCCCTTTCTACATCCGAAGATAACTGTGTTCAGAAGCATAGAACATCTGTCTGTCTTCTGTTAATTTGTTTATCTGCCACTCAATGCCTCCTTTATCCGATGAGTAGCAGTCTGTCCCATTTCATATTGTTAATATTCCTGTTTTTAGATAGTATATATTCTTCTACAACATATTATTCAGTTAATGTACCTGTGTTAACTCCCAAGATCCAACTTATTTCTTTAAGTTGAAACACATTTGATGGCTGGAAATATCTTGGCATCAGCTGTGCTACATGACATAATGAAACTTTGTGCTCGACTGGTACTTGAACCTGGATTTCCATCTCACTATGACAGTAACCTTAGGCATTTTGACCGTTTGTGCATGCCTTCTGGACCAACCTAAACTTTCAAATGTCACATTGTCTACATCTTACAAGTGTGCATGGATAACTGAAGTTGTTAAGGCAACTGCTTGGAATAAGCAAGATGTCCATACTCAAGTCCTGATCCAGCATAAATTTTCATTTGTCACTAACAGGTGGTATAATCTATATATAAATAACACAGCTGATGCCAAGATATTTGCAGTCAACATGTTTATTTCAAATTAATTTCAGATGGCTATCAATCGTCATTAGTGTCTGTCGATTCAGATATGCAAGTAAATTTACTTTTTTTTATTCAAATATGGGTTACACAATGCCTCCACTAAGTCCCAATCTGAAACTCATAAAGCAAAAGAACATAGACTGTCTCTCTCCTTTATCTCAAATCTTCCATGGTTGCCATCATATACTTTGTTTCACATCCATGGCTGGCAGCCCTCTTCTGAGGAGCATGAAGAGCTTGTCATAGAGGTATTTGTTACATACTGCTGCAATTCTGAAGATTACTGCCAGCAGCAACATGCTTCAGTTACTCATAGTACCTCACCCATTATGGATGAAACCAGAGTTACTACTCAACTAAATTAGTAATACTTCCTGGCTGATCAAGTGCTTTGTCATAAATCTAACTCTTACATGATTGTCTTCAAGCAAGATGCCATGGCACTAAGACTTAGGTTGGCCACATACACTACAATTATAATGAAACTGGAACGGTACAACTTTATTATACAAGATCACTCTTCAACTCACATCTTTTCACACCCATAACTTTTACTTTGCTGATTATTTACTCAGATCCTTCAATTGTATTATAAAGTATATAAAACATTTGCACAATTTTTATCATGTGCAATATGATTTCCTCAAAATGACGGTTACAACTTATAATGGAAATATTACTTACAAATATCCTTTTTAGTAATAATAGACATACACGTTTTAGATGGAAGGTGACTGATGTATTCATATGATTCTTCTTTTTCACCTTTTATTATGACAATTTCATTTATCCTAACTGTCTACAAACACCTCAGTTCACCAAAACACTATGTAAAAAGCACCTAAAAGAAGAACTCACAGTGTAAGAAGTGACTGACTTACAGACATCAAGCTGCAGACTAGTATAGATGTTTCAAAGCTCTATACCAAGTATGACCTCCTGACAGCGTGCCATCTGGTCTTAAAATAATTTTACATTTGGTATGAACCATGGACCTTGCCCTTGGTGGGGAGGCTTGTGTGCCTCAGCGATACAGATAGCAATACTGTAGGTACAACCACAACGGAGGGGTATCTGTTGAGAGGCCAGACAAACGTGTGGTTCCTGAATAGGGGCAGCAGCCTTTTCAGTAGCTGCAAGGGCAACAGTCTGGATGATTGACTGATCTGGCCTTGTAACAATAACCAAAACGGCCTTGCTGTGCTGGTACTGCGAACGGCTGAAAGCAAGGGGAAACTACGGCCGTAATTTTTCCCGAGGGCATGCAGCTTTACTGTATGATTAAAATGATGATGGCATCCTCTTGGGTAAAATATTCCGGAGGTAAAATAGTCCCCCATTCGGATCTCCAGACGGGGACTACTCAAGAGGATGTCGTTATCAGGAGAAAGAAAACTGGTGTTCTAGGGATCGGAGCGTGGAATCTCAGATCCCTTAATTGGGCAGGCAGGTTAGAAAATTTAAAAAGGGAAATGGATAGGTTAAAGTTAGATATAGCGGGAATTAGTGAAGTTCGGTGGCAGGAGGAACAAGACTTTTGGTCAGGTGACTACAGGGTTACAAACACAGTCAAATAGGGGTAATGCAGGAGTAGCTTTAATAATGAATAGGAAAATAGGAATGCGGGTAAGCTACTACAAACAGCATAGTGAACGCGTTATTGTGGCCAAGATAGATATGAAGCCCACACCTACTACAGTAGTACAAGTTTATATGACAACTAGCTCTGCAGATGCCGAAGAAATTGAAGAAATGTATGATGAAATCAAAGAAATTATTCACATAGTGAAGGGAGACGAAAATTTAAGTCATGGGTGACTGGAATTTGAGTGTAGGAAAAGGGAGAGAAGGAAACGTAGTAGGTGAATATGGATTGGGGCTAAGAAATGAAAGAGGAAGCCGCCTGGTAGAATTTTGCCCAGAGCACAACTTAATCATAGCTAAAACTTGGTTTAAGAATCACGATAGGTTGTATACATGGAAGAACCCTGGAGATACTTAAAGGTATCAGATTGATTATATAATGGTAAGTCACAGATTTAGGAACCAGGTTTTAAATTGTAAGACATTTCCAGGGGCAGATGTGGACTCTGACCACAATCTATTGGTTATGACCTGTAGATTAAAACTGAAGAAACTGCAAAAAGGTGGGAATTTAAGGAGATGGGACCTGGATAAACTGAAAGAACCAGAGGTTGTACAGAGTTTCAGGGAGAGCATAAGGGAACAATTGACAGGAATGGGGGAAAGAAATACAGTAGAAGAAGAATGGGTAGCTTTGAGGGATGAAGTAGTGAAGGCAGCAGAGGATCAAGTAGGTAAAAAGACGAGGGCTAGTAGAAATCCTTGAGTAACAGAAGAAATATTGAATTTAATTGATGAAAGGAGAAAATATAAAAATGCAGTAAATGAAGCAGGCAAAAAGGAATACAAACGTCTCAAAAATGAGATGGACAGGAAGTGCAAAATGGCTAAGCAGGGATGGCTAGAGGACAAATGTAAGGATGTAGAGGCTTGTCTCACTAGGGGTAAGATAGATACTGCCTACAGGAAAATTAGAGAGACCTTTGGAGAGAAGAGAACCACTTGTATGAATATCAAGAGCTCAGATGGCAACCCAGTTCTAAGCAAAGAAGGGAAGGCAGAAAGGTGGAAGGAGTATATAGAGGGTCTATACAAGGGTGATGTACCTGAGGACAATATTATGGAAATGGAAGAGGATGTAGATGAAGATGAAATGGGAGATACGATACTGCGTGAAGAGTTTGACAGAGCACTGAAAGACCTGAGTCGAAACAAGGTCCCTGGAGTAGACAACATTCCATTGGAACTACTGACGGCCTTGGGAGAGCCAGTCCTGACAAAATTCTACCATCTGGTGAGCAAGATGTATGAAACAGGCGAAATACCCTCAGACTTCAAGAAGAATATAATAATTCCAATCCCAAAGAAGGCAGGTGTTGACACATGTGAAAATTACCGAACGATCAGTTTAATAAGCCACAGCTGCTAAATACTAACAAGAATTCTTTACAGACGAATGGAAAAACTAGTAGAAGCCGACCTCGGGGAAGATCAGTTTGGATTCCGTAGAAATACTGAAACACGTGAGGCAATACTTGACCTTACGACTTACTTTAGAAGAAAGATTAAGGAAAAGCAAACCTAAGTTTCCAGCATTTGTACACTTAGAGAAAGCTTTTGACAATGTTGACTGGAATACTCTCTTTCAAGTTCTAAAGGTGGCAGGGGTAAAATACAGGGAGCGAAAGGCTATTTACAATTTGTACAGAAACCAGATGGCAGTTATAAGAGTCGAGGGACATGAAAGGGAAGCAGTGGTTGGGAAGGGAGTAAGACAGGGTTGTAGCCTCTCCCCGATGCTATTCAATCTGTATATTGAGCAAGCAGTAAAGGAAACAAAAGAAAAATTCGGAGTAGGTATTAAAATCCATGGAGAAGAAATAAGAACCTTGAGGTTCGCCGATGACATTGTAATTCTGTCAGAGACAGCAAAGGACCTGGAAGAGCAGTTGACCGGAATGGACAGTGTCTTGAAAGGAGGATATAAGATGAACATCAACAAAAGCAAAACGAGGATAATGGAATGTAGTCGAATGAAGTCGGGTGATGTTTAGGGTGTTAGATTAGGAAATGAGACACTTAAAGTAGTAAAGGAGTTTTGCTATTTGGGGAGCAAAATAACTGATGATGGTCGAAGTAGAGCGTATATAAAATGTAGACTGGCAATGGCAAGGAAAGCGTTTCTGAAGAAGAGAAATTTGTTAACTTCGAGTATAGATTTAAGTGTCAGGAAGTCATTTCTGAAAGTATTTGTATGGAGTGTAGCCATGTATGGAAGTGAAACATGGATGGTAAATAGTTTGGACAAGAAGAGAATAGAAGCTTTCGAAATGTGGTGCTGGAGAAGAATGCTGAATATTAGATGGGTAGATCACATAACTAATGAGGAAGTATTGAATAGGATTGGGGAGAAGAGAAGTTTGTGGCACAACTTGACCAGAAGAAGGGATCAGTTGGTAGGACATGTTCTGAGGCATCAATGGATCCACAATTTAGTATTGGAGGGCAGCGTGGAGGGTAAAAATCATGGGGGGAGACCAAGAGATGAATATACTAAGCAGATTCAGAAGGATGTAGGTTGCAGTAGGTACTTGGAGGTGAAGAAGCTTGCACAGGATAGAGTAGCATGGAGAGCTGCATCAAACCAGTCTCGGGACTGAAGACCACAACAACAACAACAACAACACATGTCAGTTTACTGGAATGGGAGCTTCGACAAGATTTTCAAAATACAGATAATTTTCTTAAACAGAATAAGTTTATAGGAATTGTGAATATATTCTGAGTTGTCAGTTTAAATGTAACCAAAATACAGTTTTTGATATTTAAATTAAACTGTAATTTACAATAGAATTTTCAAGAAATTAGGGGCATGATTGTATTATGAATTTCAATAATCCAGAATGAGATTTTCACTCTGCAGCACAGTGTGCACTGATATGAAACTTCCTGGCAGATTAAAACTGCGTGCCCGACCGAGACTCAAACTCGGGACCTTTGCAAAGATCCTGAGTTCGAGTCTCGGTCGGGCACACAGTTTTAATCTGCCAGGAAGTTTCAGTTTCAATAATACTTCTTGAAACACGTCATTGTTGGTGAATTTGGCCACATTATACTAATCAGCAAAGGAAACAAAACATAATGAACAGTAAATTATAACTGATAACTTTCTAAATGAATTTTTGATTATTACAAATTTTTCTAATTGTTCTTAGTGAAAAGTAAAAAACAAATAAGACTATAATTAATCAGTACAATGTAACCTGTTTTTGTCTGTAATCATTTCTTAAAAATCATAAAAGAATAGTTTAACAAACTTTGAGGAGTAATAAAGTAATGCAATGTGCTTGAGAAAAATGAGACCATTAAATATAAATGGACAATGTATCACTGTCACAAAGGCTAAAATGTATTTTATATGTCATAAGGAGACATGTATAGGCATATCAAGATTAAAACAATGTGAAAGACATTAAAGAGGTAAAATTTAGCCTACTTCTTGTTAGGTTACAAAATTAATGATTGAAGAGGGCAAGAATTGGTGCAGATGTGTTAAAAGAGTGGATACACAAATGATACCAAAGATGATGCCTGAAATGAAGTGAGAGGGCAAAAGATCAAGATGAAGATCTAACAGTAAGAGACTGAAGGAAGTAGAAGAGACAGTATGAAAGTGGTGACAATAGTGGACTGAGATATGATAAGAGGAGAAAAGTAAACAAAGGCATATTCCAAACCAGCCCAGCTTGAAGGTTGTAAATTGTTTATGATGATGAAATGCAGTCATATGAGCCAGTTTTTGCAACAAATTTCACTAAAAGCCCCATCTACTAAAATCGGATGTTCAAAATTAACCAATGTTAATGCCACTTTAATATACTTTTACCCGTTGCTGAAGTAATGGCCATTTGATTTCTGTAAGCAATAGTTAGGGTCATAATTTTTGTGATTACTGCTGATCAGTGACATTTCATTCTGTGACATAATGGAGAGGTGAACCCCCTTTGAAATACTCATTTCTGAGAGAACTTCATAGTGGATAAAGATTTTAAACTTAAAATCATCCATTCGCCTGCTTCTGTGACAGATAATTATTTAGTAATTATAAGAAACTTCCAACTGATGTAGTTCTGTTTGAAACTGGCTGTCAACTATTATATGTAGCATTCAACCCTTGTGCAAAATCCAGTTCCGCACCCCCAAAGACCCCATTCCATTTTCTGAGTTCATAGATGAGATGAGGAGAATGGAGTGGGGGCAGGAACTGTCTCCTGTTCTGAGTATTAGACCAATGTTCTTCCATGTATCCACCAGAGCCTCCATTTCCTCTCCTGTGTTGAAACTTGCTAAATCACAGTTCCTCTTCCTGACCAGGCATTCTGTCAAGATAATATATAAGTAACAATTTTCAATCTAATTCATGTCTTCAATACTCTGTACCTTATAATATCTGTTGTGTCATTGACCCCTGTGAGCAATTGTACATCTGAAACTGAACAAGAGTCTAGTCAGGCACGAGCTTTCTCTTGTTCATTGCAGTTAACACTACTGTGTCCGCCCTGGTAGCTGAGTGGCCAGTGTGATGGAATGTGATGCCAAGGGGCCCAGGTTAGATTCCCAGCTGGGTTGGAGATTTTATCCACTCAGGAACTGGATGTTGTGTTGTCCTAATTATCATCATCTCATTCTCATCGACACGCGAGTCACTGCAGTGGTGTCAACTCAAAAGACTTGCACCAAGTAAACAGTCTACCCAACGGGAGGCCCTAGCCACATGACATTTCATTTCACCAGTACTGTTACCAGCTCTTATTGTTCGTCAAGCAGGATGATTGGATGTGTAGTGGTGAGTATAAAGACATGAATTCTCAGATGAGCAGCATCTACAATAAGAAGTCAATAAATGTGATATTTCAGGGCAGAAGTTTAGGGAAACCAATTTATTTTCCCTGTTGTTTGAAGATAAGCTCTGTATTGAGGACTTAAGGAGACCAATACCAGAAATCAAGTTAGTCAATTAATTAGTTTCATGTTCCATGGATAAATTTGCAGATAAATTGTAATAATCTGGAATGAGTCATTTGACATTCACATCACAAATTAATTTGTAAATATGGCTACATGCTGAACATTTGGCAGATTTTTTGTAAAAAAATCATGCATATGTGAGAGTAATTTCTACCCACCATGTTTTACACACTACAGTAATAAAAGTTCTTCTATGGGATAGAAGAAGTTATCAAGGATAATTTTTTTTTCAGCTTATTTTCAGATTTTACTTTGCTGTCAGTCAAACATTTTATATCAATGGGTAAGTGATCAAAAATTTTGGTTGCAGCATTGTGTACCCATTTTTCTGTTAAAGACAGCATTAATGTAGACTAATGAATGTCATTTTTCCTTCTGGTATTGTAATCATGCACATAAGTGTCCTTTTTGAACTGTAGGCAATCATTTACTGTAAACATCATGAGTGAATATATATAGTATGAAGTCAGGAAAAATAAAAATAAAAATAAAGAAATTGTAAGAATTGTCACACTTCCTTCATTCCATCCATGGTATAGTCCTCCTAATAGGACTAGAATGAAGAATATTGTTGATACCATTCAGACATTTACAAGAAAGTATACTGAATATGTGGTTGTGATATCACAAAAAAATTCTTCTGTTTTCTGTGTTTGTTGTCTTCAAAAGAAAATGCTAGCTGGGTTTGAATACTTAGAGCCATTGATGATCTCGGACATTTCTCACAGAAGATAAGAAATGTGAGTGGTCCAGATCACTTATGACTGCACAATATTTAGTGAGACATGGTATGGATGACTGGATAGTGCTTATAGGTGTCACCTGAAAGACACAATGAACAAATTCACAAATATCATTAAGTATTCTTTAAAATTATGTACTGTATTAAAGTTCGTGGTGTTTCTGAACTCACTCTTTATGGACATAATGAATGCAGAGACTCATCAAATCCAGAAATTTTCCATTGTCTTCTAAATTTCACTGCTAATTTTGATGCTGTACTTTCCAATCACCTCTCATAGGCTATTGTTTTCAAAGCATATTTAAACATATTCAAAATAGTTTATTACTCGGTGTGCTGGACTGAATAAGAAATGAACTTGCTTCCACTGATTTTGTATCAGTTATTGTAGATAAGACAATGACATTTCAACAATTTCACAGGTTTCTATAGTTATCAGATATGTTTCAACTGAGAGTAAACATGTAGAAATGGTTTAGACTTTCCTTATTCCTTGTGAAAATGATGCAAAAACATTGGCAGGATCACACAAAGTAACCTTAATCAATATTTAGTTAATTCTCAGAGCTACAGTGGTACTGTTGTTATGATTGACCACTGCTCAGGTGCACAGACTCTTCTCAAAGAGCATTTTAAACATGGCTATTGTGTTCATTATTATGCACAGATGTTGAATCTTACGAGGTGTATTCAAGTTCTAAGGCCTCCGATTTTTTTTCTCCGGACTGGAAAGAGATAGAAACATGCGCATTGTTTTAAAATAAGGCCGCGTTCATTGTCAATATGTCCCAGAGATGGCAGCACCGTATGACAGATGGAATTTTACCACCAGTGGCGAGAATGAGAACTGTTTAAATACTTAAAATGGCGACGTTTACCTTACTTGAACAGCGTGCAATCATTCGTTTTCTGAATTTGCGTGGTGTGAAACCAATTGAAATTCATCGACAGTTGAAGGAGACATGTGGTGATGGAGTTATGGATGTGTCGAAAGTGCGTTCGTGGATGCGACAGTTTAATGAAGGCGGAACATCGTGTGACAACAAACCGAAACAACCTCGGGCTCGCACAAGCTGGTCTGACGACATGATCGAGAAAGTGGAGAGAATTGTTTTGGGGGATCGCCGAATGACTGTTGAACAGATCGCCTCCGAGTTGGCATTTCTGTGGGTTCTGTGCACACAATCCTGCATGACGACCTGAAAATGCGAAAAGTGTCATCCAGGTTGGTGCCACGAATGCTGACGGATGACCACATAGCTGCCCATGTGGCATGTTGCCAAGCAATGTTGACGCGCAACGACAGCATGAATGGGACTTTCTTTTCGTCAGTTGTGACAATGGATGAGACGTGGATGCCATTTTTCAATCCAGAAACAAAGCGCCTGTCAGCTCAATGGAAGCACACAGATTCACCGCCACCAAAAAAATTTCGGGTAACCGCCAGTGCTGAAAAAATGATGGTGTCCATGTTCTGGGACAGCGAGGGCGTAATCCTTACCCATTGCGTTCCAAAGGACACTACGGTAACAGGTGCATCCTTCGAAAATGTTTTGAAGAACAAATTCCTTCCTGCACTGCAACAAAAACGTCCGGGAAGGGCTGCGCGTGTGCTGTTTCACCAAGACAACGCACCCGCACATCGAGCTAACGTTGCGCAACAGTTTCTTCGTGATAACAACTTTGAAGTGATTCCTCATGCTCCCTACTCACCTGACCTGGCTCCTAGTGATTTTTGGCTTTTTCCAACAATGAAAGACACTCTCCGTGGCCACACATTCACCAGCCGTGCTACTATTGCCTCAGCGATTTTCCAGTGGTCAAAACAGACTCCTAAAGAAGCCTTCGCCGCTGCCATGGAATCATGGTGTCAGCGTTGTGAAAAATGTGTACGTCTGCAGGGCGATTACGTCGAGAAGTAACACCAGTTTCATCGATTTCGGGTGAGTAGTTAATTAGAAAAAAATCAGAGGCCTTAGAACGTGAATGCACCTCGTGTTTTGAACTCATTAATGAGTCTTAATATGGATGTTAGAATTTTTTTGCTGGTGAAATTCTTAGATTTTTCAAAGTTCTTCATAGTGAAGAGTGATGCTCATTGGACAGGAAAGCTAAGTGAACAGGAAACTTCCTCATGTTTCCAACATGGGATGGAGCTTTAATTCAAGAGCTGTGCAATTTGCACACAAAAATAGTTATTTGTAGAACACTTGGAACAAATTTAGCTTATATCTCGACAAACTACTACAATCACTGAAGCAACAAGGCTGTCTTCGAAATTAAGGTACTCAGTATTTCACCTTTTGTGTGTGTATTTAATAGGTCTGTGCCACATATTGATATATTGTATAGTCAATTACACAATTACAAAAATGAGCAGTTGACCCCACTGACTGTACAACAAGGGATAGAACATTTCAAAACTACAATACATACAAGATAGCCTCACTGACATGATTTCACATACAGAGAGCTGCTGCATTCTGCAAACAGACAGAGACAAAGAAATGAATCCAAGAACTGTAGTTTCAAAAGAAGTGTGAGATGGAATTACTGCTCAGGTAGCTGAACAATTTGAATTTACAGTGTATCTCATCCCTTCAAATGTATTTAATTCTTGCATTCAAGTCAGTTACAATAGATGCTGCTGCAGAGATGTTGCAAAATGTATCCCTTCCTTGAATGCAATAAGCTGAGGCCAGAATTTTAGACACAATATGTATGAGGAATGAGTTAGAATTCTTAAAAATGTTGTTCCACTTCCGCAGTTTCTGTTCAAAAATAATTTGCAGAAGCCTTTTAGTGAACAATGAAACTCCTGAAAGTGATTGTTACCATACCAGTGACAACATCTGAAGTAGATTGATTTTTATCCACCCATGAGCAGAATATAAGGATTTCTGCAAAGTACTACAAGTTCGCCATGTAGAACGACTTCATATGCAGCATTGTACAGTTCAGTCAATGGTTCATTCACAGAGTCTCTGCTCACAATGAGAGGCGAATGGATTTTTTGTACAAACATTCATCATACAATACGTGCATTTCCATGTACCAATAAATTTGTTACTCATTTTTTAGCCTTTTCATGCTAGTTGTTTGGAACTTTATAGACCATCTTCCAGTGAACCCCACAGAAGAAACTCTACAACCGCCACTGCTCCAGATGCACAATTCTTTCCTGTTTGGCAGAAATATCATGATATTTAACATTTGTATATTGGTGTATCATCCTCACAGCTAAACAGATTTTACTGAACACCTTTGTAAAGATGTAGACTTGATATTGGTATATATATCCATCCTACTGTTCTAAGTAAAATGGATGGTATCACAGTGAAAATATTATGTAATGCTTTATAATGACTGATGTATGTTGCTTTCTGCATTATAAAGTCTTGATAGACACGATTTGTAGCAATTTTTAGTGTCATAATGCCCTCATTCATTCTTCATTCTCACCTTTATTTATTTATACTGAAGTATCGAAGAAAGTTGTAGAGGCATGCATATTCAAATACAGGGATATGTAAACAAGCAGAATAAGGCACTGAGTCGGCAATGCCTATACAAGAAAAAAAGTGTCTGGCGTAGTTGTTGGATTGGTTACTGCTGCTACAATGACAGGTTATCAAAATATTTGCGAGTTTCAATGTCATGTTATTGTTGGTGCATGAACAATGGGACAGAGCGTCTCTGAGGTAGTGATGAAGTGGCAATTTTCCCATATGACCATTTCACGAGTGTACCATGAACATTGAGAATCAAGTAAAATATCAAATCTCTGACATCGCTGCGGCCAGATAAAGATCCTGTAAGAACGGGACCAACGACAACTGAAGAGAATTGTTCAACATGACAGAAGTGCAACCTTGCTGCAAATTGCTGCAGATTTCATTGCTGGGCAATCAACAAGTGTTATCATGTGAACCATTCAATGAAACATCATTGATATGCGCTTTTGGAGCCTAAGACCCACTCGTGTATCCTTGATGAATGCACGACACAAAACTTTATACCTCTCCTGGATCTGTCAACACTGACATTGGACTGTTGATGACGGGAAACATGTTGCCTGGTCAGACGAGTCTCATTTCATATTGTATTGAGTGGATGGATGTATACGATTTTGGGGACAACCTCATGAATCCATGGACCATGCGTGTCAGCATGGGACTGTTCAAGCTGGTGGAGACTCTGTAATTATGTGGGGCGTGTGCAGTTGGAGTGATAAGGGATCCCTGATATGTCTAGATACGACTCTGAGAGGTGACATATACGTGAACATCCTGTATGATCATTTGCGTCCATTCATGACCATTGTGCATTGCGATGGACTTGAGCAATTCCAGCAGGACAATGTGACACTTCACACATCCATAATTGCTACAGAGTGACTCCAGGAACATTCTTCTGAGTTTAAACACTTCTGCTGGCCACTAAACTCCCCAGACATGAATATTATTGAGCATATCTGGGATGTCTTGCAACATGCTGTTCAGAAGAGATCTCCACCCCCTCATAACCTTACGTCATAACCTTACGGATTTTAGACAGATGTATGTTACAGCACTTCTGAATACTCACGGGGACTCTACACTATATTAGGCAGGTGTACTAGGTTCTTTGACTCTTCAGTCTATTTGGCCTTTGGATGACACAATTTAACTATCACAATGACTATTTAGCCTTTGTTTCTCTGGTAGACATAATCTATTGTGTATTAAAAAAATCCCCTCATCATCCAAAATCATCCACATCCAGAAAAAACTAAACCACGTCCTTTGCCACGGCTCCGACTACCTCTCGTCATGCCCCGAGATGTGGTGTATCCTACCAAAATTTCTACTCACCACACAAAGTAATATTCTGCTGAACACTCAATGTACACATTATCATTGTCCATCCCATGCCACTCCTATTCTCAATCTTGTACTATTTGAGCCACAACTCTGTAAATGATCCAAGTGCAATAATTCTCCTATACACGCATCCACCACTGCTAAATACAGTTCAATCACAAATATTTCGTATGCCATAAAGCAGCAATGTAATATGTCAGTTGTGCTGAAAATATTGTGCAGCATTGTACTTAGGGACCAGAATTAACCAGCCGTATAGCTGCAAGAATGACCACTACTACACTGTGGTCAACTTCACATTCAAACACCCAGCTGCTAATGTATTGCTGACTACAAAACGAATGTGTTCAATGGATGTTTCAGTACCTGTGCCATTTGTGTCATCTACCTCAGCATTAGCTCCACTGATCTATGTAGGTGGAACTGTCCCTCCATCATACTCTCCATTCTTGCTAATCCCTGGCTCAAACAACCTACTTCCATGTCATTTCCTTCGCTTTTCTCTTTCCTTCCCCAACCTAAATGCTGTACTGCCCTTCACCAACATCTTCACCTCCTCCCCCTCAACTCTCTCTGTGCGTTCTTTTTGTCAAGTATGGTTGCAAACAGTTGTTTATACTGTGATTAATTCCACAGAATGTATGCTTCTCAACACGACTGATACTCGTATTCATATCAGTCATCTCTGGTGTGGCATGAAACCTAAGGTGGGGCAATACTTCTGGATATTCCTTTGTAATCATTCAAAAAAAGAGAAGATCAACATTCCTGCTTAGGTTAACTATGCTTAATTTCAACAATATGAGAGAAGGAAAGTTGCTACTCACAATATAGCGGAGATGCTGAGTCGCGATAGGTACAATAAATAGATTCACACAAGCATAACTTTCGGCCATTAAGGCCTTTGTCAGCAGTAGACACACATACACACACACACACACACACACTCACTCATGCAAGCGCAACTTGCACACACGTCTGCAGTCGCAGAGAGCTGAAACTACACTGCGAGCAGCAGCACCAGTGCATGATGGGAGTGGGGACTGGGTGGGGGTAAGAAAGAGGCTAGGGTGGGGAGGGGGAGGATAGTATGGTGGGAGTGCAGGACAGTGAAGTGTTGCAGTTTAGATGGAGGGTAGGAGAGAAGGTGCAGAGGGGAGAGGGGATAAGTACCGGAAAGGAGAGAAATAAAAATAAAAATAAAAATGAAAGATATTAAGAGACTGGGTGTGGAGGTCAAATAATGGCTGTGTAGTACTGGAATGGGAACAGGGAGGGGGCTGGATGGGTGAGGACAGTGACTAATGAAGATTGAGGCCAGGAGGGTTATGGGAATGTAGGATGTATTGCAGAAAAAGTTCCCACCTGCGCAATTCAGAAAAGCTGGTGGGAAGGATCCATATGGCACAGGCTGTGAAGCAGTGATTGAGATGAGGGGTACCATGTTTGGCAATGTGTTCAGCCACAGGGTGGTCCACTTATTTTTTGGCCACAGGTTGTTAGTGGCCATTCATGCAGACAGACAGCTTGTTAGATGTCATGCCTACATAGAATGCAGCACAGTGGTTGCAGCTTAGCTTGTAGATCACATGACTGGTTTCACAGGTAGCCCTGCCTTTATTGTGATAGGTAATGTTAGTGACCGGACTGGAGTAGGTGGTGGTAGGAGGATGTATGGGACAGGTCTTGCATCTAGGTCTATTACAGGGGTATGAGCCATGAGGTAAGGGATTGGGAGCAGGGGTTGTGTAAGGATGGACGAGTATATTGAGTAGGTTCGATGGATGGCGGAATACCACAGTAGGAGGGGTGGGAAGGATAGTGGGTAGGACATTTCTCATATCAGGGCACAGCGTGAGGTAATTGAAACCCTGGTGGAGAATGTATTTCAGTTGCCCCAGTGAGGCAATGTTCGAGGATAAGAAATTCTGGAAAGTTAACAGAAGATGGTTTGGAGGCAGTGGTGGTGGATCACGGTTGAATGGAGGAGTGAACTGAGTTAGACAAGGTTCAATGTTGGTGGCGTTGTGCATGTTGCTCAAGTTCCTGCAACAAAATGCACAACACCACTTCTTAAAGCTTTCCATTCTGCTCACTTCCTATTCCTGCCTTGGAGTAACATTGTCCACCACTTCTACAACAACCTCCAAACCTCCCCCTCGCCCCCTCATGGCTGACAAACCCTATCTTGCAGGCATACTACACTTACCCCACCCTCCAAAACTCCCTCCCACCACCACACAGAACTCAAAACCTAAACAGACCCAAAACACAGTCATGAGCCTTTACTCCAGAAGCCTTAGTCCCACAGAAATATCAGTCCTTTCCAAACACCTCACCTTTTGCCCCACTCCCAAATTCAACCACGCAGGACTAGTTAAAGACCTTCTCTCCTTCTCCTGGTCCCTACAGTGGAAACACCTTTTCGCCACCAACCTGACCAATCAGACTCAACCAAAGACCGACATTGAACCTTGCCTAACTCAGTTCACTCCTCCATCCAACCGTGATCCACCCCCACTGCCTCCAAACCACCCCCTGTTAACTTTCCAGAAATTCTTATCCTCAAAGCTTGCCTCACCATAATTCCCCAAATCCCTCAACATGCATCCTAACCTTACATCTGCAGAAAGAGCCGCGGTCGACCATATAAAAACTGATCCCGATCTTATAATCCTACCTCCAGACAAAGGCTCAACCACCGCAGTTTTGAACAGCAAGGATCAAGTGGCAGAAGGACTCTGTCAGCTGTCAGATACTCCACCTACAAACCATGTCACAGTGATCCCATTCCAGCAATCCAGCAGGATCTCCAGTCACTACTCAAATCCTTAGGCCCATCACAGAACCTCTCCCCAGAGTCCATCTCTCTACTTACACCTACCACTCCCCGCACTCCCACTATCCACATACTTCCTAAAGTCCATAAACCCAACCACCCAGGGTGCCCCATTGTGGCCAGTTACTGTGCCCCCACTGAGAGAATCTCTGCTCTCATAGACCAACACCTTCAACCTATTACCCGGAACCTGTCCTCCTATATAAAAGATACCAACCATTTCTTCGACTGACTCTCCACAGTTCCTCTCCCTTTACCACATGGCGCCCTGCTCGTCACTATTGATGCAACCTCCCTGTAAACTAACATTCCTGATGCCCATGGGTTCAAAATGGTTCAAATGGCTCTGAGCACTATGGGACTCAACTGCTGTGGTCATCAGTCCCCTAGAACTTAGAACTACTTAAACCTAACTAAACTAAGGACATCACACACACCCATGCCTGAGGCAGGATTCGAACCTGCGACCGTAGCAGCAGCGCGGCTCCGGACTGGAGCGCCTAGAACCGCATGGCCACCACGGCCGGCAATGCCCATGGGCTTACTGCTATCGAACACTACCTTTCCAGATGCCCTATGGGTTCCAAACCAACAACCTCCTTCCTAGTCTCCATGACCAACTATATCCTCACCCACATTTACTTTTCCTTTGAAGGCATTACCGACAAACAAATCTGTGGTATGGCTATGGGCACCCACATGACACCATCCTATGCTAACTGTAGTAACCAAAACCAACTGCGGGAACGCCTTGTGTTGCGGGATTGGAGCCACCAGGCGGGGAAGCCGCCAGCAGTAGAGCATGCACCACCGGGTAAACACAAGGACGAGTCAGACGACAGACCAACGACAACCAACAACAACTGACAACGACCAACTATGACTGACACAACAAGGAAGAGATAAACAATGGAGCCTTATAGAAACCACAACACCAAACACCAACAGTAAATCCACTCGGAACCCGAGCCAGGCAAATGTCAACAACGAGCAACGACCAGAACACAGTACCGCCTAGATAGAGACGCAATCCAGAGTGAGTACCAGACTGATTGGACTAGGGCAGAGCGGGTCCCTATATACGAAACCAGAGGGAGCAGCTATTGGCCGCGGTCTGCACCTGGTGTAGCGGTGGTGCCCTCGCTGCGCAAGAGCCGCTGCGCGGAAGAGCTGCCGCGGGCTGGCCATAACCATTTGCTCTGGCGTGTGTTCGACTTCCTCGGCGGGAGGTACTAGACTAACCTATTCATGGGCCATTTAGAGAAATCCTTCCTAAAAACCCAGAATCCTAAACCCCTCACCTGGTTCAGATTCATTGATGACATCTTTGCTATCTGTATTGAAGATGAGGGCACCTTATTCACATTCCTCCAGAACCTCAACAACTTCTCCCCCATTTGCTTCACCTGGTCTTACTCAACCCAACAAGCCACCTTCCTGGATATTGACCTTCACCTCAGAGATGGCTATATCAGTACCTCCATCCATATCAAACCTACTAACCACCAGCAATACCTCCACTTCGACAGCTGCCACCTGTTTCATACCAAGAAGTCCCTTCCATACAGCCTAGCCACCCATGGTCGTCGCATCTGTAGTGATGAGCAGTCCCTCTCTAAATACACCGAGGGTCTCACTCAAGCCTTCACTGACCGTAATTATCCTTCCATCCTCGTACAAAAACAAATCTATCATTCCAGTCTCCCACCACCTCCCAAATACCCACAGTACAGCCACAGAGGAGCATTCCCCTTGTAACTCAGTACCATCCAGGACTGGAGCAACTGAATTACATTCTCTGCCAGGGTTTCGATTACCTCTCGTCATGCCCTGAAGTGAGAAATGTCCTACCCACTATCCTTCCCACCCCTCCTAACATAGTATTCCGCCATCCATCGAACCTACTCAATATACTCGTCCATCTTTACACAACCCCTGCTCCCAATCCCTTACCTCATGGCTCATACCCCTGTAATAGACCTAGATGCAAGACCTGTCCCATACATCCTCCTACCACCACCTACTCCAGTCCGGTCACTAACATTGCCTATCACATCAAAGGCAGGGCTACCTGTGAAACCAGTCATGTGATCTACAAGCTAAGCTGCAACCACTGTGCTGCATTCTATGTAGGCATGACCACTAACAAGCTGTCTGTCTGCACGAATGGCCACCAACAAACTGTGGCCAAAAAATAAGTGGACCACCCTGTAGCTGAACACGTTGCCAAACATGGTACCCCTCATCTCAATCACTGCTTCACAGCCTGTGTCATATGGATCCTTCCCACCAGCTTTTCTGAATTGCACAGGTGGGAACTTTTTCTGCAATATATCCTGCATTCCCATAACCCTCCTGGCCTCAACCTTCGTTAGTCACTGTCCTCACCCATCCAGCCCTCTCCCTGTTCCCATTCCAGTACTACACAGCCATTATTTGACCTCCACACCCAGTCTCTTAATATCTTTCATTTTTATTTTTATTTTTATTTCTCTCCTTTCCGGTACCTGTCCCCTCTCCCCTCTGCACCTTCTCTCCTACCCTCCATCTAAACTGCAACACTTCACTGTCCTGCACTCCCACCATACTATCCTCCCCCTCCCCACCCTAGCCTCTTTCTTACCCCCACCCAGTCCCCACTCCCATCATGCACTGGTGCTGCTGCTCGCAGTGTAGTTTCAGCTCTCTGCGACTGCAGACGTGTGTGCAAGTTGCGCTTGCATGAGTGAGTGTGTGTGCATTTGTGTGTGTGTGTGTGTGTGTGTGTGTGTGTGTGTGTGTGTGTGTGTGTGTCTACTGCTGACAAAGGCCTTAATGGCCAAAAGCTATGCTTGTGTGAATCTATTTATTGTGCCTATCGCGACTCAGCATCTCCGCTATATTGTGAGTAGCAACTTTACTTTACTCGTATTGTTACATTCCATTCTGGAATTTCTATTGTTTTATTTTTTACCTTAATTTCAGATTCTTTATCATCCATGAGTGTCTTGACCAGCTTTCATGCTATTGACAGTCTTTACATACAATCATAATTCCTTTGGATTTTATGAGAGATTTTCAATAATATTCTTCTATGTTACTCATTGAAGGGTTCACACAATGTACTTATGACAGCTAAATATGTTTCGTGCTGCACCTCTCAATCTCCAGCTTCAGGCTTGATTTTTCCTCTGTTAAGCACTACTTGCTGTTTCTTTAGAAGTTTCTCCATAGAAACTGTATACCTTGGAGGATACCACCTATCAGCAGGAAACGGTTCTTCTAGGTACACACGTATCCAATGCAGGGTCAACTATACTTTTCAACTTGAGCCATAGTTCATCTAGATGCTCCTGCCAGAGAGTAAATGTTTTTAGCTCCTCTTTGAAATATCTATCTAGCTTAGTGAACTTGTAATCTTTCTACTTGATTTAGCCACCCTTTGTAGTATTCTAGTAATCATTGTAGCTGTAGTTGCTTCATGATCACAGATACAAGTTCATACTTACATCCTCAGAGAGGTCACAGCTATTTGATCTGATACACTGCCTGAAAAAAATCACAACACCAAAAAATAATTAAGGAAGTGTGTATGCACTTTGTGCCATGTTCCTTGAGATGGCTTTTGTTGCTGCCTTGTGCAACTGAAGCTGCTTCAAGTAATCCATGACCAGCATTGCAACACCAGGCACAGTAAGGGTCTGTTTCTGTGTAGTCTTGAACTTCCTGATATTAAATTCCTTCAAGCAAGTCACTGAGACCAAGACTGCAATGCTTTAAAGTGTCAGACTGTATTCTGCTATAAGCAGCGTTTTGAACAGTAGCATCATGAACATTTTGTCCTAAAATGAGACTCCAAAATAGCAGTTACATTTACAGTTCCTAATCATGTCCTTTAGGTCAGGGATCTGTTCCCTGTAACATTTGTTATTATGATGGCACATATGAAAATATTTGAAATGAGCAGCAGCTACATGAATCTACACTTTGAAGAAGCTGTCTAATGCTTGAATAATGTCTGCATAAGAAACGTTTTGAGCCTCTAACTGAGGGAATTGCTCATGACACAATCTAAAATTATGCACACCTACCCATGAAAAAAAAAGAGCATCATGATTCACAAAGTATGTTGTAGGCTTGAAAATGCTGCTCATACTACTCTGTCCATTCTTCATGTTGTGCACTGAGTGGAAAAGTGGAGGAGCAGCTCCTAGCCACTGGCATACTCTACTTCAGTCATTGTAGTTTGCTGAGTTTGTTACATTTCCAACAGTTTCTCTATGACATGGGCAAGGAGTTAATTTGGTGGCTCTGAAAATGAATAAGTGTAGTGGCGAACTGCTCTCCAGAAATTGTTGTTGCATACACAAATTAAAGACACTTGAAAATATATGTATTAGTTCAAAACATTTATGAAACTTATTACTATTTGTGACACTGGCATGGTATAAGCATACTCATCACCAGTTGACCCCAGTTGTATCAGTAGATGAGATGGCTATAAGACATCTACAAAAAGGTAGCACACTGGTAAGTCTGTTGTAGTGTAACTAGATCTATTTCGTACTTGTTGAGTTTGACCGACAGAATATTAAGAGCCTCAGGTGTTGCCAAAGTTCTATGTTCCACGTTCCAAATTTTAAGCCATAGTTTGTAAGCTGTTTTTGATGTTCCTTATTTCCATTTTCATGTTCTTGCTGTTTGTTATGACTTTAAACACAATAAGAAATGTGTTTGTAAGGCACTAACAACCTTTATTTGAGTCATAGCATGGCAGTGTAGCAAACACAGAATATAATTGTTTAATGACGTGTACAAGAGATACCAGTTGCAGCCAGTGCAAGACAATATAAATGGTGTTCATCAGTCAGGTGCCACTGTCTCCTTCCCACAGGCAACTAAGCTACTGTCAATTATCAGTGGTCTCTGGTGGAAATACCTCAAGCTCAGGAAGGGCATGCTATTTGAATAAGACATGAACCACAGCTGTAATGGCAGAATGTAGTAATGTGTGAATGTGTGGGTTACTACACTCCTCCCTCCTTGGTGGAAAGAGCTTGCAGATGCTGGCTCCTCTTTGATGATATTAAGGTTGACAGGTCTATTGTGTCAGATACATTTGTCCTGGATGCAAACAGGTCCTGATCCATGTGGAAATGTGTGGAGGACAGGAAATGATATAAGTGTAGACACACTCGTCTTCTTCCCCCATCTGGAGAGCTCCTCATAGGAAACATCGTTGTCAGATGCAGCAGTAGGGGCCATGAGCTGGGCAGCCATATTATCTGGAAGTAATGTGAGAGGGACTGGGAAGGGGGTGGCAGGCACTGGCAGCAGGAAAAGCAGTGCTTAGGTAGTTACAAGAGGCATCCATAGCAGCAGAGGAGGTGCATGCAGATGCACCAATGAACCTTTAGCATCCCCTCCTGCTAGAGCTGGCACAGTGGGGGTGCCGAGAGACCGAGCTATGTCACCCTTATGTGGCTGGCCCATTGGCAGACCATGTCAGGAAGGTAAACAGGTGTGGCCTAGGCAGCGCAGTGCTCACAACAAGCAGTGATGCCAGTGCAGGGTGCACCAGTACAGTACTACTGTGAGATGTCAGAACCTACCTGAGAGTGCAGCTAATTGGTCATACCCAGACCAGAGCAGCATCCAGAAGTCATGATGACATCGGTGCCACTGCAGGATGCCTGTCCAGGAGTAGGAGATGGAACAACATCAACAGCTGCCAGCCATGCAAGAGCTCAGTTGGGCTCTTGTCTTCAGTGGCAGTAATTCTGTAAGAACTGAGAAGAAATGTAAGAACCTCTTCTATTGGGAAAGCTATGCTTTTGCATTTTGAAGGTCTACATGAGCTGCTCTTCCTCACCACTGAATTGCAGATGAGAAGTTGGTGCTATGAGGTGGCAGATGCCATTGTACGTGCAAAACTGTTTAACGGGTTGTGCCAAAAATTGAGGATGATTCCCTGAAAGCACCATACCAGGCAGGCAAAAAAAGTTGCTGATAGCACCTTGACCATCGCTTCTGCCATGGTAGACAAAAAACAAACAATATTACAAAACTTGAAAAAAAGCAATAACAGCCAACAGCCAAAAGTGTCCCAGGAAGGTCCTGCAAAATTGATATGGATTCATTCCCAAGGCAGCAATGGTGCTGGCCAAGGGGAAAAATACAGCATCCAATGCTACCTGTTGAATGGAACACTGGCAGCAGTCTGTTATCAGGTGCTCCATCTCGCAGTCAATACCAGACCAGAGCACATGCCTTCATGCCAATTGTTTAATGTGGGAGGCTCCCCTATGACAGAGTGACAAGGAGTACCTCCCCATGTTGTGACTGTGTCCCCATACCATGTGATCACAAAGTTGTGAGTTAATAATTGTTTATTTCCCAAGTAAAATAGCTCATTCTAAAGCCCTAATTTCACTCTGGCCACTAATCAGTTTTCTTTCTCCCAGAAGTCAGTAAACGAAACATTTTCGATAACTAAATTTTTCAGCCACCTGAAAATATTTGAGTTATTTGAGCTATTATTCTTGTTTACTTACTAGAAATGTTATACTTTTGTTTCCATAATTTTTCTGACCCAAATAAGACATTTTATTATCCAAATAAAGTATTAATTACAAAATTAAGGAAATTAGGAAAATTAAAAACCTGAGAAATTTACATAAAACTCAATAAACAACCACATACACTGACCAGCCAGAACATTATGACCACCTACATAATAGTTGGTATGTCCATCTTTGGCACAGGTAACATTGGTGATGTGTGATGATTTGGAAACAATGAGGCCTTGATAGGTCACTAGAGGGAACTGGTACCACATCTGCACACACAAGTCACCTAATTCCTGTAAATGACGATTCCTGATGCCACGTTCAGTCACATCCAAGATGTGTCCGATCGGGTTCAGGTCTGGTGAGTTGGGGATGAGGGCAGCACATGGATTGGAAATTGCCATTGTGTTCCTTGAACCACTCCATCACACTCCTCGCCTTGTGACATAGCGCACTGTCTTGATGAAAAATGTCACTGCCGCCGGGAAACATGATCGTTGTGATGAGGTGTGCATAGCCTGCAACCAGTGTATGATACTCCTTGGCCATCATGGTGACTTGCACAAGTTCTGCTGGACCCACACATTCCCATGTGAATGTTGCCTAGAGCACAATGGAGTCACTGCGAGCTTGTCTCCATCCCACAGTACAGGTGTCAGGGACCTGTCCTCCTGGAAGATGACAGATTCCTGCACTTCTATTGGCATGATGAAGATGGTATTGGGATTCATTAGACCATGCAACACTCTGCCTGTGCTCCAACTTTCAGTGCTGATGGTCTTACAGTCATAGTTGCTGATGTCGTGACGTTGACATTAGCCTAGGCATGGCTTGTCAGCTGTGGAGGCCATTGTTAGGAGTGTTTGGTGCACTATGTGTTCATACATGCTTTTACTCTGCCCGGCATCAAAGTCTGATGTCAGTTCCACCAGCAGTCTGCCCAACCTACTACGTCTGACATCTGTAATGACAGGTAGTCATCCAACCCCTCGACATCTGGACTTGGTATTGAAGACACTCACCACAGTACTCCTCAAATACCAAACAAGTCATACAGTTTCTGAAATACTCATGCCAAGCCTTTGGGCCATCACAATCTGTTCTTGGTCAAACTCAGTTATATAACGTGCCTTTCCCATCCTACACACAGACAGCATGTTCACTGGTATGATATGCATCATGTGTGTGTCTGACTAGAAGTCATTCCTCGCTAGGTGACACTGCTATTGTCTGGATGGGTTTATATCAATAGGTCAGTGGTCATAATGTTCTGACTGATTAGGGTAGGTATGCTGTGCACTGTATCAGCCAAACAGTAAATCAAACTTTACTACTTTTCAGTTATTTAACATACAGCTACACAAAATCTCATTCAGGAGGTAACAAAACTACTGTATTTGACACTGATATCACTATAAAGTAAAATGTATTACTGATTTCAATAATTATCCTTAAGCTTATCTTTACATACGCCCACCAAGAAATTGGCAGTATTCAACCAGAAAAAAACTAGTTAACATCTCTGTATCAGAGTCCATGCATGGAAACGGTCTTGAAAACATCTATCTGGAAAAAGTTCATGCCCAGTAATCTGTCAGTCAACAACTTTGTATCAAACTTCTTGGTTAAGGTTCACTTTCATGTAAAACTCCGAGTGTGAAAATCAGCCTCAATTACTCATGTGATCAAAAGTAATCAGTGAAAATATTTCATGAAGTCTTACTGTAGTAGTCTATGTATATTTTTGTGTTGGCAGCTGAATGAAGACTCAGTAATAAATTCTGAGAATATTTGTAATTATACATCTTCTTTCTGTGGTGTTGCATGCAAAGTTGGCAGTGTTTATAGAAGCCTGAGTGGGGACTTCAAGGTGTGAATGTACTTTTAACAAATTACTGCTGTTTAGAACCTATTATCTGCAGTACATAATTTGGTTTAGTAGTATTATTGTGAAGAAAAGTGGAGTGGTCAGAACAGTGTTAATAATTACATTTTTGCTGATAAACAGCCACTAATATGTAAAGACTGACTGTGAATTGGTCATTGCCAAATGGCATTTTAATATAAATGAATGTGACAGGATTCCAAACTTAAATCAGTGTTGCTTTTGTTATTGAACTGTGAGACCACCAACTAAAACAATTTCAGAATTTAAGACATCAGTCATCATGCACAACCAGGTTAGTACTGTCATACCCTAATGTGCCTCGTATATGTACCACACCGAGATCTACCTCGCAAAAGTAATTCTTAGATCATTGCATCCAGTTATCACTAATAGGCTTTGTCATTTTGCACAAATATGTATCATAGCTCTTTGCCTTATATAGCTCATTTTCATTAGTTACTCACATTGGTGAAATAATATGTTATCAGTTGGACAACATTTTAATAGACTGTAGTCAGGCTGTAAGTAAAGATAAGGTTATTCAGATCATGGTATCTTGCCGAATTCTAATTGGGAAATTCACTATAGAAATCAGGTTGCACCAAATAATGTTTCCAGTTCTCTTTTGTCAGAATCTTAAAAAATCTTTATGGTAGCCTTCACAAGCTATCAATTATCCTTTCTTGCTTGACAGGCATTTCAACAATTAATCTAGATTTATCTTAGCTTGCTGAAAGTTTTCTAAGTTTACACACTTTTATAACTGTAAAAAAAAAGTTTTCCTTAATAAAGTAGAAATGTGTTCTTCACCAATGACTCACACACTCGTGTTTTTATGTTCTAACCAAGACAAAGCAGCTTGTTTATGTGATAAACTTTTTAAAATGTGACAGCTACCCCTATTTCCAAACTGGATTTACATGCAGATAGTTCTACACTATAATCACATACCTGCTACATTTCTACTTTTGTGGCACAGAGTATAAATGTCTTCAATAATTTACAAAATATACAAGAAGCTGATTTATCTGTATTACAATGTCCTAATGAGATGATGAAATAATCTTTGTTTTTCTGAACACTGTTATATAATTCGTTGTTCCAATCTGTTTCCATTTCTTTCAGGCACACCAATCTGTAAAGTGGCGCAAAGCAAAATAGTGTATCTCCTCAGACTCCAGTATTCACAAGGAGTCTATGTTATGTGGTGATGTTCCCTTTTAACACATTCTGCAGGAAGTTTAGTTAGCCTACCCTTCTCCTCCCCTTGTATTTGCAATGCAATTGTTAGTATACCACCACTTCCAAACTACATCAGCAGGTGCAGAGAGACTTTGCTACAGTCAACAGCACTTCACTCAGCTCTGTATACATTCTTACTAATCGTTATGACAGCTTTTAACTTGATAAGTTGTAGGACCTGGCAACTTCATTAATAGCTTCAGAAAGACAAAATTTTATGACTGATGACACATCTAACAACAGTTAACGTTTTTACTGACCAGCAAATTTTAACTCTGTTGGCTTGCAATTTGACAGAGAGTGTACATGCATTATTATCATTTGCACACATCTATGAACCTCAGATAGAGCAACACTTGACAGAGGGTGCCAGTCTCGATGGAAACTGTAATGCAGTGACAATCTATTGCGAGCACTCTGAGAAAACTTCAGGTGTAAAATTAGTGATGTGTTCTAGTGATCTCCAGAGCAAAATTCACTTACAGGTGGCTGAATAATCATTAGCCAAAATATTGAGGCAAAATGTCGATATCATCAAGCTGCAAGCCTGAAATCTCATAAAATTTCTAAAGAACACTTATGCATAGATAACCAGTCTCTTGTTCGGGATAATTGTAGACTGATTTGGGAAAGCAGAATTACTGAAGCTTACAGTAAGAGTATTTGATTGGCAATAAAAGAAAATGTGGTGATGTGTAATACTCACATTACATCTGTATCTCCTCTTATTTTATATATCAAAAACAATATTAAATATAAAAAAGAAAATATAAATTTAATAAAAGGAAGATCAATTATCTTTTAGAATTGTTAGAGGAACTGAGAAAGCAATTTTAGCACAGCAGAAAATATTGAGGTGAAAATGGAAGTAAACAGAATGACATTTAGAGTTTTTAATGATTTGAAAAGTAGTTTTAATACAGTAAACTGAAAGTTCCTTTTAAATGGATAGTGGGACTTGTCTGGAAAAATAGATAGCATGAAAACACTGCTCCCTAACAAGCATTAATGCAAGTGAAAGATCAGCTGAAATAAATAATGAAGTCAAGTGAGGCAGACCTCTGTAACATACTAGATCAACATGTTTATTGAAGGAATAGCTCCTTTGAAGGATGTTTGAGATTCAATCCATTGGATACAGTATAGCGATAACATTGCCTTAGTGACAGATTCAAGAGAAACAAACTGAATGTAGTAAATACTGTTAGTTGCACCCACACAATGTAATTTGAAAACAAGGCAACAATATGGTAGAGTGTCATAATCAACCAAAACTGCAGCAAGCTAGCATCTTTACAGGCAACAAGCATCTCTGCAAATCCAGTCCTGACTTTTGCTTTGGTATGATGAATACCTACCTTTTTTCACATGGGGAGGCACCTAAAAATAAAAAAAATTCACGTCAACATGTGAAGTAATGCAGCTCAATAATCCAACATTTAAAACAGTATAAAAGTTCCATGCAGAAAAAGTAGCTGCAAATCTATCTTGGATGGCAAATAAATTATGACAGGACAAGAAACACTAAATGAGATGTTATTCATTCCATGCTTCTCTGTTATCCTGAAGACAATGTGACATAAAATGACTATTTTAGATGTAGCACTCACATTATTTTCTCCTATAAAATGTAATAACTATTGGGGGTAAAAGGGATATGCAATAAAAATACTTAAGCAGCAAGGAGAAAAATGAATTTTCAGTTATACAACCACACAAGTTGTTAAAAAAGATTAAAAAGTAAAAGACTTGAGAAAATAGATCTTCATTTACCTCTTCATGTGTGCTCAGTGAGATGTCATGTTCTGTCAATATTTTCTGAACAGGTTTTTCATTTCTGTCAACCCAGTTCATGGCACCTGCTAGACTGTAGTATAATATGTTTTCTTACCTACATGTTGATGAAGGTTTCATTTAATAATTTCACATATTAAATTAGTGGAAGTATTTGTGTTTTGTGTGTGTGTGTGTGTGTGTGTGTGTGTGTGTGTGTGTGTGTGTGTGTGTGTGTGTGAGAAAGAGAGAGAGAGAGAGAGAGAGAGAGAGAGAGAGAGAAATAGAGAGAGACAGGGAGAGAGATTGTATTTAGATGTGGTATTTTAGATGCTGGGCTGCAATATCTGTTTTAACTTGCAACAGTGCTCCTAAACTTCAGGTAGAAACTGAAAACAAATGTGGTATTGTTCATCAGTTGTGAACACAGTTGTGGAACTCACAGATTTTTCCAAAAGGAAGGTAGGTAAGTGTTGATACTTCTCCTGTAGCAACTCTCCCTCGTGTCTTACATAACAATGGCTGAAATGGTATACCAAATTAATGCACCATCACTAATTTACTTTTGATGAAGAAATAAATTATGCTACTGTCATACAAACAAATCACTAAGCTGTGAATTTCATAATCAATGGAAGTGGTAATATATCACCGATAACAAAAATTAAGAGCAGAAAAGGAGTATCAAATTGATATTATTGTGGTCTTAATTGTGCTCAAAGTTGTAACACATTCAAAAACTTTTAATTTTGTAACTGACAGATCATGTCTCCTAAACATCTGCATAGTATTCTGTGTTTGCCATTTTGACGGAAGTGTTGTCATATCATTTATTAGCTGAAAGATTCATAGTATGGTGAATACATAACATCTTCAAACATATGAAATAAAATTTAGAAAGCAATGACTGTGAGGCAGAGTATGGAAGTAACAGCTGAAGGGTAATATGCTTGGTACTTACACAGAGCATATTTCTCTGCTTGAGATATCTCTGAAATTAGTCTTACTCCCACTAGCATATCATGATGAAACTCCCAACCTGCATCTATAGTCACTTGGCCAGCAATAATAGAATTAGATTCAATTTTATGAGAGCCTCTGATGGCAATAAGTAAGGAACAGATTCTGCATTGAATTCAGAACAGTCATTGTGAGAGAGAGACACGGTATGCAGTGAAAAGCTCTCAACCAGGAACACCTCTTTGCTGGGTAATATGAACTGCTCACATAATGTGGATGGTCTCATTGCATTCTACACAGGTAAGAAGAATAGTATAAACAAGCTGAAAATATGAAATGATAGCATTTCAGCCACACCTACTTCAGGGATGTAGTTAGCTTGACAGCTGATACTTCAGTTTTCTAGGAACAAAATTATAACTTCTTAACATTACATAACTGACTGTTAGAAGTAAGCTGTTGCTGCTACTTTCTATTTCAGTTATTTCAACACCTAAATATTCTACTCTTATCATGCCTCTATATAAAAAAATGTTGTTAATATATAAATGCAATTTGATAATTATAAAACCAACTCAAATCTTCACTTGTACAATACAAGAATGTGCATTGACATCCACATAAAAAGAGTAAACAAGGCTTTAACACAAAAACAAACCAACATTCAGGTTACTATTTTGTACAACAAACTTCCAACTCAGCTAAAATAAATATAAACATTGTCTACATTCAAGGAAGCAATATTTAAATTCGTAATGATCAACTGCTATTATAGTATAAATAAGTATCTGCAGTAACCTAGTAGCAAGTAACTACATTCATTTACTATATGTTAATACTACTATAAATCAAATGCTTGCCACAGCCTCAATGTTAATTTTTCTGAACAAAAATGTTAAATCAATTATTTACTTGTAATGTATTTCATGTAAAAGCCCCGTAAAAAAGAGTTAAATCAATTATTTACTTGTAATGGATCTCATGTAAAAGATCCTTCTCATACTTTTATATTATTACTGTAATCAAAGTTGTATTGCTCAAAAATATTGTGATGGATACAATGACCTATTGTATTATGTAGGAAACTGTACACCCTTCTCTTATTTTTTTTATTTTTTTTATACTATGTTCTTTGATGAAATCCACACAATGTATATTGTCACTGGATGAATAAACTACTACTACTACTACTATTTAAGGACAATAGACTGCAGAACCTTTAGTTCACAAGAAAGGTTAGAGCAGTTAGAAGTGGAACTACGCATACAGCACAAGGACTATTAAAATGTGCCAGAAATCATGAAATTAAATTGGGTCACACATTTTATTATAAAGAAACAGTACATGATGGCAACTGATGTGTTACAGCTGTGTTCAATTGCATGCAACTATTTGGAAATGACTTACAAAGGCTGTGAGTAAATGCAATGAACATTTAGAATGATAAATGACTGAAAACAACAAGAGTATGAATAAAACCAAATAGAAATTTATGTTCAGCACACACTATATTTCTTCAGTGAGGATAATACATTTCACATTAACTACCAAGAAAGAAAAATTGTACAACCACATAAGACTTTGTAAGATTTTTGTATAGTTAAAGAAATAACTGAACAGATATATTAAGTTATATTACCATGTTGTTTGTGATACTTGTTATGGTTTACTATTTCATCAAACTCAGTGGTGGCTGAACTCTCTTTTTGAAAGAAATTAGTTATGTGATTTGGGTGTCCAAAAATGTCTTCAAATACAATTTTGATGAAAATCACTAGTCCAGTGGCAGACAAGGTGAATGGCAAGGATGATTACACTACATGGAAGTTTCGGATGAAACTAATTCTGATGTGAGAAAAATTATGAGACTGTACCATGGTTTGGTCCCTTGAACATTTTGACTGAACCATGAGTGCAAGAGGTGCTACAAATACAGAGAATGATAGAGATGTGTAGACACCTATCCCTCTGCATATGAATAAATCTCTGTACACGCATGAGGAAGTTCGGGATACACTGGAAAAAATGTTTGCAGGTGATAATAAAACTAGGCAGATGAATCTCTGGGATCCTCTTTTGGACACCATTTTATCCACATTCGAAGGAATTGTTCAGAATTATTTTTAATAACTTTTCTTATGTCTTGACCACACTTTTATTTTTCATCAACCTTACATGTTTCAACTTTCCCGTCATTTTCAAAGGCTACAAAAAAAGTCGAAATGCATAAGGTTGATGAAAAATAATAGTCAAGAAATAAGTAAAGTTATTGAAAGTGCATCCAGATGGTTGAGTCATCTCATAGGATTTTCATGCATATTGCAGTTCAGTACTATGTAATTTATGTTCTGGATGTAGCCAATAAAATGCAGTGCATGGGCAAACCATCATCATGCTGAGAGGTTTACAAAAGTTTGTCTATCTTATCAGATGAATATGGAGTCCATTACAATGGATGAAAATTTCACATTAGAAAACATCAAAGAAACGTTGTTGTTGTTGTTGTCGTGGTCTTCAGACCTGAGACTGGTTTGATGCAGCTCTCCAGGCTAGTCTATCCTGTGCAAGCTTCTTCATCTCCTAGTACATACTGCAGCCTACATCCTTCTGAATCTGCTTAGTGTAGTCATCTCTTGGTCTCCCTCTACGATTTTTACCCTCCACTCTGCCCTCCAATACTAAATTGGTGATCCCTTGATGCCTCAGAACATGTCCTACCAACCGATCCCTTCTTCTAGTCAAGTTGTGCCACAAACCCCTCTTCTTCCCAGTTATATTCAATACCTCCTCATTAGTTATGTGATCTATCCATCTAATCTTCAGCATTCTTCTGTAGCACCACATTTCGAAAGCTTCTATTCTCTTCTTGTCCAAACTATTTATCGTCCACGTTTCACTTCCGTACATGGCTACACTCCATACAAATACTTCCAGAAACGACTTCCTGACACTTAAATCTATACTTGATGTTAACAAATTTCTCTTCTTCAGAAACGCTTTCCTTGCCATTGCCAGTCTACATTTTATATACGCTCTACTTCGACCATCATCAGTTATTTTGCTCCCCAAATAGCAAAACTCCTTTACTACTTTAAGTGTCTCATTTCCTAATCTAACACCCTCAACATCACCCGACTTCATTCGACTACATTCCATTATCCTCGTTTTGCTTTTGTTGATGTTCATCTTATATCCTCCTTTCAAGACACTGTCCATTCCGTTCAACAGCTCTTCCAAGTCCTTTGCTGTCTCTGACAGAATTACAATGTCATCGGCGAACCTCAAAGTTTTTATTTCTTCTCCATGGATTTTAATACCTACTCCGAATTTTTCTTTTGTTTCTTTTACTGCTTGCTCAATATACAGATTGAACAACATTGGGGAGAGGCTACAACCCTGTCTCAATCCCTTCCCAACAACTGCTTCCCTTTCATGTCCCTTGACTCTTATAACTGCCATCTGGTTTCTGTACAAATTGTAAATAGCCTTTCGCTCCCTGTATTTTACGCCTGCCGCATTCAGAATTTGAAAGAGAGTATTCCAGTCAACATTGTCAAAAGCTTTCTCCAAGTCTACAAATGCTAGAAACGTAGGTTTGCCTTTTCTTAATCTAGCTTCTAAAATAAGTCGTAGGGTGAGTATTGCCTCACGTTTTCCCATATTTCTATGGAATCCAAACTGATCTTCCCCGAGGTTGGCTTCTACCAGTTTTTCCGTTCGTCTGTAAAGAATTTGCGTTAGTATTTTGCAGCCGTGACTTATTAAACTGATCGTTCAGTAATTTTCACATCTGTCAACGCCTGCTTTCTTTGGAATTGGAATTATTATATTCTTCTTGAAGTCTGAGGGTATTTCTGCCTGTCTCATACATTTTACTCACCAGATGGTAGAGTTTTGTCAGGACTGGCTCTCCTAAGGCTGTCAGTAGTTCTAATGGAATGTTGTCTACTCCTGGGGCCTTGTTTCGACTTAGGTCTTTCAGTGCTCTATCAAACTCTTTACGCAGTATGATATCTCCCATTTCATCTTCATCTACATCCTCTTCCATTTCTATTCATTTCATTGCCCTCAACTACATCGCCCTTGTATAGACCCTCCATATACTCCTTCCACCTTTCTGCTTTCCCTTCATTGCTTAGAACTGGGTTTCCATCTGAGATCTTGATATTCATACAAGTAAGTGGTTCTCCTTTCTCCAAAGGTCTCTTTAATTTTCCTGTAGGCAGTATCTATCTTGCCCCTAGTGAGATAAGCCTCTACATCCTTACATTTGTCCTCTAGCCATGCCTGTTTAGCCATTTTGCACTTCCTGTCGATCTCATTTTTGAGACGTTTGTATTCCTTTTTGCCTGCTTCATTTACTGCATTTTTATATTTTCTCCTTTCGTCAATTAAATTCAATATTTCTTCAGTCACCCAAGGATTTCTACTAGCCCTCATCTTTTTACCTACTTGATCCTCTGCTACCTTCACTACTTCATCCCTCAAAGCTACCCATTCTTCTTCTACTGTATTTCTTTCCCCCATTTTTGTCAATTGTTCCCTTATGTTCTCCCTTAAACTCTGTACAACCTCTGGTTCTTTCAGTTTATCCAGGTCCCATCTCCTTAAATTCCCACCTTTTTGCAGTTTCTTCAGTTTCAATCTGCAGTTCATAACCAATAGATTGTGGTCAGAGTCCACATCTGCCCCTGGAAATGTCTTACAATTTAAAACCTGCTTCCTAAATCTCTGTCTTACCATTATATAATCTATCTGAAACCTTTTAGTATCTCCAGGGTCCTTCCATGTATACAACCTTCTTTCACGATTCTTGAACCAAGTGTTAGCTATGATTAAGTTGTGCTCTGTGCAAAATTCTATCAGGCGGCTTCCTCTTTCATTTCTTAGCCACAATCCATATTCACCTACTACATTTCCTTCTCTTCCTTTTCCTACTGTCGAATTCCAGTCACCCATGACTATTAAATTTTCATCTCCCTTCACTATCTGAATAATTTCTTTTATTTCATCATACATTTCTTCAATTTCTGCGTCATCTGCAGAGCTAGTTGGCATATAAACTTGTACTACTGTAGTAGGTGTGGGCTTCGTATCTATCTTGGCCACAATAATGCGTTCACTATGCTGTTTGTAGTAGCTTACCCGCATTCCTACTTTCCTATTCATTATTAAAGCTACTCCTGCATTACCCCTATTTGACTTTGTGTTTATAACCCTGTAGTCACCTGACCAGAAGTCTTGTTCCTCCTGCCACCGAACTTCACTAATTCCCACTATATCCAACTTAAACCTATCCATTTGTCTTTTTAAATTTTCTAACCTACCTGCCCGGTTAAGGGATCTGACATTCCACGCTCCGATCCCTAGAACGCCAGTTTTCTTTTTCCTGATAACGACGTCCTCTTGAGTAGTCCCTGCCCGGAGATCCGAATGGGGGACTCTTTTACCTCCAGAATATTTTACTCAAGAGGACGCCATCATCATTTATCCATACAGTAAAGCTGCATGCCCTCAGGAAAAAATTACGGCCATAGTTTCCCCTTGCTTTCAGCTGTTCGCAGTACCAGCACAGCAAGGCCATTTTGGTTTGTGTTACCAGACCAGATCAGTCAATCATCCAGACTGTTGCCCCTGCAACTACTGAAAAGGCTGCTGCCCCTCTTCAGGAACCATACGTTTGTCTGGCCTCTCAACAGATACCCCTCCGTTGTGGTTGCACCTATGGTACGGCTATCTGTGTCGCTGAGGCACGCAAGCCTCCCCACCAATGGCAAGGTCTATGGTTCATGGGGGGGGGGGGGGGGGGGGGGGGGAAACGTTGTCAAGTGGAATATGGAAGAATAGCTCAAGTTGAGCAAAGATGGTGGTTATAGTGCTTTATTCACAAAGCATTGTAAGACAGCATAGAAGTTTTTTCTGAAGACAAATGAGAAAAGAAGAAACAGAAATGTGACTATTACTGGGAATATGGTAACTTCAAATCTAACTATCTCCAGGGACAATAATCATCAGAGATGGATCCTAATGCAACAGAAAATTGATTGTTTCATTCATTAGGTGCATTGGATTTCAGCCAGAATGATTGGATCATTGATTGTGGAGCATTGACACACAAAACTTAAAGGGTATAATGGCTTCAATATTTGATACCCAAAAATTGTAAACTAAAGATTGTGAAGTGCACTAATAATGTCGAACTAGTAAGTGAAAGGAAAGGATTGTTACTGTCATTTCATGAAGTATATCTTCAGTCAGAAATGTTGTTGTAGTTCCTTGCTTAGTCTTTAATTTGTTGTGAGTTTCTGGTTTGATTAAGAAAGGGGTAAATGATGTTTCTGACAAAGATGGATGTAAGATGTTCAAAGAGGGTGAGCTACTTTGTACTGTACTGGGGCCACACATCATTTATGAACTAAAGAATACTGAACCTGTGTCACTTGAGCATGCTCTAGCTGTTAGTAAAATTAGTAATGGTCCTCATAAAATTAGTCATGGTAGTTTTGATACTGGACTTAAGTTACGTTTACAGAGTGGAGTGTTGTAATCGTGAACCTGTTGACAAGTGTAAATAATGTGTGCTTGGTAAGATGTCTAAAATGCCATTACCTAAGGCAAGGGCATGTGCATCTCAGGTGTCTGGCATGGCACATATGGATTTATTTAGTACCATGGAGAAAACATCATATGGTGTTGCTAAGGGATGCTGGACTTGGCAGTCATGTATGCATGAGGTGTACTTTCTTGTGTGTATGAATGGTGTGTGTCTCACTTTTACTGATGAAGCCTGTGGCTGAAAGCTTTATGTAAGTGTCTTTCAATTGTGCCTATCTGCAACTTAACATGTCCTCTTTACAGTAAGAACAATCTGTCTTTTCCTAAAGTGTTGAACTGTAAGTTTGATTCATTTCTCAGAGGGAATTGGACTTAGCTACAGATTGGTGTGCTGTATTGTCCACAACAGAATTGAGTTATGGAGATGACACAGTACATGTTATTTGATTCTGGGCTAGTTAAGCATGACTGGGCAAGGGATACAATATGGTTTTTTACATTAATAACTGTGTTGCTTATAGAGTACTTAAAGATAAGACTCCACAGGAGTTATGGAAGGGTAAAGTATCTTGTTTGAACCATTTAAAAGTGTCTGGTTGTTCAGGTCTTCTTCATCCACCAGATCAAAATGGAGCAAAGAGTGATACGAAAGATAAGGAACTTATGTTTGTAAGTTACAATGAAATGAGTAAAGACTTAGTGCAGGACTGATAGTACCATGGCACCAGCTGAAAGTAACAATTGCTATGTGTTCTGGCTTAGTGAACAGCATGATGAACAAGTTGTGGCAGAGGAAATAGCAGCAGAGAGCAGTGCTGGGAGTGACAATATAGACACCAATCAAGACCCAGTCTACAGCTTGGATGCTCAGTTGGCAGTAGAGATAGAGGAGACTAAGATGTTGCCAATGGAGCCCGATGCTCCAGAAAATGACCAGTCAGTCAGAAGGCCAGTCTGAGTACCCAAACCCAAGGCGTACCTGGATTATGTCACCTATTTGATAAGTAATTTTTGCAGTTTGGGAGAAAATCCTGCAAACCTAGAAGATGCCATATAAAGAAGTGCTAAAGATGTCTGGACAAAGTCCATGATAGGGGAAAGAAAATGTCTCCAGAACAATGCTGTTTGCAGACTTCTACATCTACCTTTACTTATACTCTTTGCAAACCACCATGAGGTGAATGGCAGAGAGAAAATCCCATTGTACCAGTTATTAGGGTTTCCTCCTGTTCCATTCATGTGTGGAGTGTGGGAAGAAAGATTGTTTGAATGCCTCTGTGCATGCAGCAATTACCCTAATCTTATCTTCACAATCCCTGTGTGAGCGATACATAGGGGGTTGTAGTATATCCCAAGAGTATTGTTTAAAGGCAGTTCCTGAAACTTTGTTAATAGACTTTCTCAGGATAGTTTACATCTGTCTTCAAGAGTCTGCCAGAGCAGTTCTTTTAGGTCCTCTGTGACATTCTTCTATGGATTAAACAAACCTGTAATTATTCATGCTGTCCTTCTCTGTTTACATTCAATATCATCTGTTAATCCTATCTGGTATGGGTCTCACGTACTTGAACAATATTCTAGGATGGGTCACACAAGTGGTTTGTAAGCAATCTCTTTCGTAGACTGCTTGCACTTCCCCAGTATTCTATCAACCAACCGAAGTCTACCACCTGTTTTACCCATGACTGAACCTATGTGAACATTCCATTTCATATCTCTACAAAGTGTTACACCTGGGTATTTGTACAATTTGGCCATTTCAAACAGTGACTCATTGATATTATAGTAATAGGATACTACATTTTTTCATTTTCTGAAGCACAAAGTTTTACATTTCTGAACATCTAGAGCAAGTTGCCAATCTCTACACCATGCTGAAATCTTATCAAGATCTGAGTGAATATTTGTGCAGCTTTTCTGAGATAGTATTTCATTATAAATAACTTCATCATCTGCAAAAACCTGAATTTACTATTAATATTGTTTGCCAGGTTATTAATATACAACATGAGCAGCAAGTGTCCCAACACACTTCCCTGGGGCACACCCAAAGTTACTTTACATCTGATGATGACTCCCCATCCAAGATCACATACTGTGTCCTCCCTCCCAAAAGGTCCTCAGTCCAATCAAAAATGTCACTTGATATCACATATGATCATACTTTTGATAATATGTCAATGCTTTTCGGAAATCAAGAAACACTGCATCTATCTGGTTGCCTTGATCCAAAGCTTTCAGTATGTCATGTGAGAAAGTGAAAGTTGGGTTTCAGATGACTCATGTTTCCGAAAACCATGCTGGCTGGCATTGAGGAGGTCATTCTGTTCAAGATACCTCATTATCTTTGAGCTCAGAGCATGTTCTAAGGTTCTACAACAAATTAATGTCAAGGATACTGGACAGTAGTTTTGTGGATGTGTGGCCTGTGCATTTCTCCAAGAACTGAGCATGGTTTTTTGTTTGAGGGATCTATGATGGATTATGGTGAGAAGAGGGGCTAACTCAGCCACAAATTCAGTATAGAATCTGATAGGGATTCCTTTGGCACCTGGAGCTTTGTTAAACTTTAATGATTTCAGCTGTTTCTCACCACTACTGACACTAATACTTATTTCATTCATCTTTTCAGTGGTAATAGGATTAAACTGAGGCAGTTCTCCTGGGTTTTCCCCTGTAAAGGAACATTTGAAAATTGAGTTAAGCATTTCAGCTTTTGCTCTGTTACACTCAGTTTCAGTTTCTGTCCCTTTCTCTGTGGACTGGACATTAACTTTTGTGCCACTAACAGCCTTTACATATGACCAGAATTTCTTTGGCTTTTGTGAAACGTCATTTGACAATATTCTGCTACGGTAGTCATTGAAGATACCATACATTGCTTGACAGCCAAGCATGTTTCATTCAGCATCTCTTTGTCTATAGCCTTATGCTTTGTTTTACAACTATTATGCAGTACTCTTTGTTTCTTTAGAATTTTCTTTACAGTGATTGTATACCTTGGAGGCCCCCTACCATTATGTACTTGTGGAGCCACCAAAGAGTAAAAGTATCATAGGTAACAAATGGGTACTTCAGGTTGGAGAGGGATGCAGATGGTGCAGCACACTAGCAAGCTACACTTGTTGCTCAAGAATTTACTCAAAATTTTGGTATAGATTACGATTAAACATTTTTACAAATTGTGAGATGTAGTGCACTTGGATTTGTCCTTGTCTATCTGTATATCTTGATCTTAAGATTAATCATTTTGATGGTAAAACTGATCCTGTTCTTAAGATTAATCATTTTGATATTAAAACTGCTTTTGTGTATGAGGTCGTGAAAGAAACAATTTTCATGAAGCAATCAGATCATTGCACATCAAGAGGTAATGAAAGTCAAGTCTATAAATTATCCAAGGCCATCTATGATTTAAAACAGTCAGCTAGACAGTGGAATGAAAATGCAAATGGTTATGTTGTAAATAGGATGAAGAGTGTGTGCTCATTAAAAGGTAAGATGAAGGTATTGCATTTGTTGCTTTATATGTTGATGATTTTTATGTTTTTGTAATAACAGTGTGATGAAAGACAAGTTGTATCAGGGGGTGTCTGAGTATTTTGAAGTTAAAGATCTAGGAGAAGCAAAATCCTGTGTAGGCATGTGTATAGCTAGAAACTAGGAGAAAGGTAATTTCAAACTTAGCCCAAAGGGTTCTGTTGCAGATATGCTGAAATGTCTTAAAATGGTTGATCATACTCCTGCAAGACCTCCAGTGGATGCTGGATTAAAGCTTTGTGATGTGCAGGCTGATAAGGTTCAAGTGCCATATTAAGGACTTGTGGGAAGTTTGCTGTATATCACAATTAATACATGACTTGATATATCTTATGCAGGGCAGCACGAAACAGAACTTTATTATCTCAATGGTATTAGAAACTACAGTATTGTGTTCGGCAAAGGCAATATTAAAGATCTTCTTGTACCGCTGACTGACTTTGTTGACTCAAATTTTGTGGATGATTTAACTAGTGGGTTGTCACAATGAAGGAGGGCAACTGCTGAAGCTGAAATGAAACTTTAAATTCTGAAGCCAAAGAGTGTGTTTGAGATGAGTGACAGGAAAATTATTAAGTAATAAGTAATCATTTTTCAAGACAACCAGAGTTCTGTTAGACTGCTATAAAATGTTGTGCTGCATTCAAGACTGAAATATGTTTGTGCTGATTGACATTTTATTAGGCAATGTCTGAAGAGAAATAAGATTGTTGTTAAGTACTTGCAGTTATAGGAATTGCCTGATGAAGTATTAAACAAACCCTCTAGGGCAACACATGTATCTTATTCATTAACTGAAATTGCTGCTAGAATGACTGGTAGTGTTCTGTTGGTAATCTGACACCTTACATTATGTAACCATGTATGATACAGTGGGCGAAAAGTTCTGGCCAGAAAAGTGATCTAAAAAAAAAAAGGTCGTGAAAAGAGACATTTTAAAAACTGGGTAAACAGAAAGAGAGAGTCATAGGAGAAAATGTAAACTACCTAGCTTGGCAATCAAAGTAATGTAGAATAAGACAGTAAAAGTCGATCAGAGCGGTTTGGCGAAAAATAAACGCATCAAAGCGTGAGAGAAATACGTATAAACAAGTTAAGTGGAGGCTGGGAAAAAAAATAGCTGTCACATTGGCGAATAAATCGGCGATAGACGATCGGGAGAAGGCCCTGTAGTGTAGTGAGCCGTAAATGGTCATATGCAAATTCGTAAATAACAATAGAATTGTTATATGCAAATAAAAATGGACACTTCTACGTGCACGGAAATCAGTACTAGAAAAGATGTAGGTGCAGTGTTGATTAAACTACCTCCCAGACCAAGAATAACTCATAGTCACAAGAACCAGTCAAAAAAGTAAACTGTCCTCAACTTCTCCTCTAAAGCACTCTCGCCTCTTGAATTATCTGTATTATCCAAGGGTCTCACTTTCAGTCCCAAACCTGCATTTGATCATACTGCTTTGGTGAAGGATCAACTTTCCTTCACATGTAACGCCAAGTGGAAATATCTCTTTGCAACCCAATCCCAAAATCTTTCCAACAGCAAACCTGATATTGAACTGTGCCTTGAGCAGTTCCAAACACGATCCCGACTTGATCCACCAGCACTGCCACAAAATCATCTCTTATAGGCCTTCCAAGAATTCCTCAAATCCAGCATTGCTTCACAACTCTTCCTCAGGTGCCTACAACATGACGCTAACCTGTCCTCTGCAGAACTCCATGCTCTATGTTTCCTAAAAGCTGATAACTCCATCATTATCCTCCCAGCAAACAAAGGATCTACCACTGTGGTGCTTGAACCAAAAGGAGTATGTTAGTGAAGGTCTACGCCAGCTGTCTGACACCTCTGCATACAGCTTCTGCCATCAAGATCCCATCCATATGATTCAAACTGACCTTCAGTCCCTCCTTAAAACCTCAGGACCCTCACAAGGACTAACTCCTCAATCCATAGGGTTTCTCACCCCACCCAAACCACGCACCCCATCCATTATCTTCTTCCTAAGATCCACAAACCCAATCATCCTGGCCATTTTATAGTTTCTGGCTTCAAAGTACAGTACCCTCCGAACATATATCTGCCTTAGTTGATCAGCACCTGCAGTCCATAGTACTAAGATTACTCTCCTATAGCAAAGATATCAACTATTTTCTAGATCTTCTAAAATCTGTGCCTGTCCCACTCCCACCACACGCCTTGCTTGTCACCACTGATGCCACTTCCCTCTATACCAACATCTCCCACGTACATGTTCTGTCTGCTGCTGAACATTTCCCCAGGCAGCACGCACCTGATCCCAAACCTATGACATCCTTCCTACTCACCTTAATCAACTTTATACTTACCAACAACCACTTCACCTTTGAGAGGCAGACATACAAACAGATCAGGGGCATGGCTATGGGAACCAGGATGGCTCCTACCTATGTCAACCTTTTGCTTGGGATCCGTAAGTCTTCAGGTTTAGTTTAGGTACTTTTATTTTTCACTTATTTACATTGATGACATCTTTACCATATGGACCCACGGTGAGGCTGATCTGTTAAAATTCCTGGAATCTCTGAATATCTTATCCCATTTAAATTTCACATGATCATATTTCGACTCCCGGGCCTTCCTTGATGTTGACCTCGTCCTCACGGAAGACCAGCTACTCACTTCTGTCCACATAAAACCTACTAACAAACAACAGTGCTCACATTTTGACAGTTGCATTCCTTTCCATGTTAAATGTTCCCTCCCATACAGTCTTGGCATTCGAAGCAAACGTATTTGTTCGGATGCAGACTCCTTACAGCAATAAACCACCATTCTCACCTGAGCTTTCAGTGGACGTAATTATCCCACCAGCCTAGTTCAAAAGCAGATTTCTCAGGCCATCACGTAAAATACTGGTACTACTTGAAACGGGACATCTTCCTCGATCTTTACTTTTCCTGAACAGTAGTTGTCGATCCCAGTATTATTCTTCGAATCTTGGACAGGTAAGTATAATCTTAGTTGCTTTTCTGAAAACTTTCATATATAGTAATTTTATACACAGTATGTTCTATTTCAAGCTGGCCATTGTGGTTGAGCGGTTCTAGGCGCTTCATTCCGGAACCGCGCTGCTGCTACGGTCGCAGGTTCGAATCCTGCCTCAGGCATGGATGTGTGTGATGTCCTTAGGTTAGTTAGGTTTAAGTAGTTCTAAGTCAAGGGGACTGATGACCTCAGATGTTAAGTCCCATAGCGCTCAGAGCCATTTCAACCATTTATATTTCAAGTTAAAATTTATGAAAAGGAATTACTTAATAAAATATTTTAGTCTCGTTGTCATAATCGATAAGTACTAATACTGATTGTTCAGCTAAAATTATTTGTTTTAGAAACATTTGAAATTAATTATTGGCACACTTAAAATTTCTATTATTAATTACGCAATTCTGTACTGTTCATGATGTTTATTTCTGGATTCATTTTTGAAATAATAATCGAAATTAATACTGTAACATTCGCTAATAGGAACTCATTTGTTGAGAAAAATTGTAAACCCTTTGGAATATTGTTATTCCGCAGAAAGTGTGGGAGTCGTAAGCAGGCCTCTGATGTCATCGTACGTATTATTGTATTTTTGTGTGAATAATGTAATTTCGGCTTTGTTAGTGTGTAAATCAAAAGACTGTATGATATATTGAAATGTGGGAAAATATATTTACGTAAAAACAAAAATTCTGCAACAACAATCTTCAAATCTATTTAGTTCAATCCAACCGGGGGGACTTAAAATGTTAGATTTTCAGCTTCAAGAATCTAACCCCTAGATAAGGAGAACTGGAGCCCTCTCAACATGATGAGCTAAGTAATCTTGAAAGTTTATTGTAATCTTCGCTCCTCTCAAATCTTCATAAAAGAAGAAAGTAGCAAGGAAGGGGTAGATTACATACTGATCCCTCCAAAAAACTCGTCACACAATACGAGTATTACCCTGGTATGAAATGTATTAGTCAGCTACTTCGACAAGGCTATATCTTCCTAAAATAATGCCCTGAAATGAGATCCATTCTGTCTGAGATTTTGTCCACCACACCTAGAATAGCTTTTCGTCACCCTCCCAATCTCCGCAATATTCTTGTCGCACCCTATGCTCCTTCTGAACCCATCTCCTTACCCTGTGGCTCTCACCCCTGTGACTCTCCCCGCTGCAAGACTTGCCCTATGCACCCTCATACCACCACCTATACCAGCCTTGTAACTGGAAAAACGTATAATATCAAAGGGAGAGCCACTTGTGAAACGACGCACGTTGTATACCAACTTTTGCGTAAACACTGTTCGGTCTTTTACCTCCACATGACTATCACCAAATTATCAGTTAGGATGACTAGGCACAGGCAGAGGGTGTATACTGGCTCAATATCCTGTTGCAGAGCATTCTCTACAACATAACAATCGTGACGTCGGTGCCTATTTCACCATACGCACCAAATGGATTCTTCCCCCCAGACACCAGTTTCTCAGAACTCTGCAGTATGGAACTAGCGTTACAGCATGTCCTAGGTTCTCGCCAGCTACCTGGCCTTAATGTACGTTAATTTCTTCCACCTCAGCATTTTTTCACTGTAATTATTTCTTTCTACACTCCGTTTTAGATTTCCACATCTTTTATTTTCTTACCTGCCTGTTTTTCGTCCCATCCGTTCCTCCTCTGTTATGTACACGCACTTAGCTTTTCGCTCTTATTAGCCCGTGCACGATGTTTAATCAGTAATCTCTGTCTTGCTCATTACCCTGTCTTCCACCTTTTAAGCTGTCAGGTTTTCATATCTCTTTCACTGCCGATCCAACAATTAGTCTTTCCTTCTGATCCCATCCTATAAGTCTCCGCCGATCCGCGGTTCTGGGTGACTTTCCTGAAATCTGCTTCTTTTCCTAGACCTCTCCAGTCCTTTTCCTTCATCCAGCTTCCTTCCTCTTCTAACTTTCTGCCTGAAGAAGGAGCCACTGGCTCCGAAAGCTTGCCTAATTATAATCTTTTATGTGTGTGTTACAAAAAGGTACGGCCAAACTTTCAGGAAACATTCCTCACACACAAAGAAAGAAAATATGTTATGTGGACATGTGTCCGGAAACGCTTACTTTCCATGTTAGAGCTCATTTTATTACTTCTCTTCAAATCACATTAATCATGGAATGGAACCACACAGCAAAAGAACGTACCAGCGTGACTTCAAACACATTGTTACACGAAATGTTCAAAATGTCCTTCGTTAGCGAGGATACATGCATCCACCCTCCGTCGCATGGAATCCCTGATGCGCTGATGCAGCCCTGGAGAATGGCGTATTGTATCACAGCCGTTCACATTACGAGCACGAAGAGTCTCTACATTTGGTACCGAGGTTGCGTAGACAAGAGCTTTCAAATGCCCCCATAAATGAAAGTCAAGAGGGTTGAGGTCAGGAGAGCGTGGAGGCCATGGAATTGGTCCGCCTCTACCAATCCATCGGTCACCGAATCTGTTGTTGAGAAGCGTACGAACACTTCGACTGATGCTAGTGCTGTAGAGCAATGAGTCGCATGTCAACACAAGCACCGAAGTCAACATTACCTTCCTTCAATTGGGCCAACTGGCGGTGAATCGAGGGAGTACAGTACATACTGACGAAACTAAAATGAGCTCTAACATGGAAATTAAGCGTTTCCGGACACATGTCCACATAACATCTTTTCTTTATTTGTGTGTGAGGAATGTTTCCTGAAATTTTGGCCGTACCTTTTTGATATATATATATATATATATATATATATATATAGGGTGAGTCACCTAACATTACAGCTGAATATATTTCGTAAACCACATCAAATACTGACGAATCGATTCCACAGACCGAACGTGAGGCGAGGGGCTAGTGTAATTTGTTAATACAAACCATACAAAAATGCACGGAAGTGTGTTTTTTAACACAAACCTACGTTTTTTTTAAGTGGAACCCCGTTAGATTTGTTAGCACATTTGAACATATAAACAAATACGTAATCAGTGCCGTTTGTTGCATTGTAAAATGTTAATTACATCCGGAGATATTGTAACCTAAAGTTGACGCTTGAGTACCACTCCTCCGCTGTTCGATCGTGTGTATCGGAGAGCACCGAATTACGTAGGGATCCAAAGGGAACGGTGATGGACCTTAGGTACAGTAGAGACTGGAACAGCACATTACGTCCACCTGCTAACACCTTTTTATTGGTCTTTTTCCCTGACGCACATGTACATTACCATGAGGGGTGAGGTACACGTACACACGTGGTTTCCGTTTTCAATTACGGAGTGGAATAGAGTGTGTCCCGACATGTCAGGCCAATAGATGTTCAATGTGGTGGCCATAATTTGCTGCACACAATTGCAATCTCTGGCGTAATGAATGTCGTACACGCCGCAATACATCTGGTGTAATGTCGCCGCAGGCTGACACAATACGTTGTTTCATATCCTCTGGGATTGTATGCACATCACGGTACACATTCTCCTTTAACGTACCCCACAGAAAGAAGTCCAGAGGTGGAAGATCAGGAGAACGAGCTGGCCAATTTATGCGTCCTCCACGTCCTACGAAACGCCCGTCGAACATCCTGTCAAGGGTCAGCCTAGCGTTAATTGCGGAATGTGCAGGTGCACCATCATGCTGATACCACATACGTCGACGCGTTTCCAGTGGGACGTTTCCGAGCAACGTTGGCAGATCATTCTGTAGAAACGCGATATATGTTGCAGCTGTTTGTTACAACACGTAACTGAACGTCGGAGGTTTCAAGCGTCAACTTTAGGTTACAATATCTCCGGATGTAATTAACATTTTACAATGCAACAAACGGCACTGATTACGTATATGTTCATATGTTTAGATGTGCTAACTAAACTAACGTGGTTCCATTTTAAAAAACATAGGTTTGTGTTAAATAACATACTTCCGGCACTTTTGTATGGTTTGTATTAAACAATTACACTAGCCCCCCTCCTCACGTTCGGTCTGTGGAATCGGTTCGTCAGTATTTGATGTGGTTTACGAAATATATCCAGCGGTAACGTTAGGTGACTCACCCTGTATATATATATATATATATATATATATATATATATATATATATATATATATGTGTGTGTGTGTGTGTGTGTGTGTGTGTGTGTGTGTGTGTTTTATTAAAGCAAATCTAGATTACGGCTAGTAACTTGCCATTATCAATGTAGTATCTCAGAATTTTGGTACATGTCGCAGTACATCAGTACCCCGTTGTTGGGGCTCCTGTCACTCAACACTACTGACATTTTGAATGTCTGTTTATAGACAGTGACACAGAGATACAAAAAATGCTCCATGCAGCTACGAACAGCAATCATGTTGATTCAGAAACAGTACATCACCACTGAAGTAATGGTGCATTCTACAGGAGGACATTTATAAAAATCGAATACTACTCGTGACAAGACACCCAGGAGAAGACTAATTTTCCTTGCCTGATGTAACTGTTGGTGGTAGTGGATGTGAAGAATGCTTCAAAAATAGGCCACATTCCAATGTTGTAGGTACTATAGGAAGCATTTCCATTACCTACAGAAGCACGCTGGTTTTCCCAGATCAGTCTGGGTATGAGCCAGGATATTTCCTGCTAATAGACCATCACCAAAACGCTCCCCTGTATCACAAAGGATGGTGATGACCATACACAAAACATGGCCTCACATAATATGCGGCACATATTTTATAATCAAACCAACTGTCCTGATCACTGGTACATCACAAGCACAACAATAACTACTGGAGACTGCATTGGAGACATCAGTAATTCACTGATTACAGACGCATGCTAATCTTCACAATCTTCTTTGTACACAGATTCACAGCCTTGATATCTCTTTGAAAAGAACAGTGTCCATTATGGTCTGTACAGTTTTCAGTTCCTTTGCTACTGGCCAGTTTCGAGGGTACAGTCGAGGGTACACTGTGCAGCTTATCTCTATGTAATATGTCACAACAGATACGACACGTAACTAGATTTCTATCAATCTGCCAACCTATTTCACAACTAAGTGCGAACTCGGCCACCTACCCAACTACATCGTTCTGCAATGATGTTGTGGCTTTTGTCCTTAGGCTTACGATTTTTACTTGCTTCATCTACTGTCAACCATGATATACAAAAAACAATGCACATCTGTGACAGTGACAACCACAAGACCTTACTAACTCTTTGCATAGCTTCCATTTGGTCACCATGCAAATATGTGTGTGAACGGCTCCAACTTCACAATTAAAATAAGTAAAATAAAACCTTTCCTTTTCTTGTTCGTTATCAAGGTTTTTGAAATGAAGTAATTAATTGTTGTGTTCATGATTATTGTAATACTAAAAGACTTTCCACAACTGGAGGCGGTATCTGATTACAATTAATGGAATTCTTAATCCTTTTCTTTATTACAATTTTATATATTTCCTTGTTTTACTATTCTGTTTCTTTTTGCTTAGTTCAGTGTACAGTCTGAAATATTCTACACAGCTATACTGTTGTCATAGATGTACAATTGAATAAATAATAAATGAATCAAAATGAGTACATGTGGCATTTAAACATTAATAACACCATGAATGTAACTGTTGACTTTAGAGATAAATGTTTAGGTTTGAAGTATGTAGCAAATATTCACTCACAAAAACTAGACTTACCACTGCAAATAAAGCTGAAGATTCTGCATATAAAAAGGTTTTCTGCAATATGTATTGGTCAGTTAAATGATAACGTAAGCACCGAAAATGAATATGGACTAAATATAAAGAAATTAAAACAGGTTACTAGATGGTATGTTATGCTTTCACACTTCACTTTGCCGTTTGCCCTCGGGCTTCAGAATGCTGTTGGCCGAAATCATACTCTTGCATGATAACATCCACCCCAACACCGTCAATAGGACAAAGGCTACGCTTTATCAATTTCGTTAGGAAACATGCAACATCCTCCGTACAGATCGGAAACTTTACTGTGTGACTTTCATATCTTTGGCGTCCTGAAGAAAGACATATGTGGATGTCAGTCTCAGTCAGATGAGCAACTACAAGAGTTATTGTGGTTTTGGGTCAGCGGCCAACAGGAATTAATCGTCTCGTCTCCCAGTGGATAAATGTCTTAATGCGTGTGGTGATTACTTTCAAATGGAACCATTCCACGGTCCCTTTGTGGCGGTTGTTCAGTTTGCATTTCACTGCCCCTTATACTTTGCCAAAAGTGTACCTGGATACCTGTTATTGGACATTAATATGAGGGACATCCACTCTTCGTCTTTATGATGGCTCGAGCTCTGCTGTGGTCAGTTCCAGTAAGGTGTCTGTTGAATAACGGCACCCCATTATCTGTCAAGAGCTGGAACCAGACAAGGTAGCGATGTCAAGCACTGGGGTCTGGAGCAAAGTCGACGTTGTAACTCAACCCAAAGGTATCAGTCGGTTCGTATTGGGACTCTGAGAAGGCCAGATCATTTCAGTAATATTATTGTCTGCAAATCACTACTTTTGAGATACTGTTTTACAATAGGGAGCATTGTCACATTGATACAAACAAACATTGTCTCTGAAATGTTTCTCTACTGTACGCTGTAAAATATACTACTGGCCATTAAAATTGCTACACCACGAAGATAACGTGCTACAGACGAGAAATTTAACTGACAGGAAGAAGATGCTGTCATATGCAAATCATTAGCTTTTCAGAGCATTAACACAACGTTGGCACCGGTGGCGACACCTACAACCTGCTGACATGAGGAAAGTTTCCAACCGATTTCTCATACACAAACAGCAGTTGACCGGCGTTGCCGAGTGAAACGTTGTTGTGATGCCTCGTGTAAGAAGGAGAAATGTGCACCATCACATTTCCAACTTTGATAAAGGTCGGATTGTAGCCTATCGTGATTACGGTTTATCGTATCGTGACATTGCTGGTCGCGTTGGTCCAGATCCAATGACTGTTAGCAGAATATGGAATCGGTGGGTTCAGGAGGATAATACGGAACGCCGTGCTGGATCCCAACGGTATCGTATCACTAGCAGTCGAGATGACAGGCATCCTGTCCGCACGTCTGTAACGGATCGTGCAGCCACGTCTCGATCCCTGAGTCAACAACAAGCATCTGCACGAACAGTTCGACGACGTTTGCGGCAGCATGGACTATCAGCTCGGAGACCATGGCTGCGGTTACTCATGACGCTGCATCACAGACAGAGCGCCTGCGATGGTATACTCAACGGCGAGCCTGGGTGCACGATGGCAAAGCGTCATTTTTTCGGATGAATCCAGGTTCTGTTTACACCATCATGATGGTCGCATCCGTGTATTTATCATAGCCATACTGGCGTATCGCCCGGCTTGATGGTATGGGATGCCATTGGTTACACGTCTCGGTCACCTCTTGTTCGCATTGACGGCACTTTGAACAGTGGACGTTACATTTCAGAAGTGTTACGACCCGTGGCTCTACCCTTCATTCTATCGCTGTGAAACCATTTCAGCAGGATAATGCACGACCGCATGCTGCAGGCCCTGTACGGGCCTTTCTGGATACAGGAAACGTTTGACTGCTGCCCTGGCCAGCACATTCTCCAGATCTCTCACTAATTGAAAACGTCTGGCCAATGGTGGCCAAGCATCTGGCTCGTCACAATACGCCAGTCGCTACTCTTGATGAGCTACGGTATCGTGTTGAAGCTGCGTGGGAAGCTGTACCTGTAAACGCCATCCATCTTCTGTCCGACGCAATGCCCAGGCGTATCAAGGCCGTTATTACGGCCTGAGGTGGTTGTCCTGGGTACTGATTTCTCAGGATCTATGCAGTAAATTGCGTGAAAATGTAATCACATGTCAGTTCTAGTATAATATATTTATTGAATGAATACCCGTTTATCATTTGCATTTCTTCTTGGTGTAGCAATTTTAATGGCCAGTAGTGTATGTTCATATCCTTCCTAATTTAGTGTTTTCTTAAGAGCAATAAGAATACCACACCCGAACCACGACAAACACCTACAGACCGTAACACCATACTTCACTGTTAACACAACACATGTGACATGATGGCAAGTTAGGTTTCCCAGCCATTTTTCAAAACTTAAAAGCTCCCATCGAATTGCCACAGAGTATAGCGTGATTCTGCAGTCCACATAACACGTTTCCAGTCATCCACTGTCTAGTAGTATTGCTTTTTACATCGCCCATTCTTTTCAGCTTCGTACACACAACCACTGTGCTAAAAAATAAAAAATAAAAAAAAAATAAAATATGTTGGCTGCAGGTAGCACTTTGGAATTCACGAGTGATTCCTTCCGCCGAGTTCACGTGATATTTTTGCTACCATCCTCTGCAATGCCCCACGTCAGAACTTGAGGCCTGCCTGGCCTTGCTTTAGCTATGGTTGTTCCTTTGTGTCTCCACTTCACAATCACGTCACTATCAGTCGACTTGGTTAGCTTTAATAGGGCCGAAACGTCCCTGTCGGATTTATTACTCAGGTGACATGCAGTGACTAGCCTATGTTTGAAATCACTGAGCGCTGTTACTGATTCCCTACTGTCAGTGCAGAACCACAGTGTAACGTGTTAGAGTGTGGCAATACGCCTCGACTCCTTTTGTATTGAACATGTGGTGGTCAATTCTGCTTTATATAGGGATGTACAGATACTTTGGTCACATGTGGGGTGCATCAGTACAACTCACTACTACTGAAACAACGCTGTCACAAACGCACTAGGCCTTAACATCAGCCAATGAACGGAGAACTTTGAGGCACTAGAAAAAATACACTTCACATTGAGAGCAGAAAAGCAACGGATGATCTGCATCAGGTGCTGCTCTTTACCAACAGTGTGTCACCAATTATGTCGACCTGTTGTGGTGCTGGAGATGAAGCTGGCTTGTCATCGAACATCGGAGTCATGTTCTGTCCAATGGACCGAACTGTCAAAAGTCGTACGTTATTTTAATCACACAATAAATATAAGTATTGATTGGATCTCTTTCTAGCGCGGTCGAGACGTGCTTTCCTTTACGTGACTGACTGCCAGATGTCGCGAATGGTACGTGTGCTTATTCTGCAAGTCTTGCCTGAAGACTTTTTTAGCGCACTGCGAGTAACTCAACAAACGAGGCAAATTTATTCTGCTTCTTTAGTTCTGCTAAAGTGTTTCACCTGCGCATCAGCGAGATGGAATTATCAAGTGGAATGATATATCTGAGATAAGACAGTATTTCCTGGAACATCTTACAGTCATTTCCACTAAAAGCGTATTACCAAGGCAGTACAACCTAAAAACGTAGCGTAGAGATTGCACTAAGCTGAAGATTCAGGATCATGATGTAAGGTGTAGAACACAGGTGACATGCAGTCTTTGTCGACGTTTTAGCGTCGTCTCAGCGGGTGCGTTATTCAGCGTGATTCGTGTGTTGCGATGGGTAAAATACGAGTAGGATGTAGCTGATGCGTGCCATGACACAGCTGTCAGCAAAAGCAACTACTGAACCTTGCTGATTACAGAACATTGGCCGGTTACCGATTTGTTCCTGTCTTATATCAAATACGGAAAGGAATGAAATCAGCCCTCAGGAAGAATTCCACTTGCCTTTACGCTCTTCAGAGATTTCGTAACATATTTTCACAGATTTGCTGCTTGCACAACCGCCGAATCTACCAAACCTCCATTATTACGGTCTTATCTGGCATGGCACGAGTAGTGAAAAGTCATACCGGTTACAACTAACGATGAATACGTTACGTCTGCAACATGTCGTCTGTTTGTCCATGTCGGCGCCATGCCCATGCCCACCTCGTGACCTAATATAAACTCTTTTTTTCCTACTAAAGCTGTCTCTGCTCTCCACTACGTACAGTTACTTCTAAGCATTGTAGCATTGTAGCATTTTGAGCGCAGTACCCGTGTATGCAGAAAATTGTAGTGAATTAAGGATGGGTCCACCTTTTTCCATGTACACAGTTGCTGTTCTGGTTAAATACCCTAATATGTTTCACCACGCTTGTGGCATTGTAAGTAGGGTGTCTAGGTTTTTATGTTGGTAACGTCACGTAGCGCTCTGTATGAAAATCACTGACTGTGTTGTGTGCAGTCTGTGGCTGGTTGGCATTGTTGGAATATTCGCTATTGTAATGTTGGGCAGTTGGATGTGAATAGCGCGTAGCGTTGAGCAGTTGGAGGTGAGCCGCCGGCAGTGGTGGGTGTGGGGAGAGAGATGGCAGAGTTTTGAGAGCGGACGATCTGGACGTGTGTCCATCAGAAATAGGAAATTTGTAAGACTCGATGTCATGAACTGATGTAAATATATTATGACTTTTGAACACTATTACGGTAAATACATTGTTTGTTATCCATCAAAATCTTTCATTTGCTAACTATGTCTATCAGTAGTTAGTGCCTTCAGTAATTAGAATCTTTTATTTAGCTGGCAGTATTGGCGCTCGCTGTATTGCAGTAGTTCGAGTAATTTTTGTGAGATAAGTGATTCATGAAAGGTATAGGTTATTATTACTCAGGCCCATTCTTTTGTAGGGATTGTTGAAAGTCAGATTGCGTTGCCCTAAAAATATTGTGTGTCAGTTTAGTGATGATCAGAATAAGTAAAGAGAAAACTGTCTGAGTACGTTGAGTTTCTCTCAGCTGTTTGAAAATCAAATAACGTAAGAAGTTTTCCAGCACAGTCGTTTATAATTTTTGTAAGGGGATGTTTCAGCATCCTCAGTAGCCTTTTTCGTTATTTTTCTGAAGTACCTATATGCTGATTATATTTAGCTTAAGAAATATGTTACATCAATCTTCGTTGTTATTTAAATTACATATGTGCTTTACTTTTTATTTTAGATTGTGTGTTTGTGCATTCCGACGGGCTTGGGCAATTCCAGCAAGACAATGCGACGCCCCACACGTCCAGAATTGCTACAGAGTGGCTCCAGGAACACTCCTTTGAGTTTAAAAACTTCCACTGGTCACCAAGCTCTCCAGTCATGAACATTATTGAGCATATTTGGGATGCCTTGCAACGTGCTATTCAGAAGAGATCTACCCCTCGTACTTTTACGGATTTATGGACAGCCCTGGAGGATTCATGGTGTCAGTTCCGTCCAGCACTGCTTCAGACATTAGTCGAGTCCATGCACATCGTGTGGCGGCACTTCTGCGTGCACGCGGAGGCCCTTCACTGTATTAGGAAGGTGTACCAGTTTTTTGTCTCTTCAGTGTAATATCACCTGGCTTCATAAAGGTTGAATTATAAACAAGAATTCAACACTGCCGCAATCCTAACGTCCATTACGTTTGCAGATGACTTGGTGTACTAATTTAGACCTGTGGCTGATTTCGATCGGCAGCCACACATCAACAATGTAAACTAGAAGGTAAAGCATGTGCGTAGTTTAAATCTCAAAATCTGATTAACATATTTCCTAACGTAAATTTGTTCTCTATATACGCATTTCAGAAAAATAAAAGAACAAGGCCACTGAGAACGGTACAGTTGTGGTGAAACATGTTTGGGTATTAAAATAAAACAATGCAAGTATACTTGCAATAAGCGGGTCCATTTTTCATTCATTATTAAATGTAAGTCTTTTTATAGCATATGTGCCGTTGTGTGACCACGATGTAAACTATACAGTGTAGTCAGAAACAGTCCGAAACGTTTATAATGTTGTTGCGGGGTAAGTTGTACTAAGAAATAATCGTTAAGAAAAAATCACGCCGTTGCGGGCGCAAAATTAAGCAGCCCGCCAGATACGGTTTGCAGCAGTTTTCCCTAGAGCTGTTATGTAGGAGGTTTAGTTGTCCCCATAGCGTAGTTGACGGCGCACGAGATGTTCAGCCATTGACTTGGTTTCGATCCTTCCAACTGGCCGATGTCTAAGTTTTGTATCGCTCTCTCGTTCGATTTTAGGAAAGTAAAGGAAGAACACTTTTGGCGATACCGTTTCTGGCGGGCCGCTAGAATTTGCACGCACAACTGTGTGATTGTCTAACTAACTTCAACGCTAATTATCTTGGGAATGACGCAACGTATCAATTTTTTTTCTTAACAATTATTTCTCAGCACAACCTACCATACAACGCCCTTACATGCTTTTCAAAATATTTCTGGTCATCGTGGACAGGATGATTGCTTGGCTGTAAAGGAGAGCCTCATAATCCTGATCTTATCAGGACAAGTAAGGAGATGTAGTATTTAGTTTATGTACACGTTTTTAAAAGTATAAATACAGCATACAAATTATTAAAAAAATGCTGCCACAAATTTATTGTAGGCCATGTGCGTACTAAGTGTGGTTGGATTCACTCCAGAGCCAGTTTATCCCTGTAGCACATGTGGCAAATAGTATTCCAATCTCTGTCTTTCTCTACAGTTTTTGCGCTCTACAGCTCCCTCTAGTACCATGGAAGTCATTCCCTCATATCTTAACAGATGTCCTACCATCCTGTCCCTTCTCCTTATCAGTGTTTTTCGACATATTCCTTTCCTCTACGATTCTACGTGGAACCTCCTCATTCCTTACCTTATCAGTCCACCTAATTTTCAACATTCGTCTGTAGCACCACATCTCAAATGCTTCGATTCTCTTCTGTTCCGGTTTTCCCACAGTCCATGTTTCACTACCGTACAATGCTGTACCCCAGACGTACATCCTCAGAAATTTCTTCCTGAAATTGAGGCCGATATTTGATATTAGTAGACTTCTCTCGGCCAAAAATGCCCTTTTTGCCATTGCTAGTCTGCTTTTGATGTCCTCCTTGCTCCGTCCGTCATTGGTTATTTTACTGCCTAGGTAGCAGAATTCCTTAACTTCGTCTACTTCGTGACCATCAATCCTGATGTTACTACTGCTCATTACCTTCGTCTATCTTCGATTTACTCTCAATCCATACTCTGTACTCATTAGACTGTTCATTCCGTTCAGCAGATCATTTAATTCTTCTTCACTTTCACTCAGGATAGCAATGTCATCAGCGAATCGTATCATTGATATCCTTTCACCTTGTATTTTAATTCCACTCCTGAACCTTTCCTTTATTTCCATCATTGCTTCCTCGATGTACAGATTGAAGAGTAGGGGCGAAAGGCTACTGCCTTGTCTTATACCTTTCTTAATACGAGCACTTCGTTCTTGATCGTCCACTCTTATTATTCCCTCTTGGTTGTTGTACATATTGTATATGACCCGTCATTTCGTTCAGCAGATCATGCAATTCTTCTTCACTTTCACTCAATGTCATCAGCGAATCCTTTCACCTTGAATTTTAATTCCACTCTTGAACCTTTCTTTTATTTCAATCATTCCTTCCTCGATGTACAGATTGACCAGTAGGGGAGAAAGCATACATCCTTGTCTTACACCCTTTTTAATACGAGCAATTCGTTCTTGTCCATTCTTATTATTCGCTCTTGGCTGTTGTACACATTGTGAATGACCCGTCTCTCCCTGTAGCTTACCCCTACTTTTTTCAAAATTTCTTACATCTTTCCGGCCGCTGTGGCTGGGCGGTTCTAGGCGCTTCAGTCCGGAACCGCGCTGCTGCTACGGTCGCAGGTTCCAATCCTGCCTCGGGCATGGATGTGTGTGCTGTCTTTAGGTTAGTTAGATTTAAATAGTTCCAAGTCTAGGAGATTGATGACCTCAGATGTTAAGTCCCATAGCGCTTAAAGCCATTTGAACCATCTAATATCTTGCACCATTTTACATTGTCGAACGCTTTTTCCAGGTCGGCAAATCCTATCAACATGTCTTGATTTTTCTTTAGCCTTGCTTCCATTATTAACCGCAACGTCATAATTGCCTCTCTCGTGCTCTTACTTTTCCTAAAGCCAAACTGATCATCATCTAGAGCATTCTCAATTTTCTTTTCCAATCTTCTGTATATTATTCTTGTAAGCAACTTGGATGCATGAGCTCTTAAGCTGACTGTGCGATAATTCTAGCACTTGTCAGCTCTTGCCGTCTTCGGAATTGTGTTGATCATGCTTTTCGGAAAGTCAGTCGTTTTGTTGCCACTTTCCCCAATGATATTAGAAATTTTGGTGAAATGTTATCTATCCCTTCTGCCTTAATTGATCTTAAGGCCTCCAAAGCTCTTTTAAATTCTTATTCTAATGCTGGATCCCCTATCTCTTTTAAATTGACTCCTGTTTCATCTTCTGCCACATCATACAAATCTCCCCCCTCATAGAGGCTTTCAATACATTCTTTCCATCCATCCGCTCTCTCGTCTGCATTTAACAGTAGAATTCCCGTTTCATTCTTAATGTTACTACCCTTGATTTTAATGTCACCGAATGTTGTTTTGACTTTCCTGTATTCTGAGTCCGTCATTCCGACAATCATCTCTTTTTCAATGTCTTCACACTTTTCCTGTAGCTATTCCGTCTTATCTTCCATGCACTTCCTATTTATTTCATTCCTCAGCGTCTTGTATCGCTGTATTTCTGAGTTTCCCGGAACATTTTTGTACTTTCTCTTTTCATCAATCAACTGAAAAATTTCTTCTGTTACCCATAGTTTCTTCGCAGTTACCTTCTTTCTATCTATGTTTTCGTTCCCAACTTCTGTGATGGCCCTTTTTAGAGATGTCCATTCCTCTTCAACTGTACTGCCTACTGAGCTATTGCTTATTCCTGCATCTATAGCCTTCTCTAAGGCTACTCTCTGCTTCAAGCATATCTCGTCATTCATTAGTACTTCCATATCCCACTTCTTTGCGTATTGATTCTACCTGACTAATGTCTTGAACTTCAGCCTACTCTTCATCACTACCATATTGTGATCTGAGTTTATATCTGCTCCTGGGTACACCTTACAATCCAGTATCTGATTTCGGAATCTCTGTCTAACCATGATGTAATCTAACTGAAATCTTCCCGTATCACTCGGCGTTTTCCAAGTGCACCTCCTCCTCTTGTGATTCTTGAACAGGATATTCGCTATTACTAGCTGAAGCTTGTTACTGAACTCAATTAGTCTTTCTCCTCTCTCATTCCTTGTCCCAAGCCTATATTCTCCTGTAACCTTTTCTTCTACTCCTTCCCCTACAACTGCTTTCCAGTCCCCCATGACTATTAGATTTTCACCCGCCTTTACATACTCTATTACCCTACCAATATCCTCATACACTTCCTCTATCTGTTCATCTTCAGCTTGCGACGGCTGCATGTATACCCGAACTATCGTTGTCGGTGTTGGTTTGCTGCCGATTCTGATAAGAGCGACCCTGTCACTGAACTGTTCACAGAAACACACTCTCTACCCTACCTTTCTGGCCGGCCGAAGTGGTCGTGCGGTTAAAGGCGCTGCAGTCTGGAACCGCAAGACCACTACGGTCGCAGGTTCGAATCCTGCCTCGGGCATGGATGTTTGTGATGTCCTTAGGTTAGTTAGGTTTAACTAGTTCTAAGTTCTAGGGGACTAATGACCTCAGCAGTTGAGTCCCATAGTGCTCAGAGAGCCCTACCTTTCTATTCATAACGAATCCTGCACCTGTTATGCCATTTTCTGCTGCTGTTAATATTATCCTATACACATCTGACCAGAAATCCTTGTCCTCTTTCCACTTCATTTCACTGACCCCTACTATAACTAGATTGAGCCTTTGCATTTCCCTTTTCAGATTTTCTAGTTTCCCTACCACGTTCAAGCTCCTAACATTCCACGCCCCGACTCGTAGAACGTTATCCTTCCGTTGATTATTCAATCGTTTTCTCACGGTAACCTCCCCCTTGGCAGTCCCCATCCGGAGATCCGAATGGGGGAATATTCCGGAATCTTTTGCCAATGGAGAGATCATGATGACACTTCTTCGATTACAGGCCACCTGTCCTGTGGATGGAAGTTACGTGTCTTTAATACAGTGGTTTACATTGCCTTCTGTATCCTCATGCCGTTGATCATTGCTGATTCTTCCACGTTTAGGGGCAATTTCGTACCCTTAGGACAAGAGGGTGCCCTGAACTTCTGTCCGCTCCTGCGCCCTTTTTGACAAGGCCGTTGGCAGAATGAGGGCGACTTCCTATGCCGGAAGTCTTCGGCCGCAAATGTTGATTATTTATCGAAATTTAAACATCGGCGAGATTCGCACCTAGGACCGGAGACGTTTTGATTAGGAATCAAAGACGCTACCCCGAGCCCACGGGTGCATGCTTCCGAGTCACCCATAATTGCGTAAGAGTCGCGGGAGCAGGATTTTTTCCAAGAACTGACCTTTTGATTATGTGTCATAAATGTTCAGTGCGATACATATCAAACGAAATGGGTGGCCGAATCATTCGCTCATACTGTTCAGAATGGCTCATTGTAACTCATAAAAATTCCAGCATTGCTGCCGGCCGCGGTGGTCTAGCGGTTCTAGGCGCTCAGTCCGGAACCGCGTGACTGCTACGGTCGCAGGTTCGAATCTTGCCTCGGGCATGGATGTGTGTGATGTCCTTAGGTTAGTTAGGTTTAAGTAGTTCTAAGTTCTAGGGGACTGATGACCTCAGATATTAAGTCCCATAGTGCTCAGAGCCATTTTTGAACCAGCATTGTTTGGGAATATGAAGTCCATGAACGGCTGCAAATGGTCTCCAATTTCCAGTCAATGGTTGGTTCAGCTGGACCCGGTCCATTCCATGTAAACACAGTTCACACCATTATGCAGCCCCCACCAGATTTGACATTGCCTTGTTGACAGCTTGGGTTCATGGCTTCGTGGTTTCTGCGCTACACTCAAACTCTACCATCGGCTCTTAACAAATGAAATCTGGACTCACCCGACAAGGCCACGGTTTTCCGGTCGTCTAGGGTCCAATCTATACACGATCTCAGGAGAGGCGCTGCAGGCGACGTCGTACTGTTAGCAAAGCCTCTTGCGTCTGTCGTGTGCTGCCTTAGTCCATTAACGCCACATTTCGCCGCACTGTCGTAACGGATACGTTCGTCGTACGGCCCACATTGATTTCTGCGGTTATTTCGCGAAGTCTTTCTTGTCTGTTAGCACTGACGACTCTACGCGAACGCCGCTGCTGTCGGTCGTTAAGTGGAGGCCGTCGGCCACTCCGCCGGCCGTGTGAGAGGTAATGCCTAAAAATTGGTAGGCCTATACTCGGCACACTATTGACACTGTGGCTCTCGGAATAATGAATTCCCTAACGATTTCCGAAATGGAATGTGCCATGCAACTAACTCCAACTACTATTCCGCATCCCGCCGAGCGACGATAATCAATTTGGACACCTTTTCACATGGAGCACCTGAGTACAAATAAGAGCTCCGCCAAGGCAATGCCCTTTTTTATACCTTGCGTGCGCGATACTACCACCATCCGTATATGAGCTTATCACCATCCCATGATTTTGTTACCTCGCTGAATGTTTTACTCATAAACTCCGTATTAGATGGAGGAGAAAGCATTAACTTGATCACTATATTATCCAAATCTTTGATACGAGTAATTCACAAGATAAAGAGTCTAAAACAATGCAGACATTTCTTAAATAATCTTGACATCGGTTAATCAGATATTCAGCTACTGATAACAATACCTATGAACAAAGAATGCATTTATGATATGTAAACTGCTATTAAAGTGTAGAGGCGGCGCACCTACTTCTCAGTGTAAAACGAATTACATGTTTACTTACTTGATATCTGAAGTGAAGCATTGCCTACTAGCACTTACGAAGTCGCTTGATATCATAGACACACATACTGAAAAATACGGAGTATATGTACAGGGCTATTACAAATGAATAAAGCAATTTCATAAATTCACTGTAGCTCCATTCATTGACATATGGTCGCCGGCCGCGGTGGTCTAGCGGTTCTGGCGCTGCAGTCCGGAACCGCGGGACTGCTACGGTCGCAGGTTCGAATCCTGCCTCGGGCATGGGTGTGTGTGATGTCCTTAGGTTAGTTAGGTTTAAGTAGTTCTAAGTTCTAGGGGACTTATGACCTAAGATGTTGAGTCCCATAGTGCTCAGAGCCATTTGAACCATTTTGACATATGGTCACGACACACTACAGATACGTAGAAAAACTCATAAAGTTTTGTTCGGCTGAAGCCGCACTTCAGGTTTCTGCCGCCACAGCGCTCAAGAGCGCAGTGAGACAAAATGGTGACAGGAGCCGAGAAAGCGTATGTCGTGCTTGAAATGCACTCACATCAGTCAGTCATAACAGTGCAACGACACTTCAGGACGAAGTTCAACAAAGATCCACCAACTGCTAACGCCATTCGCCGATGGTATGCGCAGTTTAAAGCTTCTGGATGCCTCTGTAAGGGGAAATCGACGGGTCGGCCTGCAGTGAGCGAAGAAACGGTTGAACGCGTGCGGGCAAGTTTCACGCGTAGCCCGCGGAAGTCGACGAATAAAGCAAGCAGGGAGCTAAACGTACCACAGCCGACGCTTTGGAAAATCTTACGGAAAAGGCTAAAGCAGAAGCCTTACCGTTTACAATTGCTACAAGCCGTGACACCCGATGACAAAGTCAAACGCTTTGAATTTTCGGCGCGGTTGCAACAGCTCATGGAAGAGGATGCGTTAGTGCGAAACTTGTTTTCAGTGATGAAGCAACATTTTTTCTTACTGGTGAAGTGAACAGACACAATGTGCGAATCTGGGCGGTAGAGAATCCTCACGCATTCGTGCAGCAAATTCGCAATTCACCAAAAGTTAACGTGTTTTGTGCAATCTCACGGTTTAAAGTTTACGGCCCCTTTTTCTTCTGCGAAAAAAACGTTACAGGACACGTGTATCTGGACATGCTGGAAAATTGGCTCATGCCACAACTGGAGACCGACAGCGCCGACTTCATCTTTCAACAGGATGGTGCTCCACCGCACTTCCATCACGATGTTCGGCATTTCTTAAACAGGAGATTGGAAAACCGATGGATCGGTCGTGGTGGAGATCATGATCAGCAATTCATGTCATGGCCTCCACACTCTCCCGACTTAACCCCATGCGATTTCTTTCTGTGGAGTTATGTGAAAGATTCAGTGTTTAAACCTCCTCTACCAAGAAACGTGCCAGAACTGCGAGCTCGCATCAACGATGCTTTCGAACTCATTGATGGGGACATTCTGCGCCGAGTGTGGGAGGAACTTGATTATCGACTTGATGTCTGCCGAATCACTAAAGGGGCACATATCGAACATTTGTGAATGCCGAAAAGAACTTTTTGAGTTTTTGTATGTGTGTGCAAAGCATTGTGAAAATATCTCAAATAATAAAGTTATTGTAGAACTGTGAAATCGCTTCAATCATTTGTAATAACACTGTACTTGATGAGGTCATTAAATATCGAAATTCGAAGAAATTATTCACACTTATAGGTGGTGCGTGGAGTTTATTTTGATAGTACAGAAATATGTACAAAATTCAGTTGTTAGAAGTGAAGTTATAATATCTACTCAGATAATGGTGCTAGAAATCGTTGCATCTGGATCAATTAATGGGTTAAAATACTTAGTATTGATGTCTGAAATAGAACTAGTGGTCATAATATTGGATTCTGTATACACATCAGTTTCAGCTGGCAACGTAAAGCTATTCAACATTATCCACTTGAATATTCTCATTTTCAGTATTATTCTGTAGCATTTTCAGCAACTGCTGGCAGATTAACACCATAACAAGATACAGCAACTTTCTAACACGTTATCACTTTTACATAATGCAATTAAAAATATTACAGAGGTAATGCTTGCCACGCATTAATGCACGCGACAAAATATACCTTTGGTAACAGATGCCAATCACACTAAGCAATGGCATGTGCACATACGACATCTTATGGAATTTCTGAAGTTTGTAATTACAAAAATTCAAAAATCTAACTAAATCTAAAAAACAAATCTCACCTCCCAGGAAATTTATTTCTACTTAAGCGGAACTATGGAATTCAAAAAGATTAAGCGATTCTGTTCTCTTTGGTGGTAGTATACATGCCAACAATCGTTATGATAATAAATTCGTAACTCTGTGACTTCAAATTCTTTTCCTTTTAGAGTTTCTTTCTTTTTACAGAGTTCAGTGCGCTTTACCCTCTCTTTCTTGTCACATCTCAATTTCTCAGTATATTTAATTGCTGGATCATTGATTTCAGTCGTTGTACATCGCATGTAACAGAAAAGTACAAAATTATTACAATGTATACAGCATAAAAAGGAAGTTGGTTGGTTGGTTGTTTCGGGGGAGGAGACCAGACAGCGAGGTCATCGGTCTCATTGGATTAGGGAAGGACGGGGAAGAAAGTCGGCCGTGCCCTTTGAAAGGAACCATCCCGGCATTTGCCTGGAGCGATTTAGGGAAATCACGGAAAACCTAAATCAGGATGGCCGGACGCGGGATTGAACCGTCGTCCTCCCGAATGTGAGTCCAGCGTCTAACCACTGCGCCACCTCGCTCGGTAAAAAAAAAAAGGAAGTCCTGTCACAGTTGACAGCATAACTCTCTCTCACTTTCTCTCTCCCTCCAACGGAAAGGAGTTACACTGATAAAGGAAATTATTTGACAATAATATGTAGAGTCATTCGTGACTCTGTGAACATTAATTTTTACAGGCACGCCAAATTTATTCGCGCTTGGACAACGTTCTTGGTAGTATTGTAAAATCCGTAGGCTCTGAAAATTTGCTACCGTCAGTAGTGATTTGCATGAGATGTAGAAAATGGTCGATAACTGTTCGTCATCAACCTGTTGCTCTGGAAAGCATCACACGAAATAGGAACCTCTGGCTCATCAGCTGTGAAAATAGTGATTATTACTCGTAAAATAAACGCCTGTCCACCATTTCCAATTAACGCATTTATAATCAACTAAGAAATACACATGCTTACTCAAGCAAAGGCCAAGGTAGGTGAGAGTAGGCTAGCTAAAGAAGAAGAAAAAAAGGATGAACGGCTTACAAAAATTCTAAGATCATATTTAATTAATTTTTGTTGCAATTGCTGATATATATTTAGTTTGCCTTCACTGGTCATGTGTATAAAAGGTCATTCATTTACAAATTACTAACAGCATTTATAATACAAAATATATAGAACTTTACGAATCATGTATCATTTCAATGATCTCTTGTTAATTTGTGCCCCTCTTTTGTCAACTGTTGCTGTCATCTTTTGTTTACTTGCTGCTGCCATAATTTTTATTTGTACATTTTTACGTGGCAGTTTATACCCAGATTGTCACACAATCTATTTTATAACGTAATACGGACAAACCAGTCGTCAGCAATCGATTCTTGAATACTGCTTCTCTGCGATTCTTTTTTCAAGTCACGAACAATATGCTTTCATGTGTCCACCAACACACCCCAAGGCTATACGAATAGCGTTCAGTAAGTAATGCAACACTTTTTATTCTGAAACCAATTTGGTTTTATTCAGGATTCAAATACACTATATTATTCTCCGCTATTTTAGTTACAAAACCTTATTTATCAACACAATCTCTGTTCAGTGCAACAGCCTTACGCCGCCTTACTGGAGGGGGAGGGGGGGGGGCGGGCGTATGCCTGTATGCCCGCATGGTACTACGACTCTATTGGTCGACGTCGGAACCAACGTCTTGCTGCATGAATAACCTCCCCATCATCCACGCATTGCTTTCCGCGGACTGCAGCCCTCATAGGGCCAAACAGATGGAAGTCGGAAGGTGCAAGATCCGGGCTGTAGGATGGATGAGGAAGAACAGCGCAATGAAGCTTTGTGAGCAACTCTCGGGGGCGCCGATTTGTTTGAGGCCCTGATTTGTCATGGAGAAGGAGGTGTTGGTTTGCATTTTTGGGGCGACAAACACGCTCAAGTCGTTTCTTCAGTTTCCTGAGGGTAGCAGAGGACACTTCAGAGATGATCGTTGGATCATGAGGAAGGGCGTCAGAGTAATCCCTTCAGAATCCCTGAAGACCGCAGCCAAGATTTTACCTGCTGAGAGTGCGGCGTTGAACTTTTTTCTTTGGAGGAAAGCTGATGTGGTGCTACTCCATCGATTGCTGTTTTATTTCCAGTTCGAAATGATGAACCCATGTTTGATCACCTGTGAAAGTGTTCGACACAAAAATTGTCGCTATCAGCCTCGTAACGAGGAAGCTTTTCTGCACAGATAGTCCTTCGTTGCTCTTTATGGTCTTCTACACTCCTGGAAATGGAAAAAAGAACACATTGACACCGGTGTGTCAGACCCACCATACTTGCTCCGGACACTGCGAGAGGGCTGTACAAGCAATGATCACACGCACGGCACAGCGGACACACCAGGAACCGCGGTGTTGGCCGTCGAATGGCGCTAGCTGCGCAGCATTTGTGCACCGCCGCCGTCAGTGTCAGCCAGTTTGCCGTGGCATACGGACCTCCATCGCAGTCTTTAACACTGGTAGCATGCCGCGACAGCGTGGACGTGAACCGTATGTGCAGTTGACGGACTTTGAGCGAGGGCGTATAGTGGGCATGCGGGAGGCCGGGTGGACGTACCGCCGAATTGCTCAACACGTGGGGCGTGAGGTCTCCACAGTACATCGATGTTGTCGCCAGTGGTCGGCGGAAGGTGCACGTGCCCGTCGACCTGGGACCGGACCGCAGCGACGCACGGATGCACGCCAAGACCGTAGGATCCTACGCAGTGCCGTAGGGGACCGCACCGCCACTTCCCAGCAAATTAGGGACACTGTTGCTCCTGGGGTATCGGCGAGGACCATTCGCAACCGTCTCCATGAAGCTGGGCTACGGTCCCGCACACCGTTAGGCCGTCTTCCGCTCACGCCCCAACATCGTGCAGCCCGCCTCCAGTGGTGCCGCGACAGGCGTGAATGGAGGGACGAATGGAGACGTGTCGTCTTCAGCGATGAGAGTCGCTTTTGCCTTGGTGCCAATGATGGTCGTATGCGTGTTGGGCGCCGTGCAGGTGAGCGCCACAATCAGGACTGCATACGACCGAGGCACACAGGGCCAACACCCGGCATCATGGTGTGGGGAGCGATCTCCTACACTGGCCGTACACCACTGGTGGTCGTCGAGGGGACACTGAATAGTGCACGGTACATCCAAACCGTCATCGAACCCATCGTTCTACCATTCCTAGACCGGCAAGGGATCTTGCTGTTCCAACAGGACAATGCACGTCCGAATGTATCCCGTGCCACCCAACGTGCTCTAGAAGGTGTAAGTCAACTACCCTGGCCAGCATGATCTCCGGATCTGTCCCCCATTGAGCATGTTTGGGACTGGATGAAGCGTCGTCTCAGGTGGTCTGCACGTCCAGCACGAACGCTGGTCCAACTGAGGCGCCAGGTGGAAATGGCATGGCAAGCCGTTCCACAGGACTACATCCAGCATCTCTACGATCGTCTCCATGGGAGAATAGCAGCCTGCATTGCTGCGAAAGGTGGATATACACTGTACTAGTGCCGACATTGTGCATGCTCTGTTGCCTGTGTCTATGTGCCTGTGGTTCTGTCAGTGTGATCATGTGATGTATCTGACCCCAGGAATGTGTCAATAAAGTTTCCCCTTCCTGGGACAATGAATTCACGGTGTTCTTATTTCAATTTCCAGGAGTGTATTAGGCGGAGAGGAACCCAGCTGGCACACACCTATGAACGTCAAGTGGTGAACGAATGTGTCAGCACTACCAACAGAGATGTCCAGTTGTGCAGGAGGTGCCCAACTGTGATTCGTCGATCACCTCGAATGAGTGTGTCCTCACGTTCGAACACTGCAGCAGTCAGAGCTGTGCACGAGAGAGGCCGGACAGGTTTGCGCGACCTGCGATGGTGACACACGCCACGCCCAACGACTCACAGTGCTTTTGTTCACTGCCGGATCTCCGTAGACACTCTTCACGCGATCATGAATATCTACTCTGCTCTGGCTTTTCGCTAAAAGCAACTCAATGACAGCACTGCTTAGAGCGCACCTTCTTTATAGACGCCATTTTGAAGACGACGAGTGGCGCCGCCATCTGTCGGAGCTTCATGGAACTACGGGTGAAGCGGCTGTATTCCTTGATGTCCCATAACAAATTCCTCAATTTTTTCAACCGCAGTCGACCTCGCCCATTCTGCACACACTGGCAAAGTCGACCGCGAATCTCGCTTTCGAAGAACAGCGGCATGTCAACATCGATCAACCGTTCGGTGATGCTTGTGTTCTTTTTAACCATTCTACCTAGGAAATCATGCTACATTTTAATAGAAATCAAGGACCAGAAAGTATGTGCTCGGGTATACACTCTGGAATTCCCAAAAATCTCTGCGAGAAGTTGTACATCGGTATCCATATACGATCTAGCATAATCCCATAAATTAGATATGTCGAATTCCTTCCAAACATTTACCTTATACTCATACTCCACATCCATCAAGACAGTGCCTGTGAGTTTATGGAGAATGCTGTTATGTGGGTAAAGTGGTTTCGTTAAGTGCTGATCCAAAGTATTCGTAAGGAAAGAATCCCCCTCCTTCGTCACAAGCTGAAACTTTGCATCATCAGGATATGCAGCTCTGTTCATATGCTTATGCTCCCGACGTATTATCATAGCAAGTTTATGAAGAGATGCTTGGATGAGCTAGCGATGACACTGACCTTGTCATCTTTTAAGCCAAAATCACCCAAGTGCTCAGCAAGAAAGTGAGCATCATACCAGATCAAATTATGGAAGATTACGGGTATCTATCGTGGTAGCTGCTATTTTAAGTTGCATACGGTGTGGGCTGCGCTGCGGAACTTCCCTGTTTAAGATGACAGTGATATCTACGTGGAGGTTGCGGCTCTCTATGCACAAAAGCGACAATGGACTGCCTACTCGTATAAGACATCATTTTCTGGCGAGTTGGTACTGGAATGTTGTCGCGGTAAATGCGTTCAATTTCCCACGCAAGTTACTTTCGGACCTGCGCTCATATGAGCCAATTACGTCACACATTCCAGATTTCTGGAGAAGGAAAAGGAAAAGATAACGCTAGAAGCTAGCGTAGACAGTTCTGCCGTACCATGTCATAATCCTCGGGTGGTCAAGACACTGAGAGGCTGATCAGAAAACTGATTCTGCAATATTTCACTTACGTTTTACTCATACATCCCGTACCAGGTGCAGTAGAAACCAATAAATTGGGTGCTGTGTTAGCCATACCTTCAACATGTGTAAGTCATAAAATCAAGAGTCAGAAACAATGCAGATGTTTCTTAACTAAACTTGATATCGTCTGATCAGATATGCAGCTACTGATAAATATTTGCCATGAACGAAGAATGCACTTAGTACAAACTGCTACTAAAATGTGCACCTACATGTCAGTTTAAAACGAAATACATGTTTATTTACTTAATATCTGAAGTGATCCATTACATACTAGCGTTTATGTTGTCAGTTAATACCATAGAGACACGTACTGCAAATGTGAGAACATACGTAGTTAATCAGGTAATCAAATAACAAGTTTCCAGAAAAATTATCTGCACTTATGAGTGCTACATGTGGTTTATTACGACAATACTGAAATATGTGAAAGATAACAGATAATAGATTTCGGGAACACTGATGCAAATTCTTGTCAAATTACTGCAGGATGTAGACGAAATATTTGTGGAGCATTAATTTTCTGTTACGATTTTCAGGAAGAAAGCCACTTGAGAAAGCGTAAAATTCGTACCTTTGCAATTATTCTGGTTCTCTGAGAGTCTGCCTGATCTCATAGTTCCCTGTTTCAGTTTTTGTTATTATCCATGACATTAAGTTAATAATCATGGGTAATCACATAAGAGCGATCGAAATGTTTTGCCAAAGCTCAACATGGTGACGATGCAATCTTCAGGATTCTGTAGGCACGCAGCAATTCTGTAGACCAGAGTTCTATATGCGGGTAGCATGGAGATCTCTGGCTTTACTACATTTTAAATCGGAGTTCTTCCGTTACTTCTTTGCCAGGCGTTGATTAAGATAATAGTGGATATTGTCGAAAGCTATGGTTTTTATGGATTTAACGTGAGAAGAGCATCGATAAAGTTTTGTGACGGACATGTTTTGGACCCTCCTTAGCCAGTATCTCTTACGTATCAGCACAAAACTGTACATATTTTGTTTATTTTTCTTTCCTCCAATTGCCTTCAGTTATCTTGTGATTTATTATGTCTATGAGTAGTAAAATGTAATGAGAAAGAGTTATGTGTAAGGAAGGTGTTGTTTCGATTTGTAATATTATCGGCAATGTATCTGTGTATTTTGTTTACGTTTAAGTTTAGACTCAGTAAAAGTTTCACGAACGAAAAGGAGACAGTTGACTGACGAGGTCGTTCAAGGCGGGACTGTGTTGTGTAGGACAGGAAACTGCGAGTATTTGTGATTTTTAGCGTGGTCGTGCGGTAGCGTTCTCGCTTCCCACGCCCGGGTTCCCGGGTTCGATTCCCGGCGGGGTCAGGGATTTTCTCTGCCTCGTGATGGCTGGGTGTTGTGTGCTGTCCTTAGGTTAGTTAGGTTTAAGTAGTTCTAAGTTCTAGGGGACTGATGACCATAGCCGGCCGGAGTGGCCGAGCGGTTAAAGGCGCTGCAGTCTGGAACCGCACGACCGCTACGGTCGCAGGTTCGAATCCTGCCTCGGGCTTGGATGTGTGTGATGTCCTTAGGTTAGTTACGTTTAAGTCGTTCTAAGTTCTAGGGGACTTATGACCACAGCAGTTGAGTCCCATAGTGCTCAGAGCCATTTGAACCATTTTTTTGATGACCATAGCTGTTAAGTCCCATAGTACTCAGAGCCATTTGAACCATTTTTGTGATTTTTAGAAAAGTCAGTTTGTGAAAAGAAGAGTTATTTTAATAGTTTGAATATAAGGAACAATTTGGAGAATACTATTTCAACTTGATTTACACTGAGCAGCCAACCACACCTCGCTTTCGTCATATAAATAGCGATCTATAGACAATGATCTTTGTTGTTTTGCGTTACTGGCAAGTAGAAATTTTACTGATCTTATTCGGAACACCAAATTGTCATTTACTTCGTACAGAAATTTGTTTAGAAGATTGAAAACCACGTTCCCACCCTCTGAGTGGAATGGTAGTCCGACGTCTAGGTATCTTAATACGTAATTAAGCTGCCGTCATTCTTAAAGTGCAATATCTGTGTTTTCTAGCCCGACGAGATCCAGTCCCATATCAAGACTGAAAAACAGTTAAAGATTTTTTTCGAAAAAAAGTTCTGCCGCTAATCGATGCGGATGCGATGAGGCAGCCGTAAATTTTTGTTTCGGGGTATTGCAGCAGATCGGCGATCTTGGAGAACAGCAGAGCGTATATCCTCCGCGGCAGAGGAGACATAGAGTGTAAACATATACACTCCTGGAAATTGAAATAAGAACACCGTGAATTCATTGTCCCAGGAAGGGGAAACTTTATTGACACATTCCTGGGGTCAGATACATCACATGATCACACTGACAGAACCACAGGCACATAGACACAGGCAACAGAGCATGCACAATGTCGGCACTAGTGTATATCCACCTTTCGCAGCAATGCAGGCTGCTATTCTCCCATGGAGACGATCGTAGAGATGCTGGATGTAGTCCTGTGGAACGGCTTGCCATGCCATTTCCACCTGGCGCCTCAGTTGGACCAGCGTTCGTGCTGGACGTGCAGACCGCGTGAGACGACGCTTCATCCAGTCCCAAACATGCTCAATGGGGGACAGATACGGAGATCTTGCTGGCCAGGGTAGTTGACTTACACCTTCTAGAGCACGTTGGGTGGCACGGGATACATGCGGACGTGCATTGTCCTGTTGGAACAGCAAGTTCCCTTGCCGGTCTAGGAATGGTAGAACGATGGGTTCGATGACGGTTTGGATGTACCGTGCACTATTCAGTGTCCCCTCGACGATCACCAGTGGTGTACGGCCAGTGTAGGAGATCGCTCCCCACACCATGATGCCGGGTGTTGGCCCTGTGTGCCTCGGTCGTATGCAGTCCTGATTGTGGCGCTCACCTGCACGGCGCCAAACACGCATACGACCATCATTGGCACCAAGGCAGAAGCGACTCTCATCGCTGAAGACGACACGGCTCCATTCGTCCCTCCATTCACGCCTGTCGCGACACCACTGGAGGCGGGCTGCACGATGTTGGGGCGTGAGCGGAAGACGGCCTAACGGTGTGCGGGACCGTAGCCCAGCTTCATGGAGACGGTTGCGAATGGTCCTCGCCGATACCCCAGGAGCAACAGTGTCCCTAATTTGCTGGGAAGTGGCGGTGCGGTCCCCTACGGCACTGCGTAGGATCCTACGGTCTTGGCGTGCATCCGTGCGTCGCTGCGGTCCGGTCCCAGGTCGACGGGCACGTGCACCTTCCGCCGACCACTGGCGACAACATCGATGTACTGGACCTCACGCCCCACGTGTTGAGCAATTCGGCGGTACGTCCACCCGGCCTCCCGCATGCCCACTATACGCCCTCGCTCAAAGTCCGTCAACTGCACATACGGTTTACGTCCACGCTGTCGCGGCATGCTACCAGTGTTAAAGACTGCGATGGAGCTCCGTATGCCACGGCAAACTGGCTGACACTGACGGCGGCGGTGCACAAATGCTGCGCAGCTAGCGCCATTCGACGGCCAACACCGCGGCTCCTGGTGTGTCCGCTGTGCCGTGCGTGTGATCATTGCTTGTACAGCCCTCTCGCAGTGTCCGGAGCAAGTATGGTGGGTCCGACACACCGGTGTCAATGTGTTCTTTTTTCCATTTCCAGGAGTGTACATACTCTGTGGGAAACACAGGTTAGACAAGCGAATATATCCGTGACTTAGAATACGTTGCTTCCAACCCGACTCCCATATCTGTTTACATCACGTAACAACATTATGATTATCCTAATAACAGAAAAACTGAGACGAATTGCACGATCACTGGTAGTGATTATTTTAAGAAATAATTCGGAGTGTTAATTTGCATGTCAGTTGCATTAGAAGCATATCATTTTCCCTCCACCGAGAGGAATCCGCTGATATAATCGATGTGCGGCATTTACACCAGAGTTTATACATTGATTAATGTCTTTTTCCTTCTTTCTTTCTCACACCTAGACACCACGAGAACTATTTATTTAAATAAATTTTGAGAGAACTAAAGATGGAATTAAAGTGTGGAGTAATTTATTCAGATAAAATTGAAACTAGATATTGTTGGAAGCGTAACAGAAGATTTCGTTTGGTTGACAGCAGTTTTGAGTTTAGACTACATATAGATGTGCCATTAACTTTCACTACATTCAGTTACTAATGAATATTACGATTAATTTAACTCCTGTTAGAATTCAGATCGTAGAATGCAGTTAGTACACACAATAATCGAGACTTCGTTATTACGACTAAGCTGAACTTTTGCTACATTAATATGCCGTATCGCGACAGAAAACTTATTAATTTCACTTGTTCTCTGTATAATCATCCCAGAAAACATATCTGAGGAACTCACCCACTCATCTACTTTCGCATCCTACTGTTAACTGACAACAGTTATCCCCATAGCAGCAAATACAGTACTTTATATATTTTATCTGGTATGTGTTTTATTATATTCTTTGTTGTAAGTTTTTGTGTTGGGTGTAGCTGTGTATCGTGTGGATCGCATTAGTCAGGCGTAGGGAGATAAGCTAGCTGCCAGATATCAGAATGAGTACATCCGCTCAGGTCGGAAGCTTTCCGTATCAAGTGGAGTTTGACAGAAGCGGTATGTTTCGTCAACAAGGTGTTGTGAAGTATACATCCTTTGCTGACGTATTACATATAAGTGGTAGTATAGTGTGTTCAGAGCATGTGTTCTAATGCGGGCATGGTTGTGTGTGATGTCCTTAGGTAAGTTAGGTTTAAGTAGTTCTAAGTTCTAGGGGACTGATGACCTCAGATGTTAAGTTCCATAGTGGTCAGAGCCATTTGAACCATTTGTGTTCCAATGAGGAAAGAATAGAGACTACGCACATATTTGTTGATTACAGTAGTAGCATATTGTAAAGCACGCCAGTTGTTTAGAAGCGCTGCAAAATTTCATGAAACAATCCTAACCCGAATGATAACAAACAAAGAAAACAGAAACCAGTTGTAGGACCGTTATAGTGTCATATAACAAACTGTTACGCTAGTGCCAAAATTCATTATAATGATTTTCTACCCAGCCGAATATTTTCAAATCTATTATTATGACGATGTTTTTGATGTGGTCTTTAGTAAAAAGACTGTTTTCATGCAGGACTGCACGCTTCGTCTCTTTATAACTATTTCAAACTAATTTTTTTTAATATAATTACTGTAGGCAATTCAATAGAATATAAATATCTATGCAGTGAGCTTTAGGATGCACAGAACGTGAATTCTGTCCGCAACAACTCCTGCAGCTAAAGTCACATGATTTTGGGACGGCGCATTTTAACCCGTATAGTGATAAGCGTATTTGGAGTGTTATTACTTCACTGCTACACATAGATCACCTTCAAAGCACCGTTAAATTTTGTATGCATGATTTACAGATAGCTTAATAATTTGATACCAGGAACTGAAGTTCTCTTAAAGATGTAAAAGCAATGGTATTGTGCTTTTCCACCACAGTATCCTAACCCCTATTCAACTTTATTTACGTTTCTTTCATTAACGGGATAAGAAGTGAACAGCCGAAACATTTGTTTTCGTTTTCTATTGCACTTATCCATATCGTCGAGTATCCTTTTCAAGTAATTGCGTTACAATGACACTGTAGACGGCGCCGAAGCGTCATGAAGAAACAACACATTTGGAACTATGAAATTTTTATAGTAAACACGGTAAACGATTTGCAACGGTAAATACGGTACGCAATTTGCACCACCTGCTTGTCTATTATTATTTTCAATTTTTCTCCCTTCAACCTTCCGCTTTTTGTAGACAAGTACAGTATCTGTAATATTTTTTGTCATTTCATCAGAAAAGTAAAACCATAAAGTATGCACAAAAAAATAAAAAATACGAGATCAGTGCTGGAATTTTGGATTAGTAAAAGAAATGACAGATAACTTCTTTTCTATTTTCTATATCACTGATTCATATTGTCGAATCTGTTCTAATTAATTACGTTACAATGACACTGCATAAGAAACTGTTTCACGTAGAAATACTTACATTCACCCAAGGGCTCGAGAACCTGCATAAATTGGAGGAAATTAATCAGATGTCATGTATAAATTTTATCTTCGTGTGAACACAGCACCAGTATGTTCCCATTGACAGGTAGTCTACTCAGACACACTTGTAAATTGATCTAGCACTTATCCCGCAGCAACGACAATACTGCACCACGGCTGTTACTAAAACTCAAACGTGCAGAAACGTACATAAAACAAGGGGAATACGCGTAACCTTCAAGTTTCACTATTACCGCAAATTATCCAAGCAGCGCCGTCCGAAAATCGCGTGACTGTCCCGGTTCGATGTTCAGAACGTGTGCAGTGGGCTGTGCTAGATATATAAATATATGTGAGTAGGAAGAACATAGCCTGATCATACTCTATGATCAGGCTTTGGTCTTCCTACTCAGATTTCCTCCACACGCTTCCTTCCATTACCAAAGTGACATTTTCTTGATGCCTCCAGATGTGCCCCATAATGCATCCCTTCTTTTTGTCAAGTTCTACCACAAATTTGTTTCTTCTTCCAGTTCGATTCTGTACCTCGTCATCAATTATTTCATCTACCCACCTAATATTCAGTGTTCTCCTGTATCACATTTCATAAGCTTCTATTCTCTTCTTGTCTGAACTTTTATCACTTCTGTGCAAAGCATAACTCCAGACAAATATCTTCAGAAAATGCTTCTGACACTTCAGTTTGTATTTGATGTTAATAAATTTTTCTTTTTCGGAAGTACATATCGCTATTGCCAGCCCTTCATTTTGGTCACAGTTATTTTGCTGCTCAAATAACAAAACACATCTACTACTGTATGCACTGTGTCTCATTTCCTAATGGAACTGCCTCATTATCAATTCTATTATCCTTCTTTTAATTTTGTTGATATGATTCTATAACATTTGTTCAACACATTATCTATTCCGGTTCAACTGTTCTTCCACGTCCTTTACCGTATTACAGTGTCACCGACAAACTTCGAAGTTATTATTATTATTATTTCACGCCGGATATCATTATTTTCTTATATTTCTCCTTGGTTTGCTTTACTGATTACTTAATATACAGAATGAACATCTAGGGTAGGCTACAACCGATTCTCACTCTATTATCAACTTCTGTTTCCCTTTTATGTTCTCCGAATCTACTGCAGTCTGCTTTTTGTACAAGTTGTAGGACACCTTTCGCAAATTTTATGACCCCTACCTTCAAAATTTCGAAGACTGTATTACAGCCAACATAGTCAAAAACCTTCTCTAAATGTACGACTGCTTTAATCGTAGGTTTGCCTATATCCACTTTGTCTTCTAAGATAAATCGTAGGGTTATTATTGCCCCCGAAATCCAAAATGATCTTCCCCGAGGATGGCTTCAAATCAGCATTCAATTTTTCTGTAAATAATTACAGTTAGTATTTATCAACTGTTTCACTTAAAACTGACGATTCTGTAAAAATCACACCTGTAGACGCCTACCTTTCTGGGATTTGGAATTATTCTTTTTGAAGGGTGAGGGATTTCGCTTACCTCTGGTAATCTTCGTACCAGGTGGAATATGTCTTCCAATTATTTCAGTAAGTCTGTGGGAATGTCACCTACTCCAGATGCCTTGTTTCGACTTAATGTCTTTCATTGCCCTGTAAAATTCTTCTCACAGTATTATGTCACCTATCTCCTCTTCATCGATTCCCTCTTCCTTTTCCATAGTATTGTGCTGAAGTTCGTTTTCTTTGTTTAGTCCTGCATTTCCCCCCACATTTCCATTTCCTTTCGTTGCTTGTCGTCTGAGCTCTTGAAATTTATAATTTGCTTTTCTTTTCTCCAATGCTACTTTATATTTGCTATAGGCGGCTCCTACCTCTCCCATTGTTGTGCAAGCTTCAACAACCTTGCGTTTCTCTTTTAGCTATATCCGCTTTTCGTTTTTGCACTTTCTACAGCCTTTATTCACTTTTTCATCTGCTGCAGTTTTCCGTTTTCTAGTTTCATCAATTAAATTCAAAATGTGTTGTCCGACGATTGCTACTGAGCCTGGTAGTTTGCCTATTTGATCCTCGACTGCCTTCACTATTTCATTTCTCAAAGCTAACCATTCGTGGTCAGTTCTCAATCAAAAGTAGCATCACATAGTTGTAAAAATGAAGTACTAACAAAATGTCAATTTGGTTTTCAGAAAGACTTTTCAACAGAAAATGCTATATATGCTTTCAGTGATCATATATTAAACGCATTGAATGAACGAACATCACCCATTGGGATATTTTTTTATCTCTGAAAGGCTTCTGATTGCGTGAATCATGAAATTCTTATAGATAAGCTTAAGTATTGTGGTATGAGAGGGACAGTACACAAATGATTTAATTCACATTTAACTGGAAGAAAGCAAAAGGTTGAAATTAACAATACAGATAGTCTGAAAAATCAGCAGATTCCTCTAACTGAGGATGTATCAAGAATGGTGTCCCACAGGGTTCACTCTTGGGTCCCTTATTGTTCTTAATATGGTTGGTTGGTTGTTTTGGGGTAGGAGACCAGACAGCGAGGTCATCGGTCTCATCGGATTAGGGAAGGAAGTCGGCCGTGCCCTTTGAAAGGAACCATCCCGGCATTTGCCTGGAGCGATTTAGGGAAATCACGGAAAACCTAAATCAGGATGGCCGGACGCGGGATTGAACCGTCGTCCTCCCGAATGCGAGTCCAGTGTCTAACCACTGCGCCACCTCGCTCGGTTTCTTAATATGTATTAATGATTTGCCACTCTGTATTCATGAAGATACAAAACCAGTTCTTTTTTGCTGGTGATCCAAGTACAGGTATAGTAATCACATCCAACAAGCAAGAATCGGCCAAGGAAATTGTAAATAATGTCTTTCAGAAAATTGTTAAGTGATTCTCTGTAAATGGACTCTCAGTAAATTTTGAGAAAACACAGTTTCACAATACTGTACAGTAAATGGCATAACACCATTGGTAAATATAGACTATGAACAGAACTCTGTTGCTAAGACAGAACTGATGAGAAATGGAATTGGAAGAAATACATCGATGATCTGCTGAAATGGCTAGGTTCAGTTACTTATGCTATTAGGGTTATTTCAAATTTTGGTGATAAACATAACAGTAAATTATCCTACTATACCTGTTTTAATTCACTGCTTTCATATGGCATCATATGATGCTAAGACACAACTGATGAGAAATGGAATTGGAAGAAATACATCGATGATCTGCTGAAATGGCTGGGTTCAGTTACTTATGCTATTAGGGTTATTTCAAATTTTGGTGATAAACATAACAGTAAATTATCCTACTATACCTGTTTTAATTCACTGCTTTCATATGGCATCATATGATGCTAAGACACAACTGATGAGAAATGGAATTGGAAGAAATACATCGATGATCTGCTGAAATGGCTGGGTTCAGTTACTTATGCTATTAGGGTTATTTCAAATTTTGGTGATAAACATACCAGCAAATTATCCTACTATACCTGTTGTCATTCACTGCTTTCATATCGCATCATATTTTGGGGCAATTCGTCATCAAGAGAGAAAGTATTCATTTCACAAAAGCGTGTAATCAGAATAATAGCTGGAGCCCACCCAAGATCATCTTGCAGACATTTATTTAAGGAACTCGAAATATTCACAGTACCTTCGCAATACGTATATTCACTTACGAAATTTGTTATTAATAACCAATCCCAATTCAAAAGTAACAGCGAAGTGTATAGCTACAACACTAGAAGAATGGATGATCTTCAATATTCTGTATTAAATCTCACTTTGGCACAGAAAGGGGTGAATTAAGTTGCCACAAAAATCTTTGGTCATTTGCCAAATAGCATTAAAAGTCTAACAGACAGCCTACCAACATTTAAAAAGCAGTTAAAAGAATTTCTCAATGACAACTCCTTCTACTCAAAAGATGAATTTTTGGATATGAAGTAGTAACTGCAAAAAAAAGTTTATTAATTATTTCGTGTAAAGAAAACTTATGTTAAAGTGACACGTACCATATCATTACGAAATATCGTATTCATGATCTATGGAACAAGAATTAGTGTATGTATGTTTGTATGTCGTATTCTGTTCCCCAGTTTCAATCATTTTCTAAAGCTGCCTATGGAATTCTCAACAACCAGAGATTCTTTCTCTTCATCCTATTTCTCTCGCCATAATTTTCTACCATTCTAGAATTTCTTCAGTTTTAATCTACAGTTTATAATCAATAAATTACATGTAAAGTCCACATCCACTTCTACAAATGTTTTGCAATTTGAAATGTCGTTCCGAGACCTCTGTCTTACCTTTATATAGCCCATCTGAAATCTTACGGTGTCTCCAGATCTCTTCCACAGATACAAATTTGTGTTGCGGTCTTCAGTCTGAAGAGTGGGTTGATGTAGCTCTCCATGCTACTGCCTCAGTGCAAGCCTCTTCATCTCCGAATAACTATTGCAGTTGAATCTGCTTACTGTATTCATCCCTCGGACTCCCACTACGATTTTAATCCCCCCCCCCTCCACACACACGCACACACACACACACACACACACACACACACACACTCTTCCCTCCAATACTACACTGCTGATCACTTCGCCTCTCAGAATGCGTTCTATCATATGATCCCTTCTTTTTGTCAATTGCTAAATGAAATTTCATTTCTTCCCAGTTCTATTCAGCACCTCCTCATTAGTTACGGTATCTACCCATCTAATCTTCCGCACACTTCTGTAGCACCTCATTTCATAAGCTTCTATTGTCTTCTTGTATAAACTGTTTATCGTCCACGTTTCACGTCCATCTATATCTACATACATACTTCGCAAGCCATCATATGGTGGGTGGCGGAGGGTATCTTGTACCACTATTTGTCACTTCCTTTCCTGTTCTCGCAAACACGCAGGGGGAAAAACAACCGTCTATATGCCTCAGTATGAGTCCAAATTTCTCGTGTCTTATCTTCGTGGTCCTTACGCGAAACGTGTTTTGGCGGCAGCAGAATCATTCTGCAGTCAGCTTCAGATGCCAGTTCTCTACATTTTCTCAATAGCGCCCTTCGAAAAGAACGTTACCTTCCCTCGTGGAATTCCCATTTGGGTTCCCGAAGCATCTCCACAATACTTGTGTGTTGTTCGAACCTACTGGTAACAAATCTATCAGCCCACTTCTAAATTGCTTCGATGCCTCTCCTGAATCCGACCTTTGCGGATCACAAACACTCGAACACTACTCAAGAACAGGTCGCACTAGCTTCCTATATGCGGTCCCCTTTACAGACGAGCTATACTTTCCCATAATAGGCTACTCCCAATAAACCGAAATCGACCATTTGCCTTCCATGCCACAATGCTCACACGCTTCTTCTGTTTCATAATGCTCTGTAACGTTACGGTCTTGTATTTAAACGACGTGACTCTGTCAAGTAGGACACTACTAATGCTGTATCCAAACATTAAGGCTGTGTTTTTCCTACGCATCCGCATTAGCTCATATTTTTCTACTTTTTTGAGAGCTAGTAGCCATTCATCACACCAACTAGATTTTTTATCTAAGTCATCTTGAATCCTCCTATAATCACACAACCTCGACACCTTCCCGTACCTCACAGCATCATCTTCAGACAACCGCAGATTGATGCGCATCCTGTCAGCCGTATCATTTATGTACGCAGAAAATAATAGCGGTCCTGTCACACTTCCCTGTCGTACTCTTGACGACACCATTGTCTCTGACGAACATTCCCCGTCGAGGACAGCATAGTGGGCAGTGTTACTTAAAATGTCTTCGAATCACTCGCATATCTTTGAACCTATTCCATCTGCTTGTACCTCCGTTAACAGTCTGCAGTGGGGAGCACCGTGTCAGATGCTTTCCGGAAATCTATAAATATGGAATATGTCTGTCGCCCTTCATCCGTAATTCGCACAATATATGTGAAAAAAGGTCAGGCTGAGTTTCTCACGAGCTTTCTAAAATCGTGCTGATTCGTTGACATACTCATTTCGGTATCAAGGAAATTTATTACATTCGAATTCAGAGTACGTTTAACAATTCTCCAGCAAACCGTTGTTGAGGATACTACCCTGTAACTTTGCGGGCTTGCCCTTTTAACCTACTTTTTTTTTCAGTCGCTTGGGAATTTGCACTGGGCGAGAGATACGCGATAAATAAAAGCTAAGTAAGGCGCCAATGTCGGGGAGTAATCTTTGTAAAACCGAATTGTGATTGCATATGGACCTGGCGAGTTATTTGTTTTCAACTCTTTCAGTTGGCCGGCCGCTGTGGCCGAGCGGTTCTAGTCGCATCAGTCCGGAACCGCGCTGCTGCTACGGTCGCAGGTTCGAGTCCTGTCTCGGGCATGGATGTGTGTGATAGGTTAGTTAAGTTTAAGTAGTTCTAACTCTAGGGGACTGATGACCCCAGATGTTAAGTCCCATAGTGCTTAGAGCCATTTAAACCATTTTTTCACTTTTCTCTACGCCAGGGTTGCTTAATACTGTGTCATCTATTTGGGACTCTGCGAGATGGTCAGACGACGGTATGTTTGTGCGTTTCTCTTGCGCGAACGATTTTTTAAATACGAAATTTAAAACTTCGGCTTTCATTTTGCTGTCTACTATTGCTTCAGTACACTGGTCAAAGAGTGACTGGATGAAATTCTTAGATCCACTCAGCGATTTTACACAGAACCAAAACTTTTCTCGGCCAGAACTTTTTGCTAAGGTATGGCAGTGTTAGTTCCCGTATGCTTCGCGCTTAGATCTTTTCCCAGACACATGAGTCTCTACAAATCTTTGCGTGTTGACATTCCCTTTTGAATCGAGAGTGCAGCAGCCTTAGCTTCCTCAGCATTTTCAGAATTTCGTGGCTACAGCACGATGGGTCTATCAGTCCTTAACTCACCCACTAAGCACATACTTGTCCAGAGCATGGTTTACAGTCTCCTTGCCCATAATTCCTCTACGCGATGGCCAGCCACGGCATGCGAGCCGAGTGGGCGGCCGCAGGCTGGCCAAGGCTCCGCCTGCATCGTCTATGCTCGTTCCTCCAGACATGACCGAGAAAACAGTTATATAATTGCTTCGCCTCCATGGGCAACGAATCCACAACCTCCATTCGGGTGCACATTTCGTTCGACCCCAGCAGGAATCTAAAATTAGCGAGCATGGAGGACATGAATAGGGACTGCGAATAGGTGGTGCTACGCTATGTGCTTAAAAGTATCCGGACACCCCCCAAAACATACATTTTTCTTATTAGGTGCATTGTGCCGCCACCAACTGCCAGGTACTCCATATCAGCGACCTCAGTAGTCATTAGACATCGTGAGAGACCAGAAGGGGGCGCTCCGCGGAACTCACGGACTTTGAACGTGGTTCGATGATTCGGTGTCACTTGTGTCATACATCTGTAAGTGAGATTTCCGCGCTCCTAAACATCCCTATGTTCACTGTTTCCGATGTGACAGTGAAGTGGAAACGTGAAGGGACACGTACAGCACAAAAGCGTACAGGCCGACCTCGTCTGTTGACTGACAGAGACCGCCGACAGGTGAAGAGGGTCGTAATGTTTAATAGGCAAACATCTATCCAGACCATCACACAGGAATTCCAAACTGCATCAGGATCCACTGCAAGTACTATGACAAGTAGGTGGGAGGTGAGAAACTTGGATTTCATGGTCGAGCAGCTGCTCGTAAGCCACGTATCACGCTGGTAAATCCCAAACGATGCCTCGCTTGGTGTAACGAGCATAAGCACAGTGCAAAAACGATGTGTGGAGTGACGAATCACAGTACACAATGTGGCGATCCTATGGCAGGGTGTGGGTGTAGCGAATGTCCGGTGAACTTCATCTGCCGGCCAGTGTGGCCGAGCGGTTCTAGGCGCTTCAGTCTGGAACCGCGCGACCGCTACGGTCGCAGGTTCGAATCCTGCCTCGGGCATGGATGTGTGTCATGTCCTTAGGTTAGTGAGGTTTAAGTAGTTCTAAGTTCTAGGGGACTGATGACCTCAGCAGTTAAGTCCCATAGTGCTCAGAGCCATTTGAACCATTTTTTTGAACTTCATCTGCCAGCGTGTGTAAGTAAAATTCGGAGGTGGTAGTGTCGTTGTGTGGTCGTGCTTTTCATGGAGGGGGCTTGCAGCTCTTGTTGTTTTGCGTGGTACTATCGCAGCACAGGCCTACATTGATGTTTTAAGCACCTTCGTGCTTCCCACTGTTGAAGAGCAATTCGGGGATGGCGACTGCATCTTTCAACACGATCGAGCACCTGTGCGTAATGCACAGCCTGTGGCGAAGTGGTTGCTCGACAATAACATCCCTGTCATGGAGTGGCCTGCACAGAGTTCTGACCTGAATCCTACAGAACACCTTTGAACGCCGACTTCGTGCCAGGCCTCACCGACCAACATTGATACCTCTCCTCAGTGCAGCACTCCGTGAAGAATGGGCTGCCATTCCCCAAGAAACTTCCAGCACCTGACTGAACGTACGCCTGCGAGAGTGGAAGCTGTCATCAGGGTTAAGGGGTGGGCCAACACCATACTGGATGGAGGGCGCCATAAACTTGTAAGTCATTTTCAGCCACGTGTTCAGATACTTTTGATCGCATAGTGTATGTGGATGTGTGAATCGGCCGAGGAGAGTGCCGAGATGGTCCGCGCATTTTCAAGAAATATTCTGTTCGGATGGCATTGTGGTTGTCGCAACTGCCTAATGAGCCTAAGCTTGCTGGTTCCAGTCCCGGTCCTGCACACATCTTCACTCGTCGTCATTGATTCCGCATTAAGTCCCGATGCAGCTGATATCAATATTTCCTCCCTATTTCTTTCCTTTCTGCCCCTTCCATCTTCAATTTACATAATATTTCATTCAGTACCGTGATGTGGCTATTTTCGATCGCGCAATTCTTTTCAGTTCGGCAAAATCGTGGTGTCAATAGCATTCGCTATTTTTTCGTGGTATGAAGGGCCTTGACAGGTCCAATGGCAGTTTCACAGTCCAGCGATCTGTTGTCACAAGTCCTTAAAAATTATTGGAAATGACAGAAGAGAGGAATGAGAATTCTCGCATAAGTAACAGACACTGTAAATTTACTAAAGAACGATATTACAATATGCAGAAAAAAATTTAAATACTTAATTGACAACGAAGAGAAAAAAATCCCAACCATCGACCGGCGAGATGTATTGTGCTGTTCTTCAAGAAGCACTTTGTGCTAAATTTGAAGGCACGCAAAACGTGAAGATATTGGTGGTATGAACACTAAAATTTATAATGTCGCACGCGTTATTCCACGGTTAACTGCAACCGTTTTCGATGGAATTGAACGAAGGGTATGTAGGCTTCATATATTACAGCGAAGCTCGTAGGTTAACTCAAATTGCAAGCCTGGAACGATTTTTCGATTTAAAACTCGCTATTGTTGAGTTTATGAAGGCAAAAGGAGTGCAGAAACGAAAATTAGAACATCCGGAATGAATTGCACACCTCGTACTTTAAGTGGACCTGACTACACAGTGCCCACAGTAAGACTCCTGATTTGATGGGGATGCATTTAAAAAGAAAAGAACGTTATAGAAGAGGCACTTTCTGGCAAACACTGTCCATTACCCTAAGCTCTCCGCCAGTAAACAAAACGCGATGTTCAAAGAATTCTTTGTGGACTTGAAAGAATCGCAAAGGTAGTTTACTATACATTTTGAGGACACTGTCAATCTTACAGCTGTTTTCGAGCTGTTTTCGAAACCGTTTCAGTTGAAATGTGCATGTACAGATGTATCTTATTAACCTGCAACGGAATTCCTGTTTTAATGACAAATACATTTACGTTAAAACTTCCAGGATGTCATTGCTGCTTTCTTCAGGTAGAGTTTCCACGTCTTCATAATGAGCTTCCAAAAGTGCTACAGTAATTCGATCGAGATATTTGTGTGAAAGACCTTTTTACGATTATGAAACTAAATAAGTCACGATTAGGTGGCAACTTGAGTGCGAGAAACTGTGAAATTGTCTGTGTCTGTAGGTATGTCGACAGCTTGTACCAGACAAAAATTATGTCTTCGCCACGCCAAAAATAATTAAATTACACTAAAAAATTGCTTTGTTTGTGATCTATCTTGTTAATAAATGTGAAACATAAAGCTTAGTCGTATACAGCGTGACTGCCGAAATCTTGGCCGTACCTGCTCTACGTCCATCACAATGGAACTAAATGATGTTAGTTCATTGTCAGGTGTGATGCTAAGAACTACTTGCTCGCTCTTTCTAGCAGAAATGCTTTCCCAGCCTTATTGACTGATTTATTAACTTTCGTAACCGTAGTCGCTATAGCGACATCATGATCACTAATTCCCGTCTCTATACTGACGTCGTCGTTGAGGTCCGGCCTATTTGTAGCTTCAAGATCTGCGATATTTCCATTGCTGTGGGCCGCCGAACTAGCTACTCGAGACAGTTTTCGGAAAACGTGTTCAAAAGTACATCACAAGACTGTCTGTTTATACCCTCTTGAATGAATCGAAGACTTTATTACAAAAGCGACCCTAGTCAAAAATTTACATTTTTCAGGAGAGCAGAAAACGTTCTAACAAACTCTATAACGTCTTAGTGTCAGTTATAATTTTTATGTGGCTTCTTGGGAATGTCTAAAACATTTTCATGATGCTGTACTAACTTACCTTTCACCGTACCTAATTTGATATTTTTTCAAATTACAGTCCTCACTGACAAAGGCTGTTTTTGTCAGAAAATGTAGCTGGGAGTATGAAGGAATAACTCGATAGTTGCACTAACTATAGTTTATGTTTTGACAGAACAAAAGATTAAGATATGTTAAAGACACATAGAATTGATCAAATAAACGTAATTTGTCCTCTGCGTTACTGTCGCCGGATTCAATTATAGCCAATTTCGGCCCAGCTTCTTCCTCTCCACAAGCACTCAGTGTTTTGAAAAAGTTTTGCCTGTCACTCGGAAAATAAGGGAAAAGTGCTCTCAGGTCTTAAACTTTCGATTTCTTAATCCTGAATACATTTTTGCAAATCTGAAAGTTGAGCCATGAGTAAGGTTCACGTCGTTCTGAAGTGCGGCCGTACGCCAGGGTCCTGTATAACTGTCCCGCACAAAAGTATTATACATCTTTAGCCCTTGCAAGTTACTGTTTTTTGTTTTCTTTTTTCTTCACAGATGGTCTGAAATGGTGGGCAACCGCTTCTTTGATCTTGAAAATAATTGACTGGCATACTTTTCAGATGCGGAAAGGTGTTGGAGATTTTCGAGAAGAGGTTATCACTGTGTCCCAGTCATCAAGTACTATAATGACTTGATCATATTTCTTACGTGAAATTCAAGACAAATTTTGATCATTGGGCAAAAACGAATGAGCTTTCATGGGAAAGGTGTAATGTTGAACATTTTCAGGCTGTGCACTAGCATATAAAGAAAATACATCATGTGCCTCTATTTGAAATCACAAATAAATCTCTTTCCAGACATTACCTACTTACTTTTCAAGTAATGAAACGACGAAGAGATCACTTCGTTCTGCCCTTCTTGAAAACTCCTTCATGATATGTAAACATTCATCTCTGACAAAGTCGCGAACGCCAAAAATATAATACCATAATTGTCTCGCATAAACTATTGAATTATTTGTTAGATGAGGTACAGGAAGATTTCGCATGTAATTAAAAGCTGCAACTGTCACTAAACCCTGTCGAGCATTCTACTTCAAGCGTCATTTTAGTTCATGAAAAGCTTCCGCTTTTCTTAAGTGAACTTCGTTTTGAGCAATCAATCCGGATTTGTCACAGGCGCTAGCAGCAGATACCTGCGTCTCTAAAGCGTCACATGTAGAGCAAGCGTCAAAGCGAGGATATCCAAACGATACACTGAAGATAATGAACACTTCCCTGTAGAGTTTGTGGGGCACATTAATTTGATATTCGTCCAGAACAACTTCGTGCATTATCTTCACAGTTACACACTGAAACGCCAAAGAAACTGGTATACGTAATCAAATATAGAAATTTGTGAACAGGCAAGCCGCGCGGGATTAGCCGAGCGGTCTCAGGCGCTGCAGTCATGGACTGTGCGGCTGGTCCCGGTGGAGGTTCGAGTCCTCCCTCGGGCATGGGTGTGTGTGTTTGTCCATCGGATAATTTAGGTTAGCAGTTAAGTCCCATAAGATTTCACACACATTTGAACATTTTGAACAGGCAAAATACTGCGCTCCGATCGGTTACTGCTGCTACAATGGCAGGTTGTCAAGATTTAAGTGAGTCTGAACGTGGTGTTATAGTCGGCGCTCGAGCGATAGGATACAGCATTTCCGAGGTAGGGCTGAAGTCGGAATTTTCCGGTACGACCATTTCACGAGTGTACCGTGAATATCAGGAATCCGGTAAAACATCAAATCTCCAACATCGCCGCGGCTGTAAAAAGATACTGCAAGAAAGGAAACAACGACGACTAAAGAGAATCGTTCAACGAGACAGAAATGCAAACCTTTCTCAAAGTGCTGCAGATTTCAGTGCTGGGCCATCAACCAGTGTCAGCGTGCGAACCATGCAGTGAAACATCATCGATATGGGCTTTCGGAGCCGAAGGCCCACTCGTGCACCCTTAAGATTGCACTACACAAAGCTTTACGCCTCCCTGGGCCCGTCAGTACCGACAGTGGACTGTTGATGACTGAAAGCATTTTGCCTTGTCGGACGAGTCTCGTTTCAAATTGTACCGAACGGATGGGCATGTACGGGTATGGAGACAACCTCATGAATCTATGGACACTACGTGTCAGCAGGAGACTGTTCAAGCTGCCGGAGGCTCTGTAATGGAGTGGAGCGTGTGCAGCTGGAGTGATATGGGACCCCTGATACGTCTAGACACGACTCTGACAGGTGGCACGTACGTAAGCATCCATTCATGTCCATTGTGCATCCCCACGTATTTGGACAAATCCGGAAGAACAGTGCAACACCCTACACGTCCAGAATTGCTACAGTGTCTCCAGGAACACTCTTCTGAGTTTAAACACTTCCGCTGGCCGCTAGACTCCCCAGACATGAACATTATTGAGCATATCTGGGATGCCTTGCAACGTGCCGTTCAGAAAAGGTCTTCACCCCTCGTATTCTGACGGATTTATGGACAGTCCTGCAGGATTCATGGTGTCAGTCCCTTCCGGCACTACTTCAGACATTAGTCGAGTCCATGCCACGTCGTGTTGCGGCAGTTCTACGTGCTCGCGGGGACCCTACCCGATATTAGGAAGGTGTACCAATTTCTGTGGCTCTTCAGTGTAGTTTCAGGTATATAACTTTTGGACAAATTATTGCGGAATGAGTAATGAGAAACGCTTGGTTTAAATAAAGATGTATGATGTTCATCAAGGTCTCTAAATAGCCGAAGAACTGCACAAAGTCTGTTACTGTGCTTACCTCTCATATTCTTTGGAGAACCGTTGTTTGAGATATGACGCTATTGGACAGTGCATAGTCGACCTCGACAGACCGCGTAAAAACTCATGAATGCCTCTCTACAACCAGCTAACTTTGTTGCAGTAGCATCAGCAGTCACTCGGACTTAATAATAAAAAGAAATTTTGTGTCCAAAGTGGAAGTGGGCAGTGAACCGGTGCCTTCATCATCACTTGCTCCCTCTTCACGCACTGCTTTGTGCAGCCTTCTTTGTTTCACATCATCAACAGTGATAAGACCGGCCAAGTAGCGCTCTTGTGCGTTTTTGACTCCATTATACAGTACTCTGTGAAAAGGTGTTGTCTTTGTTCAGCTGTTGTTTGGAAACAACAGCCTTTTGCATCTGCAACCAAACGGAGCGAAGGTTAGGTCGCCTACATACCTACCCATCAAGAAAAGCGTATGGAGAAATTTCCTAGTGGAAATAAAGAATGTAAACAGTGATTACCTGCAGTGCACTCAAATACGTTTGGCCGGAATTCCCCCATCAACTTCTACTTCTTTATTATATTTTCCTTTTTTTCTTCACGTTTCTGCTTTTTAGGCCACTAAACACTGCCTTTGAAATTCATTACAAAATCACAGATACTGAACCATTACTTGCCAAAGACTAGTCTGGATTAATCCAACAAGTACTACGAAGGCGGCAGTAAATATTGATGATACATTGTCGCCTGCTTTCACACAAAAATAAACCTTGTCAAAACACAGATGCTGTTTTGTCAGAAATTATTTTGAGAAAGGCTGTTTTGTAGAACCACCACATTTTTGAGCCGCAATAACTTAGGACAAGGAACGTTTCTGCAGATCTGATTAGACCAAATGATGAGTCTTTGGAATGGTTACAAGACTGCGATGAAATTACGAAAACGAAAAAGCTGACAAGGGTTGTTTTTGTAATGAATTCTTCCATGCATCTCCTGGTCTATATTCGATAGGTTAAAGTCGCCTCCAACTAGTAGTGCATGCACTGTGTGTTTGCGTGCTGCAGACCATAGACTTTCTTTGATTGACTGTAAAACTGCCACAGCCCAATCGGGTGGCCGGTAAAAACATCCAACAGTTAATTTGGTTCCACCTACAACTGTTATACGCGACCAGATAACTTCACTGTCACACTCAGTTTCAATGTGAATGGACACAATATTTTTGTCAGCTACAATGAACACTGCCACTCTTATGGTGTCTAATATGTTTTACGGTATACGTTCCATAAATCGTTACCGTATTTTGCCACACTTTAATTTTTAAGCAGTTTAAAAAATAATGTTTTTATTATTATGTTGCAAAGCCAGAATAAAAAATTCTTTGTTTAACTGAGTTTTAAAACCCCTGAAACACGTCGTCTGAACTTTCTTCTTCTTCTTCGCTTTCGTCGTCATCGTTGTCCTCTTCATGTATAAGATGGTCTTCACTGCGATGGAGAACGTTACTTACGCCTCACTTCTTGAAAGATTTAACAATAACGTCTTATCTCATTCTAGACCTCGACAGTTTTATCCACTGACATGCTTGTTTGATTGTAGGTCGCTTTAAAGCTCCCTTCAGCGTGAATTCACGCTGAGTTTTATCCATCATACATTCGTTCCATTCCTCCCTCATACACACTTTAAATGGTTTATTTGGTTCAAATGGCTCTGAGCATTATGGGACTTAACTGCTGTGGTCATCAGTCCCCTAGAACTTAGAACTAATTAAACCTAACTAACCTAAGGACATCACACACACATCCATGCCCGAGGCAGGATTCGAACCTGCGACCGTAGCGGTCGCGCGGTTCCAGACTGCAGTGCCTAGAACCGCGTGGCCGCTCCGGCCGGCAAATGGTTTATTTATCGAGACCTTTCCTTCACTCCCACACTCTGTTAATCCATAATTTCATACCAGCCTCATCCATCCAACCCTTGTGACGTACGTGAAAAACTAAACCTGGAGGAATTTCAGAAGGTTCTGTCAATGTTTAGCGCTTGAAAATGATCATTGGATTAAGTTTAGTACTGTCAGCACAACACGAAAGGGCAACAGTACAGAGCATTTTGTCATGTCCACTTGTTTTTAAAGTTACAGTTTTAGCACAGTTCATGGCAACAGTTCTGTGAATCGGCACATCAAATGTCACAGGAGCTTAGTCCACTTTCGCTTTTTGGGTTAATTCCACACTGGTTTTGTTTTGATGTTGAATATTAGAGAGCGATGGGAAGACAATATTTTCTCTTCATAGTCTTGTGGCATTTTCTGAGATCTTTTGGTTTTCGTCCGCATGCTAAGTCCATGACGCTTCACAAACCTGTACCACCAACTAACTCCACCCTTAAAGTCTGTAAAGTTCCACTGTAACATTAGCTTAAGAGCCTGTATTTGAATAATTTTTGTATTAACTCCAATGTCATTTTTATGGTGTCCTTGAATCCATTTCAGTACGTCATCTTCTAGTTTTGACCATTTTGCATGCGGTCCTCTTTTGCACATTTCGTCTTCCTTACTGTTTTAAGTGCTACTTTACTAGCCCGCCAATTGCGAATAGTTTTTTTCTGTTGGTGGAGGACCGAAATTCCGCTCAGCTGCTCTGTTTCCATGTTCCTCTGCATATTCTGCTACTTTAAATTTATAGCCCGCATAATACGAATACCTTTCATTTCTTTCCATTACGAATTGTCGACGCAACTTCCGAAGAAACAAGAGCGTCTTATAGTCCGTAAAATACGGTATATATTTCAGAGTTTTCTGTTTCGGGTTTCAGCCAGTTCGCGGTCCCAAACATAACATTAGCACGAAAACTTTCCTAGAGGGCAGTAAATTCGGGGAAAATGTTAGGAATACTTCGACAATTTACTGATAAAATTTTGACAGTCTACTCTGAATGCAGTCTGATCTCGCTGTTTCCCTATCGACTGACGGGTGTTCATCACAGTACCTAAACCAGTGGTTCCCAACAGGTGGTCCGCGGACCCGCAGGGGTCCACGAGCTATGCCAGAGCGGTCCGCAAGATGCTATTAGAATAAAAAGTATATTAAATATATTTCGTATGATAACAGATTTTTTTTGTTTTGGCCGCTTCCTGCATGAGCAGAGCTTTAGCGAACGCTAACTTCTGCGTCTAGCGTCTTCCTAGAGTGTAAAGAGATCGGCAGTTAGCGTGAGCAACTTCTTATTCATACGGAAGTAAGATGGCTTTCTCGAGGCAGGATCTTGTCAAGATTTTTTGAACTTAGGAGACGAGGTTCGTGTCTTCCTCCTTGACACAAAATACGCGGATCTTCTCACTAACATCTCTTGGCTTTCCCCAGTTTCGTACTTAGCTGATGTGTTTGAACACTTGAATGTGTTAAACTTGAGTTTACAAGAAAAAATGTAGATATATTCAAAGTTGAGGATAAGATTAGTGCTACGGTCAAAAAGAGTCAGATCTGGGCGTCAAGGACAGAAAACGAGTCACTAACTAACTTTTCTACTTTAAAACAATTCTTGGAGTCATCAGAGGAGAGATTGCCTGACCAGATCAAGATCAATGTAGGCGAGTACCTACGCAGCCTAGCCGCCACTTTTAGAGAATATTTCCGTGAACCTGACCCTGACGACAGATGGATTCGAAATCCCTTCAGCTGTGAAGAAATAGACAAAATCCAAGGCCTCACTGAAGAAGAGCAAGATCAACTTGTGGATCTGTCCAGCTGTGGTACGATGATAAACATTTTCATCGGTGATAAAATTACAGACTTCTGGGCATCAGCACGCAAGGACTACAAGAAACTTGGAGATGACAAAAAAGATCCTCCCATTTACAACCACATATCGGTGTGAGCAAGCATTTTCTTCCATGTGTTTCATGAAAAGCAAATATAGGAATCGGCTCGACATTGTTTCAAGTTTGGAACCTAATGTTTCAGAAATAATGGACTCAAAGACCAGATTGAACTCATCTCATTAAGAACTGAAAATTAAAACTAACTGTATACTGATGGACTACTCTGTTGTAACTGTATTTTTTCAAATAAATAATACCTTGTATGAAATTAGTGTTTTCTTATTTTTCACACATGTCTATTCAATGCAGTCTCAAGTGTGGTACACTTGAAAGACCAATACACTCAGCTTTAATTTTTTCCTGTCATTTTCAGTTCATACTCAGTTTATATTTTTTAAGGAGTTTGTTATACTTAACACCCAGATTTGAAGACAAAGATTTTGAGCAATAATCAAAAATTTAACAATAACAATGATGGCTAAATTGAAAAAGTTTTAAGCTCAATATTTTTTCAATAATGAATATGTCAATGTTTTTTCCAAGTACCAAAAATAGAAACGTATAAAAAGACTCTTAATTTGGATGTTTTAGGTACTTGATGCTATGATATGATAAGGTACTAATCATGCTCTATGAGGGGGTCCTCGAGAAAGTTTGTTGGGAACCCCTGCCTTAAACTATTGCCTAGCCTAAAAAAACACCCATTTGCACTCCACAAATATTCTGCTACCCGAGTGGCTCCTTCCTTTATCCACAATCCTACAATTCCCCAGCCGATAACACAGTTCCAGAAACCTACAGCCAGAGTCGACGAAGCTTTCACTCCACTCGGCTTCAAAGCGAAGGACCCCGATCAGCTCTGGGAACAATGCTGAAAATTGCGAGCTCTGCTTGCTCCCTGTGCGCGAGGCCACGGGCTTTCACCAGCTCCGCTTCGGAACCCATGCGAAAGGCGTCATTGATGTCGATGTGAGCCACAACTTGCAGACGACTGCAAGTCTACATGGCTACACTCCAGACAAATACCTTCAGAAACGACTTCCTAACACTTAAATCTACATTCGATGTTAAGAAATTTCTTTTCTTCGGAAACGATTTTATTTTCATCACCAGTCTTTATTTTATGCCCCCTCTGTTTTGGCATCATCAATTATTTTTCTGATGAAATAGCAAAACTCGCCTACTACTTGTTGTCTCTCGTTTCCTGATCTAACTCCCTCAACATCGCCTGATTTAATTCGACTATATCTCATTACTCTTGTTTTGCTTTTAATGATGTTCATCTTATATCCTCCTTTAAAGACAATTTCCATTCAGTTCATCTGTTTTTTCAAGTTCTTTGCTGTATCTGACAGAATTAAAAGGTCATCGACAAATCTCAAACTTTAATTCCTTCTCCACATTTTTCTTTGTTTCCTTTTATTGACAGCCCACTGTACAGGTTGAATTTTATCGGGGAAAGGCTACAACCCTATTTCACTTCTCAAACACTGGATCCCTTTCACGCCTCTCGACTCTTATAACTGTAGTCTGGTTTCTGTACGATTTGTAAATAGCCTCAAACTTCCTGTATTTTACCCCTGCTACCTTCAGAAATTTAAAGAGTGTATTCCAGTAAACATTGTCAAAAGCGTTCTCCAGGTCTACAAATCCTATAAACGCAGGTTTACCTTTCTTTAAACTATCTTCTAAGAGAAATCGTAGGGTAAGCAGTGCCTCGCCTGTTCTTGCAGCTCTCCGGAACTCAAACTGATCCCACCAATTTTCCAATCTTCTCTAAATAATTCATGTTAGTATTTTGCAACCATGAGTTATTAAACTGGTAGTTTGGTAATATTAACACCTTTCAGCACCTGCTTTCTTTGGAATTGGAACTATTACTTTCTTTCTGAAATCTGCGAAAAATTTCAATGTCTCATACATCTTGCACACCAGGTGGAACAGTTTTGTCATGGTTGACTCTTATGGCTGTCTGTAGTTCGGACCAATGTCATCTACTCTAGAGGCCTTGTTCTGACTTAAGCCTTCCAGTTCTCTGTCAAATTCTTCTCGCAGTATCATATCTCTATCTCATCTTCATTTACATCCTTTTCTCTCTCTTTAATATTGCATTCAAATACATTTCTCCTGTACAGACCCTTAACATATCCTTCCATCTTCCAGCTTTCCCTTCTTTGCTCGGTAGTGGTTTTCTGTCTGGGCTTTTGATATTCATACAGCTGAGTCTCTTCTGCAAATACCTCTTTAATTTTCTCATAGGTGGTATCTATCTTTCCCCAAGTTATATATGCTTCTAAATCCTTACATTCTTCCTTTGCCATTTTGCACTTCCTGCCATCTCATTTTTTAGACGTTTGTATTCCCTTTCACCTGCTTCGTTTGCTACATTTTTATAGTGTCTCCTTTCATTAGTTAAATTCAATATCTCCTGTGATATCGAAAAATTTCTACTAAGCCTTGTCTTGTTACTTATTTGACCTTCTTCGGCCTTCACTGTTTCATCTCTCAAAGCTACACATCCGCCTTCTACTGTATTTCTTATCCCTGTTCCTCTCAATCGTTGTCTAATGCTCCCTCTGAACTTTTCAACAGTGTCTGGTTCTTTCAACTTTTCCAGGACCCATTTCATTAATTTCCTACATTTTTGCAATATATTCAATTTTAACCTAAAGTTTGTAACCAATAACTTGTTGTCAGAGTCCGCACCTACCCCTGGAAATGTTTTACAGTTTAAAATCTGGTTCCGAAACCTCTGTATTATCATTAAATAATCCATCTGAAACCTTCCGGTGTCTCCAGGCCTATTTCACGTATACAACCTTCTTTCATGGTTCTCAAAACCTAGTATTAGCAGCGATCAAATTATGCTCTGTACAACCTGTACCAAGCAAAGAAGGGAAAGCTCGAAGGAGTATGTTAAAGAGCTATACAACAGAAATGTACTTGAATGCCGTATTATAGAAACAGAAGAGGATGTAAACTAACATAGGATAGGACATATACGGAGAAGGCTTCCTCTTTCATTCCTTTCCCCCAATTGCCTCAAATGACTCTGAGCACTATGGGACTCAACATCTGAGGTCATCAGTCCCCTATAACTTAGAACTACTTAAACCTAACTAACCTAAGGACATCACACACATCCATGCCCGAGGCAGGATTCGAACCTGCGACCGTCACAGCAGCGCGGTTCCGGACTGAAACGCCTAGAACCGCTCGGCCACAATGGCCGGCAACTAGTTGCAACAGTGGTGTGTGTTGATTTTGCGTATATTTTGGCTGTGATAATGTATTCATTTTCGTCTCCGTAGCAACCCAAGTACATTCGTATTTTTTTGTTTATTATTAGACTTACTTCTATATGATCCCTATCTGATATTTTGTTGATAACTCTGTACTCACGTGACGAGAATTCCTGTTCTTCCTGCCACCACACTTCACTAGTTCCCACTATACATACCTTCAATCTATTTACTTCGTTTGTTTTTAAGTTCTGTAACACACCAAGTGGTCCAACATCCCACACGCCAGCTGATAGAACTTCAGGTTTCCATTTTTATTTATTTGTTTCTTTTTTTAATGACAATATCCTGCTTAGTGGTCCTCACTTGGAGATCCAGATGGGGGACTATTTTACCTCTACTCATAATCGCTAAACCATACAGAAGAGCTGTGGTTCTCGGGAAATATAATGACAGTAGTTTTTTATTGCTTTCAGCCGTTCCCAGTACCAACGTGGCAAGGCGTTATTGGTCAATGTTACAAAGCTGTATCAGTCAATCATCCTAACTGTTGACCCTGTAAGTACCGAAACGGCTCCTGCCCCTATTCAGGATGCATACAATAGTCTTGCCTCTGCACAGACACCCCTCTGTTGTACCTGCACCGATGACACGTTTATCTGTATCGCTGAGTAACACAAGCCACCCAATGCACCAGGGTCCATGGTTCACGGAGTTTTCTATGAAGTATGGGAAATGTTAACGTAACGGACCAGCAGAATAGTTGTATCAAGTTGTGTCGTGTGTGATGGTTTCGACTAAAAGTGTAACTTATGTCTCAGAGCTTGCACATAATAGTTACTAGAAGCAGTGAATGACAGCGAGAGCACTACACTCTATAGTGATTTGCCAAGTGTGTACAGTCAAAACTTTCATTTTCTGGTTTCTATAGATGGGGGTTCCACAGGGAATAATGTATGGAGAGTGCTGTTGTTTATCCACGACGGTGGCAGGAGCAGCAATAAACATTAGCAACTCATGACTAGCAAGTATTTACAAACGACGTGCCTATTTGAAGAGTGTACTCTTTGTAGAACTTCTCTTCGTTGTCAACCACAAAGTGTAGAGAATGACGACGAAAGAATCCATCATACTGACTATTACAGGGAGAGTAGTTGCATCGGAAAGTAGGGGGGGGGGGGGGGATCATTCTACCCAGCTTTCGGACCACATCTATTTTCTCTTCGTCGTCTGAAATTTTCGTCACGTATTAACTGCGTGAATAGACGAAGTGTAGCTCTTTTGACATAACACTTTCTGCTGTCACCCATTTCTAAAATTTTATTCTCATTTACTTCAGTACAGCAACCGAAAATATGTATTTTTTCGTTCTGTTACCTTTTGATGGACTTATCTTAGCTCTATCTTTTTTTACAACCTATTGAAGTAACTAGTAAGTGTCATCTATTAATTTTGTTTGGAGATAAATTTAAATGTTTCAGATACATAGTGTTGTTTTACTTTGTCTCTAGCATTCTTTCCTGCGATGTTTTCCTTTAATTCTATCCGAATGTTTTATTATCTACACTCCTGGTCATTAAAATTGCTACACCAAGAAGAAATGCAGATTATAAACGGTTATTCATTGGACAAATATATTATACTAGAACTGACATGTGATTACATTTTCACGCAGTTTGGGTGCATAGATCCTGAGAAATCAGTACCCAGAACAACCACTTCTGGCCGTAATAACGGCCTTGATACGCCTGAGCATTGAGTCAAACAGAGCTTGGGTTGTTTGTACAGGTACAGCTGCCCATGCAGCTTCAACACGATACCACAGTTCATCAAGAGTAGTGACTGGCGTATTGTGACGAGCCGCTCCGCCACCATTGACCAGACGTTTTCAGTTGGTGAGAGATCTGGAGAATGTGCTGGCCAGGGCAGCAGTCGAACATTTTCTGTATCCAGAAACGCCCGTACAGGACCTGCAACATGCGGTCGTGCATTATCCTGGTGAAATGTAGGGTTTCGCAGGGATCGAATGAAGGGTAGAGTCACGGGTCGTAACACATCTGAAATGTAACGTCTACTGTTCAAAGTGCCGTCAATGCGAACAAGAGGTGACCGAGACGTGTAACCAGTGGCACCCCATACCATCACGCCGGGTGATACGCCAGTATGGCGATGACGAATACACGCTTCAAATGTGCGTTAACCGCTATGTCGCCAAACACGGATGCGACCATCATGATGCTGTAAACAGAACCTGGATTCATCCGAAAAATTGACGTTTTGCCATTCGTGCACCTAGGCTCGTCGTTGAGTACACCATCACAGGCGCTCCTGCCTGTGATGCAGCGTCGAGGGTATCTGCAGCCATGGTCTCCGAGCTGATAGTCAATGCTGCTGCAAACGTCGTCGAACTGTTCGTGCAGATGGTTGTTGTCTTGCAAACGTCCCCATCTGTTGACTCAGGGATCGAGACGTGGCTGCACGATCCGTTACAGCCATGCGGATAAGATGCCTGTCATCTCGACTGCTAGTGATACCAGGCCATTGGGACCCAGCACGGCGTTCCGTATTACCTTCCTGAACCCACCGATTCCATATTCTGCTAACAGTCATTGGATCTCGACCAACGCGAGCAGCAATGTCGCGATACGATTAACCGCAATCGCGATAGACTACAATCTGACCTTTATCAAAGTCGGAAACGTGATGGTTCGCATTTCTTCTACTTACACGAGGCATCACAACAACGTTTCACCAGGCAACGCCGGTCAAGTGCTGTTTGTGTATGAGAAATCGGTTGGAAACTTTCCTCATGTCAGCACGTTATAGGTGTCGCCACCGGCGCCAACCTTGTGTGAATGCTCTGAAAAGCTAATCATCTGCATATCACAGCATCTTCTTCCTGTCTCTTAAATTTCGCCTCTGTAACACGTCATCTTCGTGGTGTAGCAGTGGCCAGTAGTGTATTTAGTGATTTGTATGTAGGTGATACCTGGATTTTGTGCCGCGCGCGCCAGTATTTCTGGCGATCAGCAGGCTATCGACTCTGCTCTCACACTGTTTACATCTTTGGCAATGACAAGCTAGCGCAGAGGGCAGGCTATACCATGAAGAACTGATATACAGAGGGGCGAGCAACGTGCACGAGAGACCAGCAACCAACGTGGAAACCTCATCTACTTAACATCCGACAAAAGGTCCATAATAGACTAAAAGGACAAACAGGCCGAACTTGGGGATTACACACATCCAGTTTTCGCCACTCCTACAAATCTATGATGCGACCCATCATCTGTTATGCAAATGTTGCGTGGATTTCCGCCCCCACCAAAGTTCTGTGAGCCCTTCCATATTCTCGAACGCCATGCACTCCTTCTCGCTTTCCGCTTTCGTTCACCTTCCCCCACATTGATTCTCGTATATAATTTCCCCGTTCTCATCCACATCGAACACTTCCGCATCTCCTCCGTAGACTATATTCCAGTAACCCCATTGTCCCAGTCTGATGACCAATCCTAGTATCCTGCCCCGCCTTCACAAACAGGTCCTTTCGTCCTTGCATATAAACACACTCTATATTCTATCTCAACGCAAAATCAACCAACTCGGGCGCTGATAACCGCGCAGCTGAGCACCCCGCAAACGAAATACCGTCATCATAATCATCATTCAACCAACTCTCTCGCCCAGACAATGAGATGCGCCCCGATATTTATTCCCCTCACAAACTTTAACTCTTCCCCGCTGTCCCGCTTCAGAGCTCCTCTCTCATTTTCCCTATCCATCCCCATCCCATTCCCTTTATAACCATTACCCTACCCACACAACACACTACTCCTCACCCTCTGTCTTTCCCACCCTTTGTATTTCCACTATCTGCTTTAACTTCTATCTATCATCTCCATAATTTCCCACCTAACAGCTGCCAATCTTTTTACCCACACCCATCAACCCTAGGAAACACATTTCTCCTCCCAAAATACAGAGGGGTCCAGAGGACTCCAAAAGGTGCATAAACCACAGGTCCCGTTGAGACCGATTGTGAGTGCCATAGGATCTCCAACACAAGAGGTGGCCAGATATCTTGCCTGCTTGCTGCAACCACACATCGGCAGAACGGACAATTACATTAAAAACTCGGCGCATTTTATTGAAAAACTGACGGAGATTAACGTCAGCCCATGTGATATTCTTGTGAGCTTCGATGTAGTGTCATTGTTTACCATGGTGCCTGTAAACGAAGCTATTTCATATATAGCAGCTATTTTTACGACTGACATAGTGGCTTTATTTAAACACTGCCTGACGACAATTTATTTCCAGTATAACAACGAGTTTTACGAACAGATCGACGGGGTGGCGTTGGGAAGCCAGCCCTCTCAGCCCAGCTGTTGCCAATTGATTTATGGAGATCTTCGAACAGCGAGCGCTGCAGACTGCCAGTAAAAAGCTTGCTAAATGGTACCGCTATGTTGATGACACATTTGTAGTGTGGACTCATGGTGAGGAAAAGTTGGATGTCTTCTTGGTGCACCTGAACAGCATTAACCCGAAGATACAGTTTACGATGGAGAAAGAGAACAATGGTCAACTCAATTTCCTGGATGTGTCGGTAATTAAACGGGTGGATGGGACGCTGGGCCACAGGGTATACAGAAAGAACACTCACACGGATCGATACCTCCACAAGGAATCTAACCATCATCCTAGGCAAAAAAGAGGTGTCATTAAAACCTTGGTGGACACAGCCAACAAAATCTGCGAGCCGGCTTACTTACAAGATGAACTGAATCACCTACGGTCAGCCTTCATGAAAAACAGATATACAAGTAAGGAAATTGATCGAGCCCTCCATCAAAGAAGAAAAGAAGCCAGAAGTCCAGAGCAACAACGGACACCTACTGGAAAAGTTTTCCTACCGTTTATTAATAAGGTTACGGACCGTGTCGGGAAAATTCTGGCCAAGTATGGGATCGAAACAATCTTCAGACCCACCAAGAAGATTAAGGAACATTTAAGAATTGCAAAAGACGCCCGACATCCCCTAGCAACACCTGGGGTATAAAAAATTCCATGCAGTTGTGGACAAGTATATATTGGAACAAGGAAAAGAAGTGTAAACACCCGCTTAGCCGAACGTAAAAGAAACTGTCGCTTAGGACACATCGAAAAATCGGCCGTAGGTGAGCATGTTTTTCGAGATGGGAATCATGAAATTAAATTTAATGAGACAAGCGCTCATGCACGAACATCCCATTATCATACGCGCATGTATAGAGAAGCAATAGAAATTCACAAGCACCACAACAATTTCAATAGAAAAGAGGAAGTTTTGAAGTTGGACAAAATATGGATGTCGACGTTGCGCCAGCAGAATGACAATCGATTACTCTTAATCGAGAATGATGACACCTTCCAAAGATAGGCATACCGTCGGCATCACGTGACGAATGGTGGTGCCCTCTATGCGCTCTATAAATGCGAGAGTACCTGGAGACTCAGTGGCAGTAGCCGGGCGACCTCAGAAGATGTCTCCCGCAGATGGAGACGAAACGTCAGGTGGAAATTTTATACATCGACCACGGCTTCTCAGCCCGGAAGTTTTAACTGAAGACAACACCGGCCGTGAAAGCCTACATTGTATGAATGTATCCATTGTTTAAAAGTCCATAACTGGCAAACTAATTGACGGAATTGTCTCATCTTTGGTAGTGTAATAGTTTGTATTTCCGGCAATCGTCACACAAGCGTTGTATTGCGTTGTTTTGTTTTGTCAGATTACAGTCGCCAGATAGTCTGTGTTTTGTTCTTAGTTGCACCTAGTTACTCGAGTAAACATGGCTGGCGCAAGGCTTACATTCGATGAAAGGAAGTCAGTTTTGAAGTACAAAAACATTAATGAGGTTCAACGGCAATGGCGAAATGAATATCAAACAGAGCCACCGACACGTTTAACGATTAGTCGCATTCGAGACAAATTTGAAGCCGAACGCTGTGTTAAAGATTTGCACAAACAACGATCTGGACGACCTGTAACAGTAACAAGTCCAGCTAACTCCCGTCGCGTGTTACAACAATTCACTCGCTCACCACAGAAGTCCGTGAGACAGTGTGCCCGTGAAACTGGAGTGAGTCGCTCAAGTGTTCGGCGAAGTTTGAAGACAGCAAAGTGGATGTGCTACATCCCACGATTGCTACACGCCATGAACGAGGACGACCCGGATCGTAGAATGGAGTACTGCGAGTGGTTAACTAACATGGTGCGCAACGATGAAGAGTTTGCAGAGATGATTGTGTGGTCTGATGAGGCATAGTTCATACTCAATGGTACAGTAAATCGCAACAATTGCATCTACTGGGCCGCCGAAAATCCGAACGTCCATGTAGACAAAGCCGTGAATTTGCCAGGAGTAAATATGTGGTGTGGGTTGTCTTACCGGGGCTTGATTGGGCGATTCTTCTTTGACGGCACAGTTACCGGTGAGATGTACCTTCAGAAGCTTCAGACATCCATTTTACCTGCCATGCAAGACTTGTATGGAGACGAAATTGTTTACTTTCAACAAGATGGTGCCCCAGCCCACTACCAAAATCGTGTTAGGGCGTATCTCGACGAAAATCTACCAGGAGGATGGATAGGCCGTAGAGGTGCTGTGGAGTATCCACCACGTTCCCCAGACCTAACTCCTCTGGACTTTTACCTGTGCGGAACGCTAAAGGACGTCGTTTATCGACAAAAGCCACGCATATTGGATGAACTTCGAGAATCCATCGTACATTCATGTGCAAATATCCAACTGAACACATTGCAGTCTGTAGTTCGTGCTGCAGTTCGGCGGCACCGTTTGTGTGGATGTTAATGGTGACCATTTGGAATACCTACAGTGATATCTTTAAGTTGGACTTAAAGCTACACTTTCACCAAAAATGAGACAACCCCGTCAATTAGTTTGCAAGTTATGGACTTTTAAACAGTGGATACATTTTTTTGGCCTTCTATGTATTTCTCACCCAGTGTAGGCCCAGATTTCAAGTGAAAGTGTCGTGCTCCATTGCTTCTTCATCGAAGAATGTCACCACGTTGCCAAAGGATTTTTTTCCGTCAATTTTTTGCCGTCATTAATATTTTTAATTTAAAACGAGTTCAGCCCTCATATTCTTTTTTCTCTCATATTTTTAAGAACGCTCTTGGCTGAAGAAAGGGATATTGTGCATCTGACAGCCCATCTGCCCCCATCGCCCATCCTGCCCATACGGGGCGAGGGTGTGAAATAACAATAAAAACAGTGCCCGAGAAAGGTGTCGACTCTGTTAGTGCGAGAGCGTGAAGGCACGCTGTGTGGGGCCTGCTACCTGGGCTGTCTTGAGAAGCCGAACAGACTCAGGAAGTGGCGGTTGCTTGAAGAAGAAGCTGATGGCCACCGTAACTACAGCGGGACAGGGCTGTGTGCAGTCGTTGTAACTGTGGAAAGATTGAACCATCCGGTGGAAGGCGATTAACTCCTTCTTTCTTGGGTGAGAACTTTGCACTTTCACAGCCACAAACGTGGTCGCTCCTCCATTTGGGCTGGCTCTAAGCACTATGGGACTTAACATCTGAGGTCATCAGTCCCCTAGAATTAGAACTACTTAAACCTAACTAACCTAAGGACACCATACACATCCATACCCGAGGCAGGATTCGAACCTGCGACCGTAGCAGCCGCGTGGTTCCGGACTGAAGCGCCCAGAACTGCTCTGCCACAGCGGCCGGCCCATTTGGGCTGGCTTTTGTGCTTTCCGGACCAGTTACCAATTATTGATAATTAGCTACGACATTTTCTATTTACCTTGAAATCTTTTATTTTTTTATTTTCGTTTCTGTGCCAAGAGAAGCGTGATATTTTTGTCTGCTCGTGAGGCTTGATCAGCTGTTAAAGCAAGCCCACGTCTGTTTGTAATCATTTTGCTCTCTCGGGCGTTTACATCAGTACAGTGTAAAAGTTTTGTATTTCATTAACTTGTGGAGAAATATTCCTCACTGTATGTGTTGCAGTAGTAATCTGTGTACATTCTATTCTGTACTTGACGGCTTTTATATTACTTTTGAGTCGGCGTGACAGTTGAGTGCCTTCGGTATTTTTGAAAATCGAAGGGTTGTTCACAAGGAAGCACGTCCACACGAGGTAATAAGGTATTTGTGTCTGCGTAGTTGAAAACTGAGAACCTTCTATGGGTGAGCAAGCCCACGCCTGCTTGTCCGTTTTTGTAGCGTCAGAATTACAGGTTTTGTGTTCTTATTTGCTTAATAATTAATTTGTAGAGTAATTTCTCGTTATGTATGTTACTATAGTTAATGTAGGTTACAGCTGTAAATACTGAATGCTTGTATCTGGATGAGTAGCCCGCGGTACAGTAAGGTACATATGTTTACTGGATTAAGAATTGCCAACCAGCAGACACGGACACCATGTAAGTAGGCTGTTTAGGTTTTATGTTGGTAATGCCACGTAGTGCTCTGTGTGAAAATCGCTGACTGCGCTGTGTGCAGTCTGTGGCTGGTTGGAGTCATTGTTGGAATTTTCGCTTGTGTGGTGTTGGGCAGTTGGATGTGAACAGTGCGTATCGTTGGGCAGTTGGAGGTGAGCTGCCAGCAGTGGTGGGTGTGGGGAGAGAGATGCCAGAGTTTCGAGAACGGACGATCTGGACGGGTGTCCGCCAGAAAAAGGAAATTTGTAAGAATGGATGTCATGAACTGATATATTATAACTTTTGAACATTATTAAGGTAAATACATTGTTTGTTCCCTATCAAAATCTTTCATTTGCTAACTATGCCTATCAGTAATTAGTGCTTTCAGTAGTTAGAATCTTCTATTTAGCTGGCAGTATTGGCGCTCTCTGTATTGCAGTATGTCGAGTAACGAAGATTTTTGTGAGGTAAGTGATTCATGAAAGGTATAAGTTATTGTTAGTCAGGGCCATTCTTTTGTAGGGATTATTGAAAGTCTGACTGCGTTGCGCTAAAATATTGTGTGTCGGTTTAGTGATGATCAGAATAAGTAAAGAGAAAACTGTCTGAGTACGTTGAGTTTTGCTCAGCTGTTTGAAAATCAAATAACGTAAGAGTGTTTCCAGCACTGTCATTCATAATTTTTCTAAGGGGACGTTTCAACCATAAGTGTTACAGTTAATTTTTAAACTTGTGTGTGATAGGCAGAGCAATTGTAGTGCTATTGAATCTCTTGAATACTGTGCGTTGCTGTGTGAGGCACGTACGGACCTGTTTTATTGACTGTTTTCTTGCGAGGTCACACTAGAGGGTGATTCCTACCTTGGGGTCTAAAATTTAAAGACTGGTTACTACCAGAAAAAGTGGTACTCGTTCAATTGTATATGTGCTTTAATTTATTTATACACAGGGTGAATCATCTAAAACTTGCACCGTAAACACTACAAAAATGTAAAGTGCTATTGATGTGCAGCTTTCACGAAATGAATTGGTATTCAGGGACCTCGTATTACTAACCAATAAACAGACTGTAATAGTACGTAGAAAGCGTGTTTTTGTGCAAATATACAGTTTTTAAATGGAACATACCTGTCGACATTAACAGACAAAAGGTAGGGTAAATTAGAATGTCAGTGGTCGTTGTAGTAAGATTCTAGTGCGAATCGTTTGCGAGATATCGTGTTTTGAAAAGTGTCTACCCCGACACTCGTTCGTGTTCGTGCCATTCAATCTGTGTAGTTGCTAAATACGATGTTGTTGTATTTGCTTCCAGTGTGTTTGTGCATTCCTTGAGTGCACTGCGACATTCTAATCAGTTAATCTGTGACAATCGAGGCAGTAGGTCTTCAGTGGCCGATGGAATTTACCAACTCAGAGAAAGCCGAAATGCTCATGGTGTATGGAAACAGCAGCAAGAATGCGGTTCGTGCTTGTACGGTGTATGCGTCAACTATCTCGGCAATTACTTATCAGCCTCTTCAACCAGTTACCGGAAAGTTGTAGCGTGACACATAGACAACGTAAGAGAAGGAAATAAATGACTGCAGAAGAGGGAGAAATTACTGTTCTTGTTGCTGCTGGAGATGATCCGCACGTTAGCTCCTGCGCAATAGCTCGAGGAAATGGCATGAGTCAGGCAAGTGTCATACGCATTCTCCATCGACGTAGGTTCCATCCCTATCACATCTCTCTCCATCAGCGGCTGCGTGGAAACGGGTTTGAGAATCGTGTTAGTATGAGAATTGGGTTAATTTTTGCACATGGTTATTAAGACAGGACACTCTGGGAGTATCATGTGTCTTGTTTAGTGGTGAGGCCGCATTTACCAATCATGGCCTGGTAAACCGCCGAAAAACGGACTATTGGTCTGTTGATAATCCCCGTTGCCTTCGTTAGGTGCAACCTCAAAGTCCATGGAATGTAAATGTGTGGTATGGGATAGAGAACCATCAGCTCATAAGCCCGTTTTTCATAGACGGAACACTGAACGAGCATAAGCATTTCTCCCTCGTAACAGACCATCTTCCACGATGTACTATTGCTTAAAGAATACTATCAGTAACGGACTGCCTGAGGTTTAATGAAAATCTGTGAGCACATTGGCAGCAGTACCCAAAAAGATTAAACTCACTCTGTGCTGTATATTAGTGGTACCATCTCTGCCAAGTTCTGTATACCAATTCTGGTACTTTGGCATAATTGAATAGTACTTGCACTTCTGTTTTTTTATTTTTTAGTTTTTTAAATGGTTCTGAAACTGTTTGTGAACTAAGAGAAATTACCCCAATCTGCTGTGGCCATTAAGGGCCGCAAATGCATAATACTTGTTTCAAATTCTTAACTCAGAAATCCTATGCAGCTTTGTTGCTGTCTGTTGTTTCTAAAGGAGAGTAAACTTTGGATTAGTGTCTCTATATTACTGACTGTATTATTGTAAACTTAAGTAAAGAAATTATTTGGCTGCTGGTTACATTATTACAGTATCATAAAGATTTGTTCATGCCTTTTACAGACCTCAGGAAAAGTTTATTGTCTTTTTTCAATTGTATAAATAAACTGATTGTTTCCAGAATGAGATTTTCACTCTGCAGAGGACTGTGTGCTGACATGAAACTTCCTGGCAGATTAAAACTGTGTGGTGGACCGAGACTCCAACTCGGGACCTTTGCCTTTCGCGGGAAAGTGCTCTACCATCTTTTTTTTTATGTAATTTTGTTCGTTTTCATTCGTTTCATCTGCTCGGGGCGGGTGTCCCAAGACAACCGTTTCAGTTCGTCGTTGATCCATTAACTCAGTTTTTTTGTTACAGAGGGCAGCTAACCCTCTGACCGAACACGCTGAGTTACCGTGCCTGCATTCTCTGAGCTACCCAAGCACGACTCACGCCCCGTCATCACAGCTTCACTTCTGCTACTACTTCGTCTCCTACTTTCCAAGCTTTACAGAAGCTCTCCTGCGAACTTTGCAGAACTAGCACTCCTGAAAGAAAGGATACTGCGGAGACATGGCTTAGCCACAGCCTGGGGGATGTTTCCAGAATGAGATTTTCACTTGCAGTGGAGTGTGCACTGATATGAAACTTCCTGGCAGGTTAAAACTGTATGCCAGACCGAGACTCGAACTCGGGAACTTTGCCTTTCGCGGGCAAGTGCTCTACCATCTGAGCTACCCAAGCACGACTCACACCCCTCATCACAGCTTCATTCTGGAAACATCCCCCAGGCAGTGGCTAAGCCATGTCTCCGCAATATCCTTTCTTTCAGGAGTGCTAGTTCTGCAAGGTTCGCAGGAGAGCTTCAGTAAAGTTTGGAAGGTAGGAGACGAGGGATTTGCTTAAGAAAAGCTGTGAGGACGGGGCGTGGGTCGTGCTTGGGTAGCTCAGATGGTAGAGCACTTGCCCGCGAAAGGTAAAGGTCCCGAGTTTGTGTCTCGATCCGGCACACAGTTTTAATCTGCGAGGAAGTTTCAAACTGATTGTTAATTGTGGACTTCGTCTATTTGAGAACCACTACGTTACTGCTCGAAACTTAGCTCCCTACCGTATCAGAATTATTAGTCGCCGGTCGCGGTGGCCTGATGTTTCGGAATCCATGCTAGTTCCCTTGGACACCGTAATTCGGTCCGAGATACCTCATTTCGTTTGCGCTCAGAGTATATTCTAACATTCTACAACAAAGGGATTTCATGGACACTGGACATTAGTTTTGTGGATCACTTGTGCTACCTTTCTCGTGTGACCTGTGCTTTCTTTAAACTTCTGGATAAGGTTTATTGGTAGAGGGATCTACGATAGATTATAGTTAAAAGAGCCGCAGACTCAGTATAGACTCTAAATCTGGATTCCATCATGCCCTGGAGCTTCGTTCAACTTTAACCGTTCTTGTGACTAAATAAAACACCTACAGCTGTCCTTATGATTTTTTTTTAATTTTGTTGTGACCACTTTCAACGTTTCAGTGCGTCATCTTCAGGCTGTTGTTCATGCGGTACGGGTTGATATGATCCCTATATATATATCACACCAGTTGCCAGCATTACTGGATAAGCGGATAATGTGTCAGCACTCCAACCATCAACTGCCAACTTGGCAGTTCCTCCCTCATTCGTGAGCGACTGTACACGAACTTTGGTGCCACTACACAGACTTTACGTACGAACAGAATTTCTGTGGGTTTTGTGGATGGAATTCAATTCAACTATATTACGCTACGGTAGTTACTGGAAGCGCCGCGCATTGCGCTCTCTTGACAAAATTCAAATGGTTCAAATGGCTCTGAGCACTATGGGACTTAACATCTATGGTCATCAGTCCCCCTAGAACTTAGAACTACTTAAACCTAACTAACCTAAGGACATCACACAACACCCAGTGATCACGAGGTAGAGAAAATCCCTGACCCCGCCGGGAAACGAACCCGGGAACCCGGGCGCGGGAAGCGAGAACGCTACCGCACGACCACGAGCTGCGGACTGCTCTCTTGACAGCCAAACACGTTTCAGTCAGAATGAGATATTCACTCTGCACCGGAGTGTGCGCCGCGATGAAACTTCCTGGTGGATTAAAACTGTGTGCCGGTCCGAGACTCGAACTCGGTCCGACACACAGTTTTAATCTGCCAGGAAGTTTCATATCAGCGCACACTCCGCTGCAGAGTGAATATCTCATTCTGGAAACATCCCCCAGGTTGTGGCTAAGCCATGTCTCCGCAATATCCTTTCTTTCAGGAGTGTTAGTTCTGCAAGGTCTGCAGGAGAGCTTCTGTGAAGTTTGGAAGGCAGGAGACGAGGTACTGGCAGAACTGAAGCTGTGGGGAGGTGGCGTGAGTCGTGCTTGGGTAGCTCAGTTGGTAGAGCACTTGCCCGCGAAAGGCAAAGGTCCCGAGTTCGAGTCTCGGTCCGGCACACAGTTTTAATCTGCCAGGAAGTTTCACGTTTCAGTCAGTATCTCTCTATCTACAGCTTTATGCATTATTTTACACCGATTACGCAGTAGTCTCTGTTTCTTTAGAAGTTTCTTTGCAGTGATCTGTCTCTCTCCCAGGCGTGGGATGACACAGGATATTGCAGGATGTCCATTATTTGTCCTCGAATGGCGAAGGCTATGGTTATGTATGTTGTGTATGAAGTACCACTCGGCTGTGCCCGTCAGACTTCATAATGGCTATGGGATTTCGTGAAGATGAGGGATTTGAGTTGTGTATGTGTTTCAATTATGTAAGCTTGTGTTTGATGTTTTGTGCGTGTGTTATTCGTTCCTAAAGTGTCCCGTAAGAGTTAATTTTGGGCGTTTTTGAGAAGCTTCTGGTGGTTCGTGTCCTAAATTTTGAATGAGAATGGGAAGGCAAAGTTTGTATTGTTTCGTAAAATTTTTTGGATTTGTCCTGCATAAGTGTATAAATGGCGCGTTGGCCAAAAGGGTTTTCTGTGCCGGCCGAGCGGTTCTAGGCGCTTCAGTCCGGAACCGTGTTGCTGCTACGGTCGCAGGTTCGAATCCTGCCTCGGGCATGGATGTGTGTGATGTCCTGAGGTTAGTTAGGTTTAAGTAGTCCTCTGTCTAGGGAACTGATGACCTCAGATGTTAAGTCCCGTAGTGCTCAGAACCATTTAAACCATATTTTTGTTTTGTTTTCTGTGTGTGTGTGTGTGTGTGTGTTGGGGTCATATCTACAGGCGCCTGAGATCAAACTGATTTGGAGACGCTGCAGTCGTGTCAGTACCGTGCCTGACGCCACAGACTACCCTTTCGAGCCATACAAGATGATCGGTTGTATGAGCTGGCTCCAGAGGAGGATTTGGCACTGAACGGTTATTCAGTCGCCTTTCAGGAGGGGATACAACGTACAGAAAAGTGCGCAGCCTTTGTTTGCTGCAGCGGTGAGATGCTTGTTGCACGTTAGGCGTCGATCTATTTCAAGACCCAGGTAAATTACTGAGTTTCTCCATGTCAATTCTCTACCGTCTTTGTGGGACTGATCTTCATCTTAGATCGATTACACCACTGCGTAATCTTGTCCAAGTGTTACTGTAGGTGGCCGTGTATGTGGAATTTCATTCATGTTTATGGTGTAAGGGACGGGACCGACAACCGAGCCTTGCGTGATTGCTGCCGCAATCATCCGTGTCTGGCTGGACTTGTCTCAGTTCCTTACGAAGAACTTTGGTCCTGTAAGAAATGAGTCAATGATACAGATCATGTGTACTGGGTACCCTGTCTGACCTAGCTTATAAATTAGGCTGTCGTGCCAGGCGCAGTCAAACGCTTTACCAAATATAGACTGGGACACTCAGATGTTTAGGACGGGTGGTAGGGACAGAGCATCGAATGACTTTATACTGAGTGCACTATCCGAAAATTACCTCGAGCAATTGAACAGTGAACCGACTCGATGAGATAACATCTTGGACCTACTGATAACAAACAGACCCGAACTTTTCGACTCTGTAAGCGCAGAACAGGGAATCAGTGATCATAAGGCCGTTGCAGCATCCCTGAATATGGAAGTAAATAGGAATATAAAAAAAGGGTGGAAGGTTTATCTGTTTAGCAAGAGTAATAGGAGTCAGATTTCAGACTACCTAACAGATCAAAACTGTGTGGGACGGGAAAAATCCACCGTGTTTCAACAACAAAGTTAGGAAACTACTGCGAAACCAAAGAGAGCTTCACTGCAAGTTTAAACGCAGCCAAAACCTCTCAGACAAACACAAGCTAAACGATGTCAAAGTTAGCGTAAGGAGGGCTATGCGTGAAGCGTTCAGTGAATTCGAAAGTAAAATTCTATGTACCGACTTGACAGAAAATCCTAGGAAGTTCTGGTCTTACGTTAAATTAGTAAGTGGATCGAAACAGCATATCCAGACACTCTGGGATGATGATGGCATTGAAACAGAGAATGACACGAGTAAAGCTGAAATACTAAACACCTTTTTCCAAAGCTGTTTCACAGAGGAAGACCGCACTGCAGTTCCTTCTCTAAATCCTCACACGAACGAAAAAATGGCTGATATCGAAATAAGTGTCCAAGGAATAGAAAAGCAACTGAAATCACTCAACAGAGGAAAGTCCACTGGACCTGCCGGGATACCAATTCGATTCTACACAGAGTACACGAAAGAACTTGCCCCTTCTAACAGCCGTGTACCACAAGTCTCTAGAGGAACGAAAGGTTCCAAATGATTGGAAAAGAGCACAGGTAGTCCCAGTTTTCAAGAAGGGTCTTCGAGCTGATGCGCAAAACTATAGGCCTATATCTCTGACGTCGATCTGTTGTAGAATTTTAGAACATGTTTTTTGCTCGCGTATCATGTCATTTCTGGAAACCCAGAATCTACTCTCTAGGAATCAACATGGATTCCGGAAACAGCGATCGTGTGAGAGCCAACTCGCTTTATTTGTTCATGACACCCAGAAAATATTAGATACAGGCTCCCAGGTAGATGCCATTTTCCTTGACTTCGATACAGTTCCGCACTGTCGCCTGATAAACAAAGTAAGAGCCTACGGAATATCAGACCAGCTGTGTGGCTGGATTGAAGAGATTTTAGCTAACAAAACACAGCATGTTGTTATCAATGGAGAGACGTCTACAGACGTTAAGGTAACCTCTGTCGTGCCACAGGGGAGTGTTATGGGACCATTGCTTTTCACAATATATATAAATGACCTAGTAGATAGCGTCGGAAGTTCCATGCGGCTTTTCGCGGATGATGCTGTAGTATACAGAAAAGTTGCAGCATTAGAAAATTGTAGCGAAATGCAGGAAGATCTGCAGCGGATAGGCACTTGGTGCAGGGAGTGGCAACTGACCCTTAACATAGATAAATGTAATGTATAGCGAATACATAGAAAGAAGGATCCTATATTGTATGATTATATGATAGCGGAACAAACACTGGTAGCAGTTACTTCTGTAAAATATCTGGGAGTATGCGTGCAGAACGATTTGAATTGGAATGATCACATAAAATTAATTGTTGGTAAGGCGGGTACCAGGTTGAGATTCATTGGGAGAGTCCTTAGAAAATGTAGTCCATCAACAAAGGAGGTGGCTTACAAAACACTCGTTCGACCTATACTTGAGTATTGCTCATCAGTGTGGGATCCGTACCATATCGGGTTGACGGAGGAGATAGAGAAGATCCAAAGAAGAGCGGCGCGTTTCGTCACAGGGTTATCTGGTAATCATGATAGCGTTACGGAGATGTTTAGCAAACTCAAATGGCAGACTCTGCAAGAGAGGCGCTCTGCATCGCGGTGTAGCTTGCTGTCCAGGTTTCGAGAGGGTGCGTTTCTGGATGAGGTATCGAATACATTGCTTCCTCCTACTTATCCCTCCCGAGGAGATCACGAATGTAAAATTAGAGAGATTCGAGCGCGCACGGAGGCTTTCCGGCACTCGTTCTTCCCGCGAACCATACGCGACTGGAACAGGAAAGGGAGGTAATGACAGTGGCACGTAAAGTGCCCTCTCCGCCACACACCGTTGGGTGGCTTGCGGAGTATAAATGTGGATGTAGATGTCAAGGAACACTGCTCCTGCTGCTAGTCTCCTCGTGCTGGCCAGAAAATGTGTTCTAACAAGCGGAGGGATTGTTGGATAGTGGAATGCTTATCTCGGAATCCAATCTGTTCAGGCATAAGGATATTGTTTTCAGTCAAGAACTGACGGAGGGGTGAGATGATTATTATCTAGGATTTTAGTGAGGCCAGTCAGGAGGCAAATAGGACTATAGCTTCCGGTTAAGAAGCAAGTTCTTGTTAGGTTTGGGTAGGGTGACGACCTCGACAGTTTTTCACGCTGATGGGAGGTATGTGAGCTTCAAGCAGGCTTTACAGACCCTTGCTAAGTAGGATAGGGCTGGATGGGAAGGTGTTTTAGGAGTGGGGTATGGATTCGGTCGGCACTAGGAGCATTGTGGTTGCCCTGACGCTTGAGTGCACGAATTGTCGGCTCGCTAACGCAGTTGCCGAGCTGAAAGGATTATGCCATGTTTACTGCACAGTACGGCGTTCTTTCCTTTTGGTGGTCAGATGTGTTCGATCGGAACCTTTAATGTGAGAATGCCTGCCCTCACGTTACCATGCAGCCCAAAATTCGACGCTGTCACATCTGAATGCCCCACAAATCTGGATATTGTACGACACGACAAGTCAGCCAAATGGAGACCCACAATGAGGCCCTTTCAAACGCTGCCAGATGCTGATAATATTGTCTCACTCGAGGATGCAGCATCTGTGCATCCCACATTGTGGGCACTCAACATGCGACGCTGTTCATTGCCCTTACATACTACAGCAGGCCTGATGAGAGCACTGAATTCTAACAGCTCTAAGCACTCTGATGGCTGTTCTATCTGTCATGGAGAATTGCAACTCTACTCATTTACACACTCGCTGCTGGTGTGTACGTGTATGAAGTTACATTGACATCCGATCATGACTTCTGAGTGCTTCACTTTTTTTGTCAGGTAGTAGTGTATATTTTTCTGTATCATTTTTGATGTTCGTCAGGTGTAAATTACGTGAATAGTTGAAAGTGTTATTACAGTGCTCAACACAGCAGCCAGACATGCCTTTTGCTGATGTATTACCTATTAAGGATACTGGGTACTTATAAATGTTGGAAAATCGAATTTTTTTATGACTTTATTAAATTCTGTAATCTTTCCTCATTACATTGATATATACATTATAGGGTTTCAAATGAAAAATGACCCCATATATATATATTAAAGTTACAGTCATGTATGCCGCCACGCCCACTTTATTTCTGCAACAGAAACCAGTATTATTTCGAAAAGAACTGTGAACGTTCTGCTTCCAGCGATTATACTTATGATACATTGTATATGTTGGTAACAGTGCAGGTTTCTAGTGTCTGTAAATGATTATCTTTGCTGGTATTTACTTTCGTTTCGCTGAAGCAGTTTGTTCACGTGTTACTGAATGTTTGTTGCCTAAGTGCTACATATATTTGTGGAAGTACATATGCTTTAGTGTGCAATAAATACGAAATATGCCACGCATCAAGAAATTCAATAAAAGAACCTTCAACATCACAGCGCGTCAGCAATCGTTGGTTAATATTTTAAGAAACTAAAAACCCACCTCGATTGCGAAAAAGCACCTAGTGTTAAGTGTTAACCCAGGTTTCGGCGTAGATAACTACACCTTCTTCAGTACAACAATAAAAGAAGAGGAAAACACAAACAGTACATATGTACAAAGTCAAAACCACTACTTAACTTAAGGGTGTGGTTTTGACTTCGTGCATATGTACTGTTTGTGTTTTTCTTTTCTTTTTCGTTTATAAATGTATAGCTATGATGTTCTTTTAATCATTGACAAAGGTCTTCTTAGGCACATGTGGGTTTTATTGTTGTTCTGAAGAAGGTGTTGTTATCTACTCCGAAACCTGGGTTAACACTTAACACTAGGTGCTTTTTTCGCAGTCGAGGTGGGTTTTTAGTTTTTTAATAATTCAATAAAAGTAAATTCCTTGGCATCCAGTTCACAAACAAAGCAAGCCACATTATTGACAGTAACCTCTTTATCTGTTCTTCAGGGAAGAAACTCCCACATGGCACGCCTCCTAATGATTCAAATTTTTGTGTTAACAATTGCACTGTTTGTAGTGGATTTGTTGTTGTTGATGTGGGCATCTTATCATCTTTGGTAAAGGAAGAATGTAAACAATGTGATGGTATGGACAGTCTGGAAATAACTGAGCAACGAAGTAGCAGGGATGGTTTAGCGTCAAAATTAGTTGTTCTATGTAGATCCTGCAATAAATCTACCTCGAAAATGACTTCGAACATTGTTCATAAGTCATATGATGTGAATTTGAAGTAAGTGTATGCAGTGCGTGCAATAGAAAAAGGAAAAAACGCTTATCAAATGATTTGTGGTTTGATGGACCTTCCTCCTCCTCCCAGTAGGTTCAGCAAGTACATAAAAATACTTTATGTCCCTTGACGGTTGTGTTTAAAGCGTCTATGAAACGTGCAGTCGAAGAAACTGTAAATATTAGTGGAACCAGGGATATTGCTGTTGCACTTGATGGGATATGGCAACGTCGAGGACAGCGTTCCTTGAATGATGTAGTAAGTGCTACTTCTCTGGAGAATGGAAAAGTTGTTGATATTGAGTGCTTATCTAAGTACTGCCACACCTGCCATGGTAGCACTGAAGGACATATTGAACCTCAGTGTTCCAAGAATTATGATGGTTACAGTAGAGGTATGGAGTGTGATGGAGCTCTACAAATATTTCAGAAGTCGGTACTCGTTTACAACGTTAGATATACGAAGTACATAGGCGATTGGGACTCTAAAGTTTCCAATAAAATTAATGAGTTCAGTGTTTATCGTGGTACCTTGGTCACAAAACTGGAGTGTTGTGGACATGTGCAAAAGAAGATGGGTGCTAGATTGAGGAAGCTACAAATAGAAATTAAAGGAAAGTAGCTATCTGATGGAAAATAGACCTTCTTCCGGGTTATTATGGACTGGTCATTAGACGCACTGCACCTCTGAATGATGTTACTGCAATGAGAAAAGCTCTATGGGCCACCTACTTTCATAAGTTGTCCACAGATGACCACTCTGTTCATGGACTTTACCCTAAAGGAGCAGATTCTTGGTGTGGTTACCAAAAAGCAAAAGAAAGTGGTCAGACATACCATCATAAGCATTCTCTTCCTAAACCTGTTATGCATGAAGTAAAACCAGTTTTTAGAGACCTGAGTGTCACTGTTTTGCTAAGTAAATGTCTTGATAGGGGCACTCAGAATACAAATGGAAGTTTCAACCATTGCATATGGGAAAGATTACCCAAGAATGTTTTTCTAGGACTAAATACATTAAAAGTTGATGTACTAGATGCAGTGATATGTTTCAATGATGGAGTGATATGGAGGTTCGAAGTCCTGAGAAATTTAGGCATAAAATGTGGCTCTAATATGAAAGATCAATTGCTTGCATGTGACAGATAAGGGGTGAATGAAGCTGAAACATTCACTCTTCACGTTACCAAAGAAGCAAGAAGTCCTAAAGGAATGCCAAGAGGAAGTTTGAAGATGAAGAAATGCTGCAGAATGAAGACTATGCTTCAGGAATATCCTGAGGCACAGTTTAATTGGACTCATATCTTCATTAGCAATTTCCCACAAGTTGTATTTTTTAGAATTCAGGTATAAATATTTTCTAAAATTTATAAAGCACTGCTCTAACTTTTTCTGTAACTTGCAGTAGTCCATGCTTATGTAGTAGACCTAAGCTTTATTGCAGAATCAACTAAATTATAGAAAAAATAACAGTTTTATAAGGAAAAAATTGTAAAAATTAAAATGTAAAATATGAAACTTTTTTAATCCTTGTAATATGCATAACAGGTGTAATTAAATAGGTCTAGTACCTCAGCCATTATGTCATGCATATTTGGTACAAATTTGATCTACTTCCAATGTATAACATTCGATTAAATGGTACCTCAATTTGAGGAAGCATTTTGGAAAAAAATTGCATAAATTTCTTTGTAATTTTTTCAAAACCCTAAGCAGGTTCAAAAATATTTAAAATACTTCTAATTTGTTTAGAAAATGTGCTGCATTACCTGATATCAACATAAAATCTGTAAAACATATACAATGTAAACAGTACCTGAAAGAAATAGGTGTTGATTTGTACATAATATTGAGCCAGAAAAGTACCATGTAGCCTTAATGGAATTACCTTAGGGCTAATCTTGTACCACCTGGTAATGTACCCACTAAATTTCATTTATTCCTTTGTGGTTATGAACGTAAATACTTTTGAATGCTCAGTACTGTTTTAATGTATCTCTGGCATTCTTCTCTGATGTCGTTTCCTTTTATTCCAGTGAAATGTTCTATTATCTGTTTAGTGACTGATAAGTAGGTGAAATAAGGGTTTACTGATCTGCTAATAGACTTTCAAGCCGTTTCAGTTTGATAAAATAAGATCGATCGTTTTACGACGCTATAGAATCCTTAGAACAGACAGAACATTTTAATCTAATTAAACTCTTGTCTAATGGCTACACTGTCTTACATTCATATACGTTTCCAGTGCAAAAGGTTTGAATGAAGCCATGCTATGCACGTGACTGGATGTTTCATTTGACACTTTTACATATCTGCTCTGACAACAGGTAGACTGAGAACTTTCACATGAGCAGTCACTGGAATGTCCGATCAGCATCCTCTAATAGCGCTTTAACTTACCTTAATAGTATCAGAACAACCATCATCCTGAAGATAAGAACAATAATAAGAGCAGGCTGTTGGATAAATTCTTAGATACACTGCAGATTAAGAAAGGACACAGATTTGTTGTAGAATTGCTTTCTTTCACAGCATTTTTTATGTTTTTGTTACATGACGAAGGGTTACAGAGAAAAGGAACTGACAAAAATGATTTTATGTATTTTATTGCATTGATAAATAATATACAAACAACCTTTTATATATAACAAACAACACTCTTACAAAAAGTATCACAGCTTCTGAATACCTCAACAGTTCGTCTTAATTGTTTATATCACAAATAATATGACATGCACAATGAGATTATTCGATACGAATATTACTAATTAAATAATTATTCACAGTATACAGTCACATTTTCAGAACTTTGAGGTTTTCCTTAAGGGATAACTGCCATCGCTCGAAAAAGTTTGATTGAATTTTAACGTCACATAGTCCTAGAAATTTATTTAGCTTACGTTTATTTAGTATCTGATATTCTATCATGATGTCTTATAAACAGAGACAGTAATTATCATATACTAAATTTTCACTATTTGGTAAATACGTGATCAAACTGTACACCAAATTATTGCCTGTTGCAGCAAAAGTACCTGTTACTTCCGTAGGTTTAATTTCATTATAAAATAAAGCGATTTTATCCAAGTAAAAACAGTTACGAGTCAGAGAAATAGAATTTTTTGGTACGATCCAGAAAAGATAATCAAACGTTCTTTGTTATTGTAAATTAACGTTTCTATAATAAATAACTTTTCTCCTTCGTTATTTTTTTACGAATATTTATTTGCCATTAACAAGAAAGCAATAAAGAGTTTACCTTTAGTGTTTGCATTGTGGCCTGCTTTTCACATGTGGATCACAACGCAGGGAAAAGTACCCAACTGGTTCACCTGGTATACTTAGTTGGTAAATGATTTCTACCACTATATGAGTGACCACTTTGTAAGTAGACTTGCATCTAACCAAAAAGACACAATTTCCTATCTGCAGGTTGTAAATAGAAAGTAGTATTCTGTAACAAAGTACTTCATTTTCGCGTATCTTCTGCATGATTCGAGATGAATACTGGCTTGTTCTGCATACATTCAAATGAAAGAAACACGTAACTAGTCGAAAGTTAAACATAACATTTACATGAAGCAACTACGACAAAAACTTTCTGCTTGCTTGTAACAAAGTATTTAATAGGTTCTTAACGACGTTTTTCCAATTGTCAATCGATAACGTTGCCTTCACCGAGAGTGAAGAATGTTCTCTTTGCAACATACGGCACAAAAGATCCGCTTAAACACTCACTTCTCTAATAGTTATAAAAAAAATCTTGTTTTTCCTCTTACTCTCAAACATGCAGTTGTTAATACAGGATAAATATTCTTACAGACTGCATTTGATAGAATTAAAAGTTTATATATAGTTCTAAAATAGTATTGAAAAATAGTTCCCTACACTACGTGAACTGCTAGTCAGTCTTACAGTTCGTTCTGTAACAAAATACTACAGTAGTATAATAGCATCAGCGTAGGAACTTTAGGATCTCTCTTTAATTTAATTTTATTGTTCATATCATTATAGACAACAAATATTCAAGTGCAGTATTACTAATATTGCCTCCTTTTCTGTAGAGAAGATCTATATGGGTTGGAATTACCATTGTAATGTCCATGGGCTGAGAGATTTTGATAACTTATTAGGGGAATTAAATGAGTCTTGAAACACACCAAGTGTGATGGGTGTGAACAGCGTCTACGTAGGAAAAAAAAACACATAAAACACATGTTTCCAAGACTAAGTTCCAGCCGGCGGTGAACAAGCGCTGTGTACCAGCGAACGATGTTTTAAAGAAACTTTGAGTTCCTCTTACTAGTGGTTTGTGTACTTTGTTTTATCTGTAATCATTGTGGCACAATGCTGTATCATGGAGTAGTACCGTTATTCGCGTAATAGGGGTGTTAAGTGTGACTCGTTCACAAACTTTGTATCGTAAAATGGTGCAGGCGCTGACTGAACCCATTTCTTTAGTGCTAAGAAATATTTTATTTACGAAATGTATTACAGGACTCTACCTTGAAAACTATTTCTTCTTGTTTAATATATCCCAGAAATGTTTCGGTGCTTTTACGTCGTCCAGTGTTCTCTTTCGTTGCTGGTGTTGCTGTCTACCTTCTGCATTACTGGTGACAGATTGTTTACAATTTTTTCATCTGTAGTTTCGTTCCTTTTTAAACAACATAGGAATGCGTACTTTTGTTTTTAAGTGACAGGACTGTAAAGGTTTGAAAACCAGTACAAACAGCAACAAAACTGCAGATCACAGAATCGTATGGAAATATCTCGTGTAATATAGGAAGCATAGGATAACACGACCAATCAAACGTACCGCTAAATGCAACAAAGGCATAAAGTCTAGGGATGGAGTGACACCATCGAAACATGTATGGGAAATAGTAAACTATAAGAAGTAGTGGTTTTGCTCTTGGCGGAACCCTCAAATAAGATTCACTGTTTAAGTAAATGAGCTTCTTGAGAAATAAACTCAAAAAGAGTATGAAGTCTGTACTCTATGTAGCGAACGACATGAATAATCTGAAATAATTCGTACAAGGAAATTTGTCACTCAGACAACTGGGATATGTTTTAATTTTAGCTCCCCAGTAAGGAAAAATTTTGGCCATTATTGAGTCCGACTATGACGGACACATACGAATGGATCATCTGCATCCATCAATTTCCTCTTGAATATTAAATCAGGATGTAAAAATTATAATAATATGATATCGAGTAGATCGTAGTTCTAAAAAGAAAATGTAATGGCTTTTTAAAGAAACGGGAATTGCAGATCGAATCCTTGATTTGAAAATATTTTAGTTATTGCTGAGTAACACAACGTTCTTGGTGGACAATTCTTATTTAAATTTTAAGCCCTATCAACTAATGCATGTTACCAAATGCTGATGGGTGACTGACGCCGAAGTGAAAAGAATTACAATAAGCTCTCAAAAATAGTAATGAGTTGTAGAAATTCTCTCTTAAAAACTCCATTAGGAGACTATAGATAATTTATTGATAATTCTGTCACGGTGGGTAGTGAATACGTGGCATCAAACTGTACACTGTACGTCTGAAAAGAAAACATTAGGAGTACATTTCCATTGGGTAGACGACGTTGTTAAAGGGATGCCTGTGATGGCAACCGATTTTCCCATTGTGATATGTAACAACTGCGCCTGGTTAGAAGCTACAAATGGAGTGGTTGTCTGGTGACGGTTGGACACAATTCAGCACGTCTGCGAACTGACAGTAACTTACCTGTGCAGAAGATCACTTCCCTAACAGATTCTCTCGTTGTCAGCAATGATACTAAATATTCAGCGCTACTTATTTATTCATTACGCATCTCATTCGAGGCTACGAGCCTTCATAGAACCCGATCTACACTTTTAAATTACAAAAAACTAAAGAATGGTTAGGAAGAGTGTAACTCGAGACATTCATGTGTCACAGTTACAACAAAGTTAGATAAGACGACAGTGATTTGCTAACAGCAGGCGGTGAATCTTTACTAGTTCAGGAATAGTTACGTTCATCTTGTTGTCGCATTGCCAGTTACTGATGAAGTCAGTGAATGAAGAACTAGTTGACCGGTGACTGTTAAGTGCTGGAAACAGGCGTCGCACTGTAGTGACTATTGCCCCTCACGAGGAGGTCTTCTTCTTCTTCTGATGACACATCACTAGTTCTCAGAAATGGAGAGCGCATAACCAAATGTCAAGTGCTGAACTGTCAAAGTTGAACCACTGGCAGATATAGAACGGTCAGAGCCTCCAGGTAGCACTTCTCTCGTTCATGCATTGTATCAATAGCCTTGTCCTTAACAGTCAGTACATGGTATGGAATAATGGGTAACTGGTAGCAAATGAAGAATTGGACAGCGAGAGTTGAGACGACAGTGGAAACAGGTGTAACAGCTCCTCGCTACCTAGCACAGTAGAATTCACATTAACGTTGCGTCACCAACTGCTGACAACGTTCTTTTGGACCTGTCGTAGCGGTACATCGCCAATTTCCGGTTAGTGGACGAATGCACAAACGGACGGGCTAGGTTGAGATGCTCCTGGAGATAGACTTAGCAGCTCTTGGTTCTGTAGCACAGTAGCTTCCGTCTTGATCTCACATCACCAGTTGTGCGTACTGAACAGCAGTAGTGGCTTACGAAATGGAGACTGATTTTGAGAACTGTTTGAGACGGGCTCGGCAGCGCCAGGAAATGTAGCACCACTGTTGTCTCAAGCACTGTAGTAAATGTCTTGCAACTTCCCGCTAAGGGAAAGTAGTTAACCGGTAGTGAATGAAGAATTGGACGGACTGGGTATAGATGTTGGTGTAGAGAGCCCTTACACGTCTTCATCCTCTAGCACATATTTTGCCTCCATGTCATATCACCAGTTGTGTTACTCGGCAGTGAGTAAATAATCGCGAATTTAGTAAAGGAGCTCTAGTTTTTAATGTCAGAGGAGGTAGGACTGACAGTGTGCCGACGGAGGGCACCTTTTATGACTCGAGTACTATGATACCCGTGCTGGTACATCGCCAGTTCCTGATATGCGGGCCCGCATCTCGTGGTCGTGCGGTAGCGTTCTCGCTTCGTACGCCCGAGTTCCCGGGTTCGATTCCCGGCGGGGTCAGGGATTTTCTCTGCCTCGTGATGGCTGGGTGTTGTGTGCTGTCCTTAGGTTAGTTAGGTTTAAGTAGTTCTAAGTTCTAGGGGACTTATGACCACAGCAGTTGAGTCCCATAGTGCTCAGAGCCATTTTTTTCCTGATATGCGGACGAAAACAGACGTGGACAGTCAAGTTTGAGAGAGTGGTGGAGACAGGCCGGTCATCTCTTCGTCCTCTTGTATAGCAGCACTTATCTTGATGTTGCGTCACCAGTTAAACAGTGAGAATCTGATACTGGATCATAAAATGGACGGCGGATTTTTAGAGATGGTTGAGGCAGGCTTCGCAGCCTACCAACACTCGTCTCGATGTTGGACAGTTGGTTTCTGGTAAGTGGATGTCGAGATGGATGAAGAAACTGGCATGTTAAGACGGTATTGGAGAAAGGCTTAGAATCTTTTCATCCTCTAGGACAGTAGAACTCGCCTGGATGTCACTTGTTGTTCATAAGAGCTGATGGACTTGTTTCGAAAGCCAGCAGATACAGGATTGGCAGTCCCAGCCGATGTAGGGTACCTCTTATGCCTCCAGCACAGTGGTGCCCCATATTAATGCCATACAGCCAGTTCCTAGTGAGCAGACGAAAGCAGAAACGGGCGGGTAGTGTTACGACGCTGTTGGAGACGGGCCTAGCACGTCTTCATCCTCTAGTGCAGTACCATTTGTCCTGATGTTGCGTCACCAAATAGACAGTGAGAAACTGTGACTGACGAGCCATTTTGGGAGTAAGAGCTGATGAAAATGGACTAGTTTCGAAAGCCAGCAGACGCAGGATTGGCAGTCCCAGCCGATGTAGGGTACCTCTTATGCCTCCAGAACAGTGGTGCCTCATATTAATGCCATACCATCAGTTCCCAGTGAGCAGACGAATGCAGAAACGGGCTGGTGGTGTTGTGACGCTGTTGGAGACGGGCCTAGCACGTCTTTGTCCTCTAGAGGAGTACCATTTGTCCCGAAGTTGCGTCACAGACAGTGAGAAACTGTGACTGACGAGCCATTTTGGAAGTCGTTGGAGGCAGGGTTCAGAGCACCAGGAGATGTAGTACCTCTTCTGCCTCGGTGTTGGACCGTCAGTTCCTGGTAAATGGATAACTAGAGATGAATGAAGACGTGGACACGTAGGACTGAAATGCTGCTGTAGCACCTCCTCGGTGTGTAGCACAGTAGCGCTAGTCTTGATGTGGCATCACCAGTTCGTAATTGGTAGCACCTGTAGATGAAGTGGTAGGACTCCTCGCGGTGTTGCATCGACAGTGGATAACCGACGGAGATTGGGGGATTGGACCGGTAGCGTCGCTGCACCGGAAGTGGGGGCGGAAGCTAGCGGCGGCAACAGCACAGCAGCCCCGAGGGCTTCTTCCGGCGCGGGGGCGGCGGGCGCAGCAGCCCGCGGCGGCGCAGCGCGCAGACGATGGCCTGGTCGAAGGCCTCCTTGAGGTCCCTCTGGGTGAGCGCCGAGGTCTCGACGTAGACGGCGGCGCCCACGGCGCGCACGGCCTCTGCCGCCCTGGCGCTCGACACGGGCGCCTGGCCGCGCGCCGACAGCTCGGCCAGCAGGCGGGCGTCGCGGCGCCGGTCGGCCTGCGTGCCCACCAGCACCAGCGGCGCGTCGGGGCAGCAGCGGCGCACCTCGGGCGCCCAGCGCCTCTCCACGGAGCGCAGCGTCGCCGGCGCCACCACGCTGAACACCACCAGGAAGACGTCCGCGTCCGGGTAGCACAGCGCGCGCACCGGGTCCAGCGCGTCCTGCACACACAGCGCGAACCAGACACCTCGTGATCACGTGTTCTAGGTGTATTACCCGCTATGACGTACAGTAAATAAACAAACACTTCTGCAGTTACAGTATTTACTGGTCAACAAATATCGGGTTATTCGAAAGTACCTCCGTGGTTGATGACTGTGAAAAAAGTACAAGACATACAAAAACACACACATATCAATGGAAATAGCATCTCGCTAAGATTTTAACTCACATTATAGGTGCACAATATGAGAACCATATGTCATGTGACAACTTCAATACTGGTACAAGAGCATGTGTGTGCTGTTCCAAACGATAGCTGCCCGCTTGGTAAATCTGCTCATTGCGTTGCCTACCGACTGGTGCGAACTAATTTGATGCAAGAACATAGAGCAGATGATTTGTCTACATCAGGGGTTCCCAACAAAATTTTCTCGAGGACCCCCTCAAAAAATGGTTCTGAGCACTATGGAACTTAACATCTGAGGTCATCAGCCCCCTAGAACTTAGAACTACTTAAACCTAACTAACCTAAGGACAGCACACACATCGATGCCCGAGGCAGGATTCGAACCTGCGACCGTAGCGGGCGTTCGGTTCCAGACTGAAGCGCCTAGAACCGCACGGCCACACCGGTCGGCAGGACCCCTCATCAAGCATGATTGGTACCCTGTCATATTAGAGTATCAAGTACCTAAAATAGCCAAATTAAGAGTCTTTTTATACGTTTTCTATTTTTACCACTTAGAAAAAACTTTGACATATTCACTATTGAAAAAATATTGAGCTTAAAACTTTTTCAATTTAGCCATCATTGTTATTGTTAAATTTTTGATTATTGCACAAAATCTTTGTCTTCTAATCTGGGTGTTTAGTATAACAAATGCATTATCTTCCTCTTCGTCTGTATCCTCATTTTAACGGACCACTTTTTAACCAACGGTCCATTTTCACTACGCGAACTGTAGCTTCCCCAAAAAACAACGCTTTACATACATTTCTGTTTTAGTACAGAATACTGAATATGTAAACAATACGGTCTGTGAAAGCATTGGAAATAAATTAGCAATGGCCGATTGTCGTCTGAAATGTGAGTTTCTGTGTAAAGTGACTGTCAGTTGTCAGCTGCAAAGAGGCAGCGCGCGTAGTCTAACGGAATACAGGAGAACTATTTGCATCTATCTAATTCTAGTTTTGCGCTAGAATGTGCTAGTGTCAGTTGTCTCTAGGAAGACACCAGACGCTGAAGTTAGCGTTCGCTGAAGCTCTGCTCATGCAGGAAGCAGCCAAAACTAAAAATCTGTTATAATACGAAATATATTTAATATGCACTCCTGGAAATTGAAATAAGAACACCGTGAAATCATTGTCCCAGGAAGGGGAAACTTTATTGACACATTCCTGGGGTCAGATACATCACATGATCACACTGACAGAACCACAGGCACATAGACACAGGCAACAGAGCATGCACAATGTCGGCACTAGTACAGTGTATATCCACCTTTCGCAGCAATGCAGGCTGCTATTCTCCCATGGAGACGATCGTAGAGACGCTGGATGTAGTCCTGTGGAACGGCTTGCCATGCCATTTCCACCTGGCGCCTCAGTTGGACCAGCGTTCGTGCTGGACGTGCAGACCGCGTGAGTCGACGGTTCATCCAGTCCCAAACATGCTCAATGGGGGACAGATCCGGAGATCTTGCTGGCCAGGGTAGTTGACTTACACCTTCTAGAGCACGTTGGGTGGCACGGGATACATGCGGACGTGCATTGTCCTGTTGGAACAGCAAGTTCCCTTGCCGGTCTAGGAATGGTAGAACGATGGGTTCGATGACGGTTTGGATGTACCGTGCACTATTCAGTGTCCCCTCGACGATCACCAGTGGTGTACGGCCAGTGTAGGAGATCGCTCCCCACACCATGATGCCGGGTGTTGGCCCTGTGTGCCTCGGTCGTATGCAGTCCTGATTGTGGCGCTCACCTGCACGGCGCCAAACACGCATACGACCATCATTGGCACCAAGGCAGAAGCGACTCTCATCGCTGAAGACGACACGTCTCCATTCGTCCCTCCATTCACGCCTGTCGCGACACCACTGGAGGCGGGCTGCACGATGTTGGGGCGTGAGCGGAAGACGGCCTAACGGTGTGCGGGACCGTAGCCCAGCTTCATGGAGACGGTTGCGAATGGTCGTCGCCGATACCCCAGGAGCAACAGTGTCCCTAATTTGCTGGGAAGTGGCGGTGCGGTCCCCTACGGCACTGCGTAGGATCCTACGGTCTTGGCGTGCATCCGTGCGTCGCTGCGGTCCGGTCCCAGGTCGACGGGCACGTGCACCTTCCGCCGACCACTGGCGACAACATCGATGTACTGTGGAGACCTCACGCCCCACGTGTTGAGCAATTCGGCGGTACGTCCACCCGGCCTCCCGCATGCCCACTATGCGCCCTCGCTCAAAGTCCGTCAACTGCACATACGGTTCACGTCCACGCTGTCGCGGCATGCTACCAGTGTTAAAGACTGCGATGGAGCTCCGTATGCCACGGCAAACTGGCTGACACTGACGGCGGCGGTGCACAAATGCTGCGCAGCTAGCGCCATTCGACGGCCAACACCGCGGTTCCTGGTGTGTCCGCTGTGCCGTGCGTGTGATCATTGCTTGTACAGCCCTCTCGCAGTGTCCGGAGCAAGTATGGTGGGTCTGACACACCGGTGTCAATGTGTTCTTTTTTCCATTTCCAGGAGTGTAGTTTTTATTCTAATATTATCTTGAGGACCCCTCTGGCATAGCTCGCGGACCACCTGTTGGCAACCACTGATCTACATGTTCTGTCACACCTGCCCCTACGTGGTGTGCTCTGCAGCTGTGAATATTACGGATCAAAGCTTTGGGAGGTCCGCTGTCCACCGCTCTATGTAATTTTTCTGTACATCTTTTAGTTGTTGTGCAGTCGTCTTCCGAAACCCCGGAGGAACTGATGAATTGTCGTGCATTAACCCTTTCACGCTGGCGCCGCGATTGTTGCGTCGTCCGCTGTGGCCGAGCGCCAGTCTCGCCCGGCTGTGCGGCGTTATTTTCGCGCTTTCCGCCGGTGCTGCTCTGTCCTGCTTTCACACTCGCAATGGTTATCCGAAAGTACCTCCGTGGTTTCAGAAGACGACTGTGAAAAAAGTACTAGACATACAAAAACAGACACATATTGTAAGAGGTCCATGATTAAGGAATTTGTTGCTAGCGCACTCGAGCAGATGTAATTTCGATGGACTGTTCACGCACTGCCTGCGATATGTAAGCTACAAGAGAATTTCAGACGAAAGAGCTGTGTTGTCAGTGGTAGGAACTGTGTAGTAGTAGGACTAAGTAGTTTCTAGCTGTCGTGTGAATCGCTTTGGCTGGGCCGGTCGTGTGGAGCGATGGCGGAGTCTGAGCGTTGTAGTATAAGGTAAAAGCAGCCTCGCGCATATTTAATTGTTATATCAACTCCCATGTAAATGTTTTTAAAAAATCTGTTAATAATAAGCTTTCTCATAAAAAGTAACTTTTGACGGCTCAATTTAAAGAATTTACTAATTTCTCCAATCCATGGTCATCCCGATTATTGTAAAGAAAAATCAGTTGTTTCTTTTTATACATGACAAATCTATCGGCCAGCATTGCACTGGGCTGTGCCAGAAAAAATTCTTATAGGAGCAGATATATACGCGTTATCCGGCGACTTGATTGAGGTAAGAATTTTCAATTTATTCAGTATGATCTTTCAGGGCCATGACGCAGCACTGCTGACGTCCAAAATTTACCAGTTTAGATTCACAGTCCGTTAATTATTGTAAGGTTATAAGTAAGCCACAATTTTATTGAGAGATTAGTCTCATTGTATTATTGATAGGTTACGGAATTTTTTATTGCGAGGTTACGCTGAATGTGAATGATATAAATAATTATATTTTTACTGTTAGGAGGTTTCGGAATTTTTCTGTTGGGAGGTTATAATATCAATGGATATAGCATCTCCCCAAGTCACATTATAGGTGCACAATATGAGCATCATTTGTGACGTGACAGCTTCAGCACTGGTGCAAGAGCATGTGTGTCTGTTCCAAACGACAGCTGGTAAATCTGCTCACTGCGCTGCGTACCGACTGGTGCGAACTAATTTGATGCAAGAACAGAGAGCAGATGATTTGTCTACATGTTCGGGAGGACGACGGTTCAATCCCGCGTCCGGCCATCCTGATTTAGGTTTTCCGTGATTCCCCTAAATCGCTCCAGGCAAATGCTGGGATGGTTTCTTTGAAAGGGCACGGCCGACTTCCTTCCCCATCCTTCCCTAATCCGATGAGACCGATGACCTCGCTGTTTGGTCTCTTCCCCCAAACCACCCAATCTACATGTTCTGTCACACCTGCCCGTATGTGGTGTGCTCTGCAGCTACGAATATTACGGATCAAAACTTTGGGAGTTCCTCTGTCCACCACCGTATGTAATTTTTCTGTATTTCTTTTAGCTGTCGTGCAGTCGACTTCTGAAACCCCGTAGGTACTGATGAGCTGTGCTGCATTAACCCTTTCACGCCGGCGCCGCGATTGTTGCGTCGTGCGCTGTGGGCGAGCGCCCAGTCTCGCTCGGCCGTGCCCGCTGTACGGCGCATTTTTCGCGCTGCCCGCGGCGCTAGTCTGTCCTGCTATCACACTCGTAGTGTTGTCGCAATCATTGGACTTTATACTATGTATTTATTAGGGAAAATACCGGGTGATCAAAAGCCAGTATAAATTTGAAAACTTAATAAACTATGGAATAATGTAGATAGAGAGGTTAAAAATTGAAACACATGCTTGGAATGACACGGGGTTTTACTAGAACCGAAAAAAGAAAAAAAATAACAAAGTTCACAAAATGTCCGACAGGTGGCGCTGGACAGCAAAACGTCAGCGACTGCGCATGACAATCGTGTTACAGAATCGCATCATCCCCAGCCTGGCCGATAAACACCTGCTGGAACGTGCGATGTTTCTGCAGGATGGCGCTCCACCCCATACTGCTAGACGCGTGAAAGATCTCTTGCGCGCGTCGTTTGGTGATGATCGTGTGCTCAGCCGCCACTTTCGTCATGCTTGGCCTCACAGGTCCGTAGACCTCAGTCCGTGCGATTATTGGCTTTGGGGTTACCTAAAGTCGCAAGTGTATCGTGATCGACCGACATCTCTAGGGATGCTGCAAGACAACATCCGACGCCAATGCCTCACCATAACTCAGGACATGCTTTGCAGTGCTGTTCACAACATTTTTCCTCGACTACAGCTATTGGTGAAGAATGATGGTGAACATATTGAGCATTTGCTGTAAAGAACATCATCTTTGCATTGTCTTACTTTGTTATGCTAATTATTGCTATTCTGATCAGACGAAGCGCCATCTGTCGGACATTTTTTGGACATTTGTATTATTTTGGTTCTAATAAAACCCCATGTCATTCCAAGCATGTGTGTCAATTTGTACCTCTCTATCTACATTATTCCGTGATCCATTCAGTTTTCAAATTTATACTGACTTTTTGATCACCCTATATTTAAATAAATCACACATGCTTTTGATATTGTATGGCGTGTCTGTGCACAAATCCAAGTCTGGTGATGTCAATGGAACAGCTGGAGTAGCACATGTACCTGATATAAAAACAGCTGCTATAGATGTTTCGTATTCACCATCAGATTCGACGATGATTCGCCTTCACCTTCAAAGCCACTACCCAGTATGAGAGAAAGAGCTTCCTCCACAGTATATCGCTTATCCGCATATCACTTGTGGCAGAAACTAACTGAGGTTAACAACACATCACTTCAGATTAAAAACAAGGCGAGAAATGAGCAGTGCTACTCAGGCGAAACAACGCTTTGAAACTGAATGCAAGTGACATCTAGTGACTCTTTTGTTAACTGCAGACTTTGAACAAAGGGGCTCGATGGCGCATAGATCAAACTTCCGTACGAGTCGAGCACAGTGAAGCGGAAAAATATGACGCGAGGCGGAATTGCTACTGCAGTACACCGGCTGGGCGGCACTCCACCGGCTGAGCGGCACATTCGCTCCCGACTTCTACAGAAGTTCACCCTTAGGCACTTGCCATGGATAAGTGATACATAAATAGCCAAATGACATTATAAAGAAATCCAAGGGGTCAAAGAGGACGGGGATGACTGAGAAACAGATGGGAGTCGTGGAGAATCGGCAGAAAACGCGCTGAAGGGAATGCGAACCTCGAATGTTGGATCGCGATGACCGGCGGGGAAATTGTTAAAGAGGTCAAGGTTCATAATGAACTGCAGAGCCATAAAAGAGATAGAAGAATAAAGAGAAGAGGAAATTGGCAGATCCTTGTATCCGATAAAATTTATGTTAACAAGTCGATGGAACTGGCAACTCAAGTTCGAGATTTTCAGTGTCCATCACAGGATGTAATCTGTACACTTTATAATAAAGTAGCCAATTTCATGTTTTTCCACATTATATGGGCAGAGATATATCCGAGTCTGTCACCTGCAGTCGAACACTACTGACTAAATTCTGCAACAGTATAGTGGAGTAGAACGATACCGTGATCAGAGTGCAGTGGCAGTGAGAAGACAGTGCCTTGAAGTAGCTGGCGATGATCTGCTTGAGCTAGCAGCCCAAAGAGCACTGACTTCCGCCTTCCTGCGGCCCGTTATATCGACATCTTATTAACTCCCCAGGCAGCCAAATTCCATGGCCGGCGGTTACGTGGAGTAGCTGTGGACCAGCTAAACCTCTGTCATCGATACGTCTTCATCCACCGATGGCTAATTAGTGTGGACGGTCTATGGACAGATGTGCAGTCTGACTTGCATTGTGATAAGATTGCCTGTGTGACCGAGCGGTTCTCGGTGCTTCAGTCTGGAACCGCGCGACCGCTACGGTCGCAGGTTCGAATCCTTTCTCGGGCATGGATGTGTGTCATGTCCTTACGTTAGTTAGGTTTAAGTAGTTCTATGTTCTAGGGGACTGAAGACCTCAGATGTTAAGTCCCGTACTGCTCAGAGCCATTTGATCCATAGTGATAAAAGCTAACGTTCTAACATCCCACTTTTATCTTTTATGTTTTGTAAGGCCCCTTTCAGCGATTTTTCAACGTCTAAACAAGAATGTATAAAGCCTGTCTGATGTTTTTGGTGAGCTTTCTGATGTACATTGAGTAGTTGTTTCCTTTTTTATGCACAAGATTTCGACGATAAAAAACTAGTCGCCTTTTTCTGGTGCTGCGAGCTGTACAACTATCTCTACTCGCTGCTTGGACTCCAGCCAGACTGTGAGCCGCTGCGTATAGCAGACTTCGACTCCCGGTACCCTCTGTGCCCTTTGATATTCAACTGGTTTTTCAGAGCACGCACTGTTATTCATTCTCTCGGCGTTTTTCATCTCAGACGAGTGAAATGGCGGGCGTTAATTAAAATGAAACCTGTGTCCTTGACTTTTTTTCGACACATTTCTTAAATACGCTGTCCCACGAACTTTGCCTCTGCACAATGATACTGATCCCTTCGTATTTCACTCCATGATTATATTCGAAGCAGTGATCGACGACAGCTGATATGCGTGGTTATTTCAGTCAGGCGTGTCGCTGGTGTCCTTTCACTTCTCGAGTGCTCCGACAGTCTGCCTCACGTAAGACATGCCATATTGGCATGAAACGCGGTACACACCCGGCTTTCGGAGATCTAGATCGTAAATAACATTACAAAGAAGACTTTTTATCTTTATTGACCAGAGCGAAATACCTAGTATTCCGTAAGAGCCTGCCGATGTTTCGGATATCGTGCCGGCGTAAGGTAGATAAGGGATTCTTGACTTCAGTTCCTCTGTCTCAGTCTCAATCTCTTTCTCACGCGTTGTTTATTTTAACTGCAACACCCGTTATATTTGACGCTCTGAGTACCCATTCTTTCAGAACACAATTCATAGGTGTTGGAATTGTTCGACGAGGCTGTCCTTGTCTGAACGCATTTGAGCTCTGTGGACACAGAGTCTTTAGCAGAGAATTTCTTTGTGTCAGATGTTGGTGGCTGGAGACGTCGAGACAGAGTTTAGTATGCGTGGGTTTTCTAAATGCACTGCGACCCACGGATTCTTCCGTAGTTAACTAAAATATCGAGGATAGGAATCTGGCCCTCTTTTTGAAGTTCTGACATTAATGTTACATCAGAATGGAGAGGGTAATGTTTACTCTTCAAGTTGTTGTCAACAGCTGGTGGCCTTGTGATTAGCGGTGCTGACTTTCGATCAGGGGATCCGGGTTCGATTCCCTGCGATATCGGGGATGTTCTCCTCTCGGTTCAGGGCGTGTGTGTTGTCATCATTATTTCATCGTCATCGATGAGCAAGTCGACGAAATGGCGTCGTATAAAAAGACTTGCAACATGCTGCCAAATATGCCATACACACAGTAAATTCATCTTTTTGTTATGGTTTTCAGTCCGAGAACTGGTTTGATGCAGCTATCCGCGCTAATGAATCATGTGCAGACCTCTTCATCTGCGAATAACTACTACAACCGACATCCATTTCAACCTGCTTACCGATCTTCTTCTATGCCCCCCCGCCCCCCCCCCCCCCCCCGCCAACCCACTTCCCTCCTCATATGAATACCAAGGAAAAATTCCTGGCGGTACCGGGAATCGAGCCCGAACCCTCCGCAAAACTGGGGCACTCATTTGCTGTAGAACTTGGGCGTCTTTTCTTTTCTGCTCGTCAAAACCGAAGTTATCGGTTTTGTCGTCGGGTAGGTACATCTATTGCTATTTTAATGGGATCCCAAATGTTTAAAATCTGGTCTTGCTCGAGGGTATGATCTCCGAGCACTATTTTGGAACGTAGTATCTGAAAGGCATCTTAAGGCCTGAGTGCAGTAAGGTTGCAGGCGACTGTTGTACCACGTGACGAAACACCTGCGGGATGGTACGACGACGCCTAGGCCGTTAGAGCTGTCAGTGTAATTAAGGTCGTATTCGCGACGCCATTATCTCTCGTTACGCAGGTGTTGGCGATAAACGTGCACGTCGCCCACTTTATTCTTGCCGACTCCGCAGATAGCGTTTCCTAGTGGCGGCTCCGGCTCTTACACAGGCATCTCATGGGAGACAGCAACACCCGTCAAAGCACTAATCGAGATGGAACAACGGGATTCGTATCCCGTCACATCACTGCGATTTAGATTTGTCGTGTTACCTCTAAGGTTCACTACCCCCCCCCCCTTTCATCTCCCACAAAACTGACTGTATGCCGATTTAATGGCACTTACGTAAACTTAGTGATAAAAGCCAGCAGCCTTTCCTTTGATAATTTCAAATTTGAAGCCTCGTATATCGAAAGGGACGCTCGCCCTCTGTCTGAACTGTAGCTGTGATAAATGTTCCGCTTATGTTATTGCGTCGTGGAGTGAAACGCGAGATCCGAAAAAAATGCTTTCATTACCAAGGAAATGTTTGTCTTTGTGTGGCAGTGTGCGACTGTTTTCCACCTTGGTCTCCTTTTGCCACGACAGATTAAATCTACATCTACATCCATATCTACGTGATTACTCTGCTATTCACAATAAAGTGCCTGGCAGAGGGTTCAGTGAACCCCCTTTAAGCTGTCTCTCTACCGTTCCACTTTTGAATGGCGCGCGGGAAAAACGAGCACTTAAATTTTTCTGTCCGAGCCCTGATTTCTCTTATTTTGTCGTGATGATCATTTCTCCCTACGTAGGTGGGTGCCAACAGAATGTTTTCTCAGTCGGAGGACTGGTGACTGAAACTTCATGAGAAGATCCCGTCGCAACGAAAAACGCCTTTGTTTTAATGATTGCCACTCCAATTCACGTATCATGTCTGTGGCACTATCACCCCTATTTCGTGATAATAAAAAAACAAGCTGCCCTTCTTTGAACTTTTTCGATGTCATCCGTCAGTCTCATCTGATGCCGATCCCCACAACAATACTCCAGAATAGTGTGGACAAGCGTGTTTAAGTAGTCTCTGTAGTACACCTGTTGCACCTTCTAAGTTTTCTGCCGATGAATCGCAGCCTTTGGTTTGCTCTACCCACAACACTGTCTATGTGATCGTTCCAATTTAAGTTACTTGTAATTGTAATCATTAAGTATTTAGTTGAATTTACAGCCTTCAGATTTTTATGACTTATCGCGTAATCGAACTTTAGCTGATTTATTGTAGTTCTCATGTGAATAATTCCACACTTTTTTTTATTCAGGGTCAACTGCCACATTTTGCACCATACAGATATCTTATCTAAATCATTTTGCAATTCATTTTGGTCATCTGATGACTTTACAAGACGGTAAATGACAGCATCATCTGCAAGCAACCCAACAGAGCTACTCATATTGTCTCCTATGGCGTTAATATATATCAGGAACAATAGAGGGCCTACAACACTTCCTTGGGGAATGCCGGATATAAATTCTGTTTCACTCGATGTATTTTGCGTTTCTTTTTGATGGTTGTGGGCGTTACGGTATTCAGGTCTCGCAGAAAATGCCTTGTGGTCGCTAATCCCTGTATTCGACATGATACTCCCTGTTAGTCCAGGATTATTTTTTGCTAAGAGGTCAAGTATGCTTTCGGCAACCATTTCCGTTTCGAGTGGTCTCGTCTTATGCCTGCCGCCGGCTTTAAACGTATAATTTTTCCAGCATATAGAGCGTGAATTGAAGTCACCATCGACTATAATTGTATGAGTGGGGTACCTATTTGAAATGAGATTCAGGTTTGATTTTAACTGTTCAGCGACTATATCTTCTGAGTCGGGGGCTCGGTAAAACGATCGAATTAATAGTTTAGTCAGTTTGTCAGGTATAAACTCCACCCACACTATTTCTCAGGAACTATATACTTCAATTTTACTACAAGGTAATCTACTTCTGACAGCAGTAAATGTTCAACCACTAACTGTATTTAATCTATCCTTTCTGAACACTGTTACGTCGTTTGGAAAATTTCGGCTGAACTTATTTTGCCAGCTTTCCGTACCTATAACCTATAAGATTCGGTGCTTTCTATTAGGGCTTGGACTCTGGTTCTTTCCCAACACAGCTACGACAATTTACAACTACAATACCGATCGTTTCTACAACTACCTTACTGTGTTTTACCTGCCTCCTTTTAGACGGACGCTCTTTCTGTGGTTTCCTGAGACCATCTAACCTAGAAAATCGCCGAGTCCCTTCCAAACAGCCCCCGCTACCCGTGTAGCCGCTTCCTGTGTGTATTGGACTCCTGACGTATTAAGCGAAACCCGGATACCCACCACCCGATGGTGCAAGTCAAGGAATCTGCAGCCTACCATCTAAGTAGATAAACCCAGTGGCAGTGGACCATCAGTTAACTACGTACAGTGGAAGCCTTACACTTAAAAAAAACAGTGAAAGAAAAACAGTTGTCCGCAGCTCGCGGTCGTGCGGTAGCGTTCTCGCTTCCCACGCCCGGGTTCCCGGGTTCGATTCCCGGCGGGGTCAGGGATTTTCTCTGCCTCGTGATGACTGGGTGTTGTGTGATGTCCTTAGGTTAGTTAGGTTTAAGTAGTTGTAAGTTCTAGGGGACTGATGACCATAGATGTTAAGTCCCATAGTGCTCAGAGCCATTTGAATTTTTTTTTAAAAACAGTTTTAGAGTACACACCTAACTGTCTAATAGAAAGTATGCGGACTCCCCTATGTAATGCGAAATTGACTGCTAGATGTCACGAGAGGCGCACGCACCAGTGTAAAAGGAGGCGGCTGTAGTGTCCATACAGAGGCAAATATGAACGCGTGGCGTCTGTTCTTCCGGACATGTCCTAATGAACAGACACGACGCATTCATATAATTTGATTGGCCTAGCTGGGCAATAGGTCCACCGTCTTCAGTGCGGATGCACAAATACGTCTGACCTCCTGTTGGAATCTCAGAGAGCGAACGTGGAGGGAATGGGCAGGGACTGTGGATAGGCGGCGCTCCATGGGAGTGCGGGTCGGAACGAGGCGGGCCTAAATAGTCGGCGCAGTTGCGATAACGCTGTGTCCCGGATGGTGCAGTGGTTAACGCGTCTGACTAGTAAGAGCCGGCACGGTAGCTCAGCGTGTTCGGTCAGGGGGGTAGTTGCCCTCTGCAATAAAAAAAACTAAGGAATCAACGATCAACTTGAACGGATGTCTTGTGACGTCCCTCCAGACCAAACGCAACGAACAATACTGAAAAAAAAGAAGAAAAAAGGTAAGCAGGTGATCCCGGGTTCGAATTCCGGTCCGATATACATTTCCACTCCTCGCTGCTGACTCGGCGTAACGCCCAATGCAGCTGACAGCCGTGAGCCCCTCTCTTTCCTTTCCTTTCCTTTCCTTTCCGTTCTTCCCCTCTCCACCTTCAATTTATGTTTATACAGTAACAAAGTCGACTGTTGGTGATGTGACTGTGAAATAGGAATGCGAAGCAACAGCCACAGCTAAACAAAGGCCACGCAGACCTCATCTACTGACGGACAGGGACCGCAGTCATTGAGAAGGGTGGTTGTGAAAAAATCGGAACGTTCAAAAATGGTTCAAATGGCTCTGAGCACTATGGGACTTAACTTCTAAGGTCATCAGTCCCCTAGAACTTAGAACTACTTAAACATAACTAACCTAAGGACATCACACACATCCATGCCCGAGGCAGGATTCGAACCTGCGACCGTAGCGGCCGCGCGGTTCCAGACTGTAGCGCCGTTAACCGCTTGGCCACCACGGCCGGCAAAATCGGAACGAACCACTCGTTATTTCCAAAGTGCTACCGGCAGTCCAACTAGCACAATGACTGCGAGCATGGAACTACGAATACAACGATAGAGCAACCCCTCATAAGCCACAAATTTCTGTAGGCAGTACTAAGTGACACTTGAGGTGATGTAAAGAACGACGCCACCGGACGGACAATGAATACAAGCAAGTAGTTTGGAGTGATAAGTCGTGCTGTACCCTGAGACAATCCAGTGGAGGGGTCTGGCTTCATCAAATGCTGGAGAACATTACCTGACATCATTTGTAGTGAGAACACTGAAGTACGGAGGAAATTGTGTTGTGGTATGGGGGTCTTTTTCATGGTTGCAGTGTGGTTCCCTTATTGCGCTAAAGAAAACGATAAATGTGGAAGAATGTGAACACATTTTTCTGCGCTGTGTACTGCGTACAGTAGAAGAACAGTTCGGAGACGATGATGTTTGTATCAGCATTACAAATCACCAAGCAGTCATGAAGCAGCATCTGTGAAGCAACAGTTTGTGGACAATAACATTCCTGAAATGGACAAGTCTACCCAGAATCCCAATAACAACCCAGTGGAACACCTTCTGGATGGGTTAGACCATCGTCTTCGCTCCAGACCTCAGCGTTCTAACTAACTACTTTGTCTCTTGAGAAAGACTCCTCTGCCATTCCACCACAAACATTCAAACACCTCAGTGGAAGTGTCGCCCTCAGATTTTAAGCCGCCAAAAGATGAAGGGTGGACACAGCCCATATTAACGTCCACTCACAGGTTACTGGATATTTCTCACGAGGTGTGTATGCATTCGTCCTAGGACGTTCCGCAATCTGCAGAATTGCAACCCTGATGTTTCGGGCCACTGCGTATATTAATGTGCGTACTGAATTTACATGATAGTCAAAATATAAAATTAATGTCTGAAAAATACATAGAAGGTGGATGCGATTACACAAATAACGAGGTGGCTGCATTATCTAATGAGCAAAATATTCATATTAATTTAAAAAATAAAACTTCAAAAGTTAGATGAAACGCTATTAGCTCTTCGCAACTGTCATTCAAAGGTTACATCATCAGTTCGCGCAGAAACAGTTAGTCTTGAAAGACGATGAATTTATCATCAACAGTAAGGATACTCGACAAATAATTCTTATAGATGATATTTAATTGAAACCCTCAGCTGCCGACAGGTGTTGTTGACATATCTTGATGGGGACAGCTGCAAATGTGTGACCCGCCCAGGACTCGAACCCGGGATCTCCTGCTTATATGGCAGACACACTATCCATCTGACCCACCGAGGACACAGATGAATAGCGCGGCTGCAGGGGCTTATCCCTTGCACGCTTCCCGTGAGACCCACATTCCCAACTGTGCACAATCTACATACGTAATCGTCTGTGCGAGTGCGCACAGGTTGCCCGAACTCTTACGGGAATCGTCAACTTAATTGGGCTCAAGTAACGAGTGGATGGGCAAAGTATCTATTAGGAACATTACGTATGTAGACTGTGGACAGTTGGGAATGTGGGTCTCATGGGAAGCGTGCAAGGGATAAGTCCCTCAGTCGCGCTATTCATCTGTGTCCTCGGTGGCTCAGATAGATACAGTCACGGTAACTTAGCGTGTTCCCCGTGTTCGGTCAGAGGGTTAGCTGCCCTCTGTGACAAAAAAACCGAGTTAATGGATCAACGATGAACTGAAACGGGTGTCTTCCAACGTCCGTCGCGAGCAGATACAACGAACGAAAACGAACAAAAAGAAGAAAAAAAAAAGATGGGTAGAGCGTCTGCCATGTAAGCAGGAGATCCCGGGTTCGAGTTCCGGGCGGGGCACACATTTTCAGCTGTCCCCATCAAGGTATGTCAACTACACCTGTCAGCAGCTGAGGGTTTCAATTAATTATCATTTATTGTAGAGAAGCTGCACGGGCATCAATGGTATCTGTTCTTCCGAGAGCAGATACTCTCTTCATATATAATTTCTTATAGCGTTTCTGTCAGTTATTTTATTTATTTATTTATGCATTTATTTTACCTGGCAAGATTAGGGCCTTCAGGCCCTCTCTTACACCTAACCAGGCATACTCAGATTGAACGAGTTACAATTTCTACAGAACATTAAGGACATATAACGTGTTACACAGTATTAATGTTAAAGAAAAAAGAAATAGAGATTATAACAGTAGTACAATGATAATTATAACAATCAAAGAAATAATTATAACAATCAATAATAATAATAATAATAATAGTAATGACTATGTATATGAAAGTAAACATTTTTTTCTTTTATGAATGTCAGTCCTATTGCTAGTTGGGAATTTTCTCGTTATGTTCTTGCAGCTTGTGAGTTATTCTCATCGAGCAGAGACGTAAGACGATAGAATGGGGTGAAAGAGATATAGAAGAGGCAGATAGGTTAGAGGAAGAGAAATAGAATGGTAAAATTCGAAGCTATGATGGAGAGGAGAAAGAAAGAGATGAGAGGGGCACAACAATGGTGGCTATACCGTTCCCTCTTGAGTGTTGAGTGGTTCTGGATAAGACGCAGATCACAGGGGAGCGCGTTCCGTAGTCGTATGGCTGAGATGGAGAATGACACGGAGAAAGATTTTTGTGTTATGTAAAGGTACAGCATTTAGTTCTTATCTTTTGTATGTGCCCGTAGCTTCATTCTTACTTTTCTTTTTTTTCTTTTTTTGGCTCTATTTCCTTTTCTCTTTCCTGCTGTTTGTGAACAATCGGGTGTTTTCTTAACCGTGAGCTACTTCCATGCCGGTGCTTGATCGCTATTCGGTAGAACTGCACGCTAAAGTGACCACCCGTAAAAAGCATGAATAGCCGCCTTTTGCAGCGCGGACCGCTACGAGACGAGCTGAAAAGAGTCAATGAGGTTAAAAAAAATGGCTCTCAGCACTATGGGACTTAACAGCTATGGTCATCAGTCCCCTAGAACTTAGAACTACTTAAACCTAACTAACCTAAGGACAGCACACAACACCCAGCCATCATGAGGCAGAGAAAATCCCTGACCCCGCCGGGAATCGAACCCGGGAACCCGGGCGTGGGAAGCGAGAACGCTACCGCACGACCACGAGATGCGGGCCAATGAGGTTCTGCAGGATGCCGACGGAGATGGGGCGCCATCGTGACTCCTAGCTGCGCTAGGTGTCTCAGCTGGGGATCCACGGCGCTAACAGCCCGTCCGATGTGGTTGCACGGACTTTACACTGGGTTTAAGCCCTTGGAGGTTTGTGGCCAGGGGAATGCGCCAAACTCATATTGGTGCTCTTCGAACAACGCACGTACACTACGAGGTGTATGACGTGTTGCATTTCCTGCTGGTTGACAACATCGTGCCGAGGAAAACCAGACTGCATGTAGAGGTGGAAATGGTCCCCACGGATGGATTGATACTTGTGCTGATCAAGTGTGCCTTCCAGAATAGAATGTTCTCACCGCATTACCTGCGCAATGCCGTGAGAACCTTCCCCAGACCACAACGGTCCCTCCTGGTTGCGGGGTGTTTGCTTTCAGACGTTTCAAGCCTTAAGCGCCAACGGCCATTCCTCCGATGGAGCATAAAACGTGCTTCATGTGAAAAGGCCGCCTGAGTGGACGTCCAGTTCCGGTATTGGCGCGCAAATTCCGTCCTTCTTCGCCGATGAACGGCAATCAGCATTGGTGCATGAATCGAGAGCCTGCTGCGGAGGTCCATACACAGCAATGTCAACTGATCTGTCGGTGAGGACACACTGTTGGCAGCTCCTTGGTTCAAAATGGTTCAAATGGCTCTGAGCACTATGGGACTCAACTTCTCGGGTCATCAGTGCCCTAGAACTTAGAACTACTTAAACCTAACTAGCCTAAGGACATCACACACTTCCATGCCCGAGGCAGGATTCGAACCTGCGACCGCAGCGGTCGCGCGGTTCCAGACTGTAGCGCCTAGAACCGCTCGGCCACCCCGGCCGGCTCCTTGGTTCATATTGGTGGTCAGCTGCGCAACAGTTGCAGGTCTGCTCGGTAACAAAGATTTCGTCAATCGCCGTTCACCTTCGTCATGTATGGTGTACCACAGCTGCCTCGGGCCGGTACTGGATAGCACCATTTTGCCATACTTTCCACTGCGGCACATGAACAGTTTACAAAGTTGCCAGTTTTGCTTCCACCCTTGGCCCTAAATCCAAAATGCTCATGCTCTTTTGTATGTCAGATAAATCGCTTCAATTCCGCTACACGAGAATGACGTTTTCTCCTTGTGACTGGACGTAGTATAAGGAAATGTATCTTCGTTATCCTCCACATATATTTCTATAAATAAAAATTTTGAGAAATTGTACTATTAACTAGCAAGCGAAGTGCCGCGGTCGTAATACATTGAGTCACGTACGACATGACAGTTACCCAGAGCCAAAAAAAATGTTCAAATGTGTGTGAAATCTTACGGGACTTAACTAATACGGTCATCAGTCCCTAAGCTTACACACTACTTAACCTAAACCATCCTAAGGACAAACACACACACCCATGCCCAAGGGAGGACTCGAACCTCAGCCGGGACCAGCCGCACAGTCCATGACTGCAGCGCCTGAGACCGCTCGGCTAATACCGCGCGGCTGCCCAGAGCCCTTCAGGTCATTCAGATTTACGTTTTCCGTGGATTACCTAAATCACTTAAAGCAAATTCCAGAGTTTAAGTACTTTCAACATTGCAGCCCAGTGAGCAGTCGTGATAATCTAATATATAAGAAATTATCAGCCTCCATTGCGTTATTGAAACCCACCTTTACCTACGTTTCAGCCCAAATAATTGAGCCTTCTTCAGAAGATATACCTGATTCTATAATATCTCTACGAGGGCATGGTGTAGCCTATTCAGGCTGTTTTAGTTTTATTTCTAGACCATGCCCTCGTAGACATACACTCCTGGAAATGGAAAAAAGAACACATTGACATCGGCGTGTCAGACCCACCATACTTGCTCCGGACACAGCGAGAGGGCAGTACAAGCAATGATCACACGCACGGCACAGCGGACACACCAGGAACCGCGGTGTTGGCCGTCGAATGGCGCTAGCTGCGCAGCATTTGTGCACCGCCGCCGTCAGTGTCAGCCAGTTTGCCGTGGCATACGGAGCTCCATCGCAGTCTTTAACACTGGTAGCATGCCGCGACAGCGTGGACGTGAACCGTATGTGCAGTTGACGGACTTTGAGCGAGGGCGTATAGTGGGCATGCGGGAGGCCGGGTGGACGTACCGCCGAATTGCTCAACACGTGGGGCGTGAGGTCTCCACAGTACATCGATGTTGTCGCCAGTGGTCGGCGGAAGGTGCACGTGCCCGTCGACCTGGGACCGGACCGCAGCGACGCACGGATGCACGCCAAGACCGTAGGATCCTACGCAGTGCCGTAGGGGACCGCACCGCCACTTCCCAGCAAATTAGGGACACTGTTGCTCCTGGGGTATCGGCGAGGACCATTCGCAACCGTCTCCATGAAGCTGGGCTACGGTCCCGCACACCGTTAGGCCGTCTTCCGCTCACGCCCCAACATCGTGCAGCCCGCCTCCAGTGGTGTCGCGACAGGCGTGAATGGAGGGACGAATGGAGACGTGTCGTCTTCAGCGATGAGAGTCGCTTCTGCCTTGGTGCCAATGATGGTCGTATGCGTGTTTGGCGCCGTGCAGGTGAGCGCCACAATCAGGACTGCATACGACCGAGGCACACAGGGCCAACACCCGGCATCATGGTGTGGGGAGCGATCTCCTACACTGGCCGTACACCACTGGTGATCGTCGAGGGGACACTGAATAGTGCACGGTACATCCAAACCGTCATCGAACCCATCGTTCTACCATTCCTAGACCGGCAAGGGCACTTGCTGTTCCAACAGGACAATGCACGTCCGCATGTATCCCGTGCCACCCAACGTGCTCTAGAAGGTGTAAGTCAACTACCCTGGCCAGCAAGATCTCCGGATCTGTCCCCTATTGAGCATGTTTGGGACTGGATGAAGCGTCGTCTCACGCGGTCTGCACGTCCAGCACGAACGCTGGTCCAACTGAGGCGCCAGGTGGAAATGGCATGGCAAGCCGTTCCACAGGACTACATCCAGCATCTCTACGATCGTCTCCATGGGAGAATAGCAGCCTGCATTGATGCGAAAGGTGGATGTACACTGTACTAGTGCCGACATTGTGCATGCTCTGTTGCCTGTGTCTACGTGCCTGTGGTTCTGTCAGTGTGATCATGTGATGTATCTGACCCCAGGAATGTGTCAATAAAGTTTCCCCTTCCTGGGACAATGATTCACGGTGTTCTTATTTCAATTTCCAGGAGTGTATTATACAATGAGGTATATCTTCCGAAGAAGGCTCAATTACTTGGGCAATCGAGGCTGATAGTTTCTGATATATTCAATTCCAGGATGTTTACTTCGCCATTTTCCCCCCAAAGCATGTGGGCCATTTCTAATCTTCCTTTTGTAGGTTTCTCTACCTCAATCGGTAAATAGGAAATCCTTAGTGTTTCACTTTGTTGTCAGTCTGTCTGTCTGTCAGTTAACACTTTTTTCTCACCAACGGATGGAGGTAATCTGCTTGAAATTTATGACATATCGTAATGTTTACAGCCCGTTGGCGGTGTAAAAATTTAAGGTTCTAAGTCAATGCGGTTAAAAGATATGGCTATTTATGTCACATATTTTGGTAATCGTAAACTTACTCATCAGAGTCTACGGATGAACCATCTATCTATATATATATATTTAAGTTTGTACAGAACCGTCACATCGTCATTGCTACTAGCACTTGTCCAGTTATTATATATTGCCAGACAATATTTTTGCCGGCCGGAGTGGCCAAGCGGTTCTAGGCGTTACAGTCTGGAACCGCGCGACCGTTACGGTCGCAGGTTCGAATCCTGCCTCGGGAATGGATGTGTGCGATGTTCTTAGGTTAGTTACGTGTAAGTAGTTCTAAGTTCTAGGGGACTGATGACCTCAGGAGTTAAGTCCCATAGTGGTCAGAGCCATTTGAAAAATATTTTTATAATGTCGGACTTACGCAGGTGGCGTAAAATGAATATATATAACACGTACTTAATTTGAAAAATGTTAATAATCACTGTAGTGCAATTTTGCTTGGAGAAATTGAAAGGCTGTCTTTTTATACGTCACACAAGCCATCCTATTGATCAAGATTCCTGTGTTTGAATTATGAACGACTAAATGAGCTACTTTCAAATATATAAGAGTTACAATTAAATTCAAATGGCTCTGGGCACTATGGGACTTAGCATCTGAGGTCATCAGTCCCCTAGACTTAGAACTACTTAAACCTAACTAACCTAAGGACATCACACACATCCATGCCCGAGGCAGGATTCGAACCTGCAACCATAGCAGGAGCGCAACTCCCGACTGAAGCGCCTACAGCCGCTCGGTCGCAGCGGCCGGCAGTTACAATTAAACAGTATGCTCCTCCCCCGCCCCCTCTCTTTCCTACGTGTGTGTGTATGTGCGTATGTGTGTGTGTGTGTGTGTGTGTGTGTGTGTGTGTGTGTGCATGTGTGTGTGTGTGTTTGTGTTTGCGTGCGTGCGTCTGTCTGCACGCCTCCCTTTGTAAACTTCTATGCAGTTTGTGTGTCGTTTTAGACATATTGTTGGTTATTTGACTTTCTGTATCAACCACTTTCACTAAAATGTTTTCAAATCGAGATGTTCAGCTCTTTAAATAGTACTAGGTGGGAGTTACACTCCACAGCATATCATTTTTTTTTCTGTTAAGCTGGCGATCCCAAATGAGGTCTACTTTCTCAGTCTCTATGCAATGGCGATTTATTCCACAGAAAAAGATGTTAAAATGTGATTGAAAATTTATATCCTACGGACAAGTAAGTGTGTATTTCTTATACCATTTTCGGACGCAAGAGTGGCTTGTGTTTCTAATCAGACGGTAATATGTACTTTGTCGGTTATTTTTTTTTATGAACTTTATAATTATTTAACGTCTGTTTCACCAATGGCCGCGGCCAGAGATACATATTGACTGTGTTCGACTGAACCGATACATCAGCAGTATGCAACACTTTATCCTCGCCAAAGGAAGTATGACTCGTGTGTTTAATGTCATAACGATGCTATGGTGATGGGAGAGGAACATGGAAGGGGCGACAAGCAAGCAGCAGCCATGTTTTAAGGCACCAGCCACGCATTTGCCTCAACTGACTCTGGGATGTCGGGAGATGGTTGGCCACATGGGCCATCGGTCCGTAGATTACACACTACGTAAACTAACGTATGCTAAGAACAACACATACACACCCATGCCCGAGGGCAGACTCGAGCCTCCGGCGGGAGGGGCCTCTTGCTTTCCAAGATTACTTGTAATATAGTAAAGTACAATACCAGTCGTGGTACAACTGTGAAGGAATCTAAGTCATAAATTAGACAGAAGGCAGGAAGAACGATTAGGTTTTAAAGTCCCGTCGAAGACGAGATCGTTAGAGACACAGCTCTAGCTCACCTACGACGCAAATCTGCCGTCTTCTTTTCTAGGGGACCATCCCAGAATTCGCTTAAATTGATTTAAGTGAACCATAAAAATGGTTCAAATGGCTCTGAGCACTATGGGACTTAACATCTATGGTCATCAGTCCCCTAGAACTTAGAACTACTTAAACCTAACTAACCTATGGACATCACACAACACCCAGCCATCACGAGGCAGAGAAAATCCCTGACCCCGCCGGGAATCGAACCCGGGAACCCGGGCGCGGGAAGCGAGAACGCTACCGCACGACCACGAGCTGCGGGCAGTGAACCATAGAGAACCTCTTAAGATGAGACGCAGATCTGAACCAGCGTTCTCGTGAATGCTGGACCAGTGGCTTAATCATTGGTGATAATGTAGACATAGACTACATTTCAAGTTGGCACATCTCTGACTAGCTTCTCATGAACACGAGTGTCACAATTTAAAGTATACCCTGCTGTATCATCAGAAGCATGATGGAGCTCTCGAAACTTGCGATACGCTTGCTACAATTCGCTGCTGCTGTCGGTTCGACTGAGGCGGCCACGGTCACCCGTTGACTGTACCGGCTCTGCGCCGGCAGCAGGATAACTGTCCTATTGGAGTAACAGGCAGTGAATGCAGCGTCAATGCTCTGCTGACGGCTAGGAAGAGGTCGCTGATGCGGTCAAAACAGCTGTGACAGTAGCTGCCTCAAGCAGGCCAAGTTGTGTGAGACCTGAGTTTCTCCTGGCGTATACAACTTTCAAATATTTTCCGGGTATTCAGCCAGGTAACACTTTCAGCGACCGCCGATATTTCGGCGGGAGAACACCCGGCCATTTCCAACGCAAACTGCAATGGGCAGACGATGCACATGCAAATTTAAAAACTCGGTTCTCGGACTGATGCAGGAAAGATAATACACACACACACACACACACACACACACACACACACACTGAACACTAGCGCTACCAAAGATGACCAAAGTCAGAGATATCGATAGTGAGACTGTGGCCGAGCGGTTATAGGCTCTTCAGTCTGGAACCGCGCGACCGCTACGGTCGCAGGTTCGAATCCTGCTTCGGGCATGGATGTGTGTGGTGTCCCGAAGGTTAGTTAGCTTTAAGTAGTTCTAAGTTCTAGGGGACTGATGACCTCAGAAGTTAAGTGCCATAGTGCTCAGAGCCATTTGAACCATTTGATAGTGAGACTACGAACTCGCAGTTGACGTAGAATTGACTCTGTCCCCCTGTTTTTTTCGGTCTGGAACCGCGCGACTGCTTCGGTCGCAGGTTCGAATCCTGCCTCGGGCATGGATGTGTCTGGTGTCCCAAAGGTTAGTTAGCTTTAAGTAGTTCTAAGTTCTAGGAGACTGATGACCTCATCTGTTAAGTCCCATAGTGGTCAGAGCCATTTGAACCATTTTGAATCTCTGTTTTTTTGACAAGGGAGAGAGCCGGATTCCAAACAGAGTTTAAACAAAAACCTCCGTCCCTGTTAACGATGCTACTCGCTAATTTAATCTCAACTGCCTCCTTAATAACACTCTCCTAATAGCTGGACGTGCATGCCAATATCTCGGTGTTATTATATAACATGGGGTGACCAGTATCCAAGCAATGTTCGGCAATAGCAGATCTACTTGACTGCTATAATCGTGTGTGCCGTTTATGCTCAGTATATCGGTCCTCCACGGTCCTGATAGTTTGACCAATATATGACATGCCGCAGCTACAAGGAATGCGATATATACCCGCCTTACGCAGACCAATATCATCCTTAGCGAAACTCAAAAGCATTCTAATTTTAGATGCAGGTCAGAAAACACATTTCACATCGTATTTCCGTAAAATACGACCGATCTTGTTGGAAGTGTTTCCTTCGTAAGGCAAAAAAGCAGTAGACTTATGTGCCTGCTGAGTTCCTCGCCGCGTAACAGAAGACCGTAAAGAGCAACGAAGGACCATCTTTGCGAAATTGCTTGTGTGTTACGAGGCTGCTCGTGACAATTTTTTGTCAAACATCGTCACTGGCGATGAGACATGGATCCGTAACTTCGAACCGGAAACAAAACTGCAATACATGGAGTGGCGCGACGCCGCCTCTCCTCTGAAGAAAAGTTCAGAGCCGCATCCCTGCCCGGTAAAGTCATGGCGACCGTCTTCTGCGTCTCTGAAGGGGTTACTCTGATTGATGTCATTCCTCACAGTGCAACGATCAACTCTGACGTGTATTGTGCTACCCTCAGAAAATTGAAGAAATGACTTCAGCGTATTCGTTGCAACAAAAATGCGAACGAACTTGTCCTTCTCGAAGAAAACGCAGGGCGTCATAGAAACCAGTGGACTCGAGAGCAGCTCACAAAACTTGGTTGGACTGTTCTTCCCCATTCATCCTACAGCCCGGATCTCGCACCTTCCGACTTCCATCTGTTTGGCCCAATGAAGGATGCAATCCACGGGAAGTACACTCATGCTCATAAATTAAGGATAATTGCAGAATGTGGTGCCGCACAACGTGGCACTACACAAAACTGGCGCTAATTGCATAGGAACCTAGGGAACACACACGACACAGATCTGTAAGTCCACTGTATTGTTGATAAGTTGAGAAAACCCACCCGAAACACATGTGCTACAAAACGCCTCTGTTTCCTGCGCATGAACCCCGACATCAGTATGGGATGTGATCACCATGCACACGTACACAGGCCGCACAACGGGTTGGCATACTCTGGAATAGGTGGTCGAGCAGCTGTTGGAGTATAGCCTCCCATTCTTGGACCAGTGCCTGTCGGAGCTCCTGGGGTGTCGTAGAGGTTAGAAGACGTGCAGCGATATGTCGACCGAGAGCATCCCAGACGTACTCGATGGGGTTTAGATTTGGAGAACGGGCAGGCCACTCCATTCGTCTGATATCTTCTGTTTCAAGGTACTCCTCCACGATGGCAGCTCGGTGGGGCCGTGCTTTATCATCCATCAGGAGGAAGGTGGGACGCACTGCACCTCTGAAACGGCGGACATACTGCTGCAAAATGACGTCCTGATACACCTCCTCTGTTATAGTTCCTCTGTCAAAGACATGCAGGGGTGTACGTGCACCAATCATAATCCCACCTCACACCATCAAACCACGACCTCCATAGAGGTCCCTTTCGAGGACATTAAGGGTTGGTATCTGGTTCCTAGTTCACGCCAGGTGAAAACTCGGCTAGAATCACTACTCAGACTATACCTGGACTCGTCCGTTAACATAACCTAGGACCACTGTTCCAATGACTATGTACTGTGTCCTTGACACCAGGCTTTACGGGCTCTCCTGTGACCAGGGGTCAGTGGAATGCACCTTGCAGGTCTCCGGGCGAATAAACCATGTCTGTTCAGTCGTCTGTAGACTGCGTGTCTGGAGACAACTGTTCCAGTGGCTGCAGTAAGGTCCCGAGCAAGGTTACGTGCAGTACTCCGTGGCCGTATGCGGGCACTAATGGTGAGATACCGATCTTCTTGTGGTGTTGTACACTGTGGGCGTCCCGTACTGTAGCGCCTGGACAAGTTTCCTGTCTGCTGGAATCGTTGCCATTATCTTGAGATCACACTTTGTGGCACACGACCTGCTGTGTTTGACCAGCCTCCAATTACCCTAGTATTCTACCTCTCATAACGTCATCAATATGCGTTCTTTGAGCCATTTTCAACACACAGTCACCATTACCACGTTTGAAAACGTCTGCACACTTACTCGCTGCACCGTACTCTGACATGCACCAACACACCTCCGCGTATGTGGTCTGCTCCCAGCGCCACCGTGCGACGACAGCAGGTCAAATGCACCGCATGGTCGTGCCCCGAGATAATTTAAACCCGCATACCGCCCACCAGAGCGTTGTTTCACCATGTATCAACATTATCCTTAATTTATGAGCATGAGTGTATTATTAGGATGATGGGAAGGTTATTGATGCAGCAAGGCGTTGGCTCCGACGTCGATCAGTAGAGTGGTACCTTGCGAGCTTACAGACTGTCCCAGTAAGGCGGCGCTAGGTAGTCGCGCTGAACGGAGATTATGTTGAAAAATACGGTTTTGTAGCCAAAAGAATGGGGAGTAATAAGGTGTACTTGAGTGCTGTATACAACTAACCAGCTTTCAGAAAAAAATGTGTTGTATTACTTACGGAACGCCCCTCATAGAGTTAAGTGTGAGGGAGTCTTTTTTGAAGATTCTCGTCTGAAGTGTAGACTTGTACGTTAGTGAAACGTGGTCAGTGATCAACTGAGATAAGAAGGTAAGAGAAGCTTTTGAAATGTGCTGCTAGAGAAGAGTGTTGAAGGTTAGATGGGTAGAAAGAATAACTGAAGAGAAGGTACTGAATCTAATTGGAAAAACAACGTTACTGCAAAACATGGTTAAAAGAAGAGACCGGTTGATGGGACACATATTTCGTCATCAAGGAATCGTCAATTTGTTGATGGCGGGACGCGTGAGGCGGGGGAGGGGGTTGGGTGATAAAAAATTCTGAGGAAGACCTAGGTTATTGGCCCCTATGAATTTCATCTCTACTGCTCTTTTCAACGCCAAGGTAACATATATTCTTGCACGTGATTAAGTAGGATAGTTGTAAGCTTTGATAATTGACCCCGAAAAAAGTTACATAACTAATTTTTGTTTGTTTGTTTGCATCAGCATGTCGGCAGTCGAGGTAAACATCAAAATCTCCGCCTCACAGTACCGTAGCACGACGCTACAGAAGCTAAAACAAAAAGCCACAGACAAATAATAAAGTGAAGTACCTTGCAGTAATTCGTTTTCTGCATTTGGAGGGGAATAACGGTGCAACAGTCCGTGCTCAGTTGGTGAGAGTGTGCGGCACCAGCGATGCACCACGACTGGACTCAGACACTTTGTGATTAACCTGTTTGTATGTTGTCAGCGCTATAGACTGTGTAATAATGCCGACAGCGCTCTGCGCCCTCGGCAAGAGATTCTGTGGTTGGACGGAGTAGTAGTTAGCGAGTGGATAGGGAAGTGTATGGACATGATTTTCTAAATGGAGACTGTGTAGGTAGGACACGAATTGTAAACTGAGATTAAATGATGTGTTATAAGAAAATATGTAAGGAAACGTATGAGAACGGATGTTGTTGATAATGTTGAGTTAGTGGAATTATTGATAACCATATAATTTTTGAAACTTGATGTCACAGGAATGAGGTAAAATTTTCTAAAAACATTGTTTGCGCTTCAACAAAATCTTCCTTTTTGCTAACCATGTGCCTCCTAGTGGTTAGAGTCAATCACAATTAGAATCTTTTTATTTAGCTGGCCGTTGTTGTTACTTACTGTAATTTCCGTAGTTCGTGTTATGAAGATTTTCTGTGAGGTAAATGATTTGTGAAAAGGAATTGGGTTTGCACTATCGGGATTCGTGATTGAAATGAGTTTAGGGAATTAACAGAGTTGGTGGTAGTTTCATACGTCTTTAATTTCTTTTTTTAAATTTGTATTATTGTTAGTATTTCTTGCAATTCAAGGCCATTCATTTGTGTTAATTATTGGAAGTCATGTTGTCAAGTGGCGGGTGTCCCAGGGATCAGTGTTGGGGCCACTCCTGTTCCTTATTTGTATAAATGATAAGCCCTCTAGTATTACGGGTAACTCTAAAATATTTCTGTTTGCTGATGACACTAGCTTGGTAGTAAAGGATGTTGTGTGCAACATTGGCTCGGTTTCAAATAGTGCAGTACATGACCTCAGTTCATGGCTTGTAGAAAAAAAACTAACATTAAATCGCAGTAAGACTCAGTTTTTACAGTTTCCAACACACAATTCAACAAAACCTGACGTTTTAATTTCACAGAACGGGCATATGATTAGTGAAACTGAACAGTTCAAATTTCTAGGTGTTCAGATATATAGTAATCTGTCGTGGAAAGCCCACGTTCAGGATCCTGTTCAAACACTTAATGCTGCCATTTTTACTATTCGAACGGTATCAGAAGTGAGTGATACTCCGACACAAAAATTAGTCTACTTTGCTTATTTTCATTCGCTTACGTCGTATGGTATTATATTTTGGGGTAACTCTTCCCATTCTACAAGGACATTTTTGACTCAGAAACGGGCCGTTCTGGCAATAAGTGGTGTGAGTTCACGAACCTCTTGTCGGCTCCTGTTCACGAGTCTGGGTATTTTGACATTGGCCTCTCAATATGTACACTCCTGGAAATGGAAAAAAGAACACATTGACACCGGTGTGTCAGACCCACCATACTTGCTCCGGACACTGCGAGAGGGCTGTACAAGCAATGATCACACTCACGGCACAGCGGACACACCAGGAACCGCGGTGTTGGCCGTCGAATGGCGCTAGCTGCGCAGCATTTGTGCACCGCCGCCGTCAGTATCAGCCAGTTTGCCGTGGCATACGGAGCTCCATCGCAGTCTTTAACACTGGTAGCATGCCGCGACAGCGTGAACGTGAACCGTATGTGCAGTTGACGGACTTTGAGCGAGGGCGTATAGTGGGCATGCGGGAGGCCGGGTGGACGTACCGCCGAATTGCTCAACACGTGGGGCGTGAGGTCTCCACAGTACATCGATGTTGTCGCCAGTGGTCGGCGGAAGGTGCACGTGCCCGTCGACCTGGGACCGGACCGCAGCGACGCACGGATGCACGCCAAGACCGTAGGATCCTACGCAGTGCCGTAGGGGACCGCACCGCCACTTCCCAGCAAATTAGGGACACTGTTGCTCCTGGGGTATCGGCGAGGACCATTCGCAACCGTCTCCATGAAGCTGGGCTACGGTCCCGCACACCGTTAGGCCGTCTTCCGCTCACGCCCCAACATCGTGCAGCCCGCCTCCAGTGGTGTCGCGACAGGCGTGAATGGAGGGACGAATGGAGACGTGTCGTCTCAGCGATGAGAGTCGCTTCTGCCTTGGTGCCAATGATGGTCGTATGCGTGTTTGGCGCCGTGCAGGTGAGCGCCACAATCAGGACTGCATACGATCGAGGCACACAGGGCCAACACCCGGCATCATGGTGTGGGGAGCGATCTCCTACACTGGCCGTACACCACTGGTGATCGTCGAGGGGACACTGAACAGTGCACGGTACATCCAAACCGTCATCGAACCCATCGTTCTACCATTCCTAGACCGGCAAGGGAACTTGCTGTTCCAACAGGACAATGCACGTCCGCATGTATCCCGTGCCACCCAACGTGCTCTAGAAGGTGTAAGTCAACTACCCCTGGCCAGCAAGATCTCCGGATCTGTCCCCCATTGAGCATGTTTGGGACTGGATAAAGCGTCGTCTCACGCGGTCTGCACGTCCAGCACGAACGCTGGTCCAACTGAGGCGCCAGGTGGAAATGGCATGGCAAGCCGTTCCACAGGACTACATCCAGCATCTCTACGATCGTCTCCATGGGAGAATAGCAGCCTGCATTGCTGCGATATACACTGTACTAGTGCCGACATTGTGCATGCTCTGTTGCCTGTGTCTATGTGCCTGTGGTTCTGTCAGTGTGATCATGTGATGTATCTGACCCCAGGAATGTGTCAATAAAGTTTCCCCTTCCTGGGACAATGAATTCACGGTGTTCTTATTTCAATTTCCAGGAGTGTATATACCGTATTTTACGGACTATAAGACGCTCTTGTTTCTTCGGAAGTTGCGTCCACAATTCGTAATGGAAAGAAATGAAAGGTATTCGTATTATGCGGGCTATAAATGTAAAGTAGCAGAATATGCAGAGGAACATGGAAACAGAGCAGCTGAGCGGAATTTCGGTCCTCCACCAACAGAAAAAAACTATTCGCAATTGGCGGGCTGGTAAAGTAGCACTTAAAACAGTAAGGAAGACGAAATGTGCAAAAGAGGACCGCATGCAAAATGGTCAGAATTAGAAGATGACGTACTGAAATGGATTCAAGGACACCATAAAAATGACATTGGAGTTAATACAAAAATTATTCAAATACAGGCTCTTAAGCTAATGTTACAGTGGAACTTTACAGACTTTAAGGGTGGAGTTAGTTGGTGGTACAGGTTTGTGAAGCGTCATGGACTTTAGCATGCGGACGAAAACCAAAAGATCTCAGAAAATGCCACAAGACTATAAAGAGAAAATATTGTCTTTCCATCGCTCTCTAATATTCAACATCAAAACAAAACCAGTGTGGAATTAAGCCAAAAAGCGAAAGTGGACTAAGCTCCTGTGACATTTGATGTGCCGATTCACAGAACTGTTGCCATGAACTGTGCTAAAACTGTAACTTTAAAAACAAGTGGACATGACAAAATGCTCTGTACTGTTGCCCTTTCATGTTGTGCTGGCGGTACTAAACTTAATCCAATGATCATTTTCAAGCGCTAAACAATGACAGAACCTTCTGAAATTCCGCCAGGTTTAGTTTTTCACGTACGTCACAAGGGTTGGACGGATGAGGCTGGTATGAAATTATGGATTAACAGAGTGTGGGAGAGAAGGAAAGGTCTCGATAAATAAACCATTTGCCGGCCGGAGCGGCCACGCGGTTCTAGGCGCTGCAGTCTGGAACCGCGCGACCGCTGCGGTCGCAGGTTCGATGATGTTGTGATGATGATGTTTTGGTTTGTGGGGCGCTCAACTGCGTGGTTATCAGCGCCCGTACAATTATCCAATCTTTGCTCAGTCCAATTTCGCCACTTTCCTGGATGATGATGAAATGATGAGGACAACACAAACACCCAGTCATCTCGAGGTAGGTGAAAATCCCTGACCCCGCCGGGAATTGAACCCGGGACCCCGTGCTCGGGAAGCGAGAACGCTACCGCGAGACCACGAGCGGCGGACATCGCAGGTTCGAATCCTGCCTCGGGCATGGATGTGTGTGATGTCCTTAGGTTAGTTAGGTTTAAGTAGTTCTAGGTTCTAGGGGACTGATGACCACAGCAGTTAAGTCCCATAATGCTCAGAGCCATTTGAACCAAATAAACCATTTAAAGTGTGTATGAGGGAGGAATGGAACGAATGTATGATGGATAAAACTCAGCGTGAATTCACGCTGAAGGGAGCTTTAAAGCGACCTACAATCAAACAAGCAGGTCAGTGGATAAAACTGTCGAGGTCTAGAATGAGATAAGACGTTATTGTTAAATATTTCAAGAAGTGAGGCGTAAGTAACGTTCTCCATCGCAGTGAAGACCATCTTATACATGAAGAGGACAACGATGACGACGAAAGCGAAGAAGAAGAAGAAAGTTCAGACGACGTGTTTCAGGGGTTTTAAAACTCAGTTAAACAAAGAATTTTTTATTCTGGCTTTGCAACATAATAATAAAAACATTATTTTTTAAAACTGCTTAAAAATTAAAGTGTGGCAAAATACGGTAACGATTTATGGAACGTATACCGTAAAAACAGATTAGACACCATAAGAGTGGCAGTGTTCATTGTAGCTGACAAAAATGTTGTGTCAATTTACATTGAAACTGAGTGTGACAGTGAAGTTAACTGGTCGCGTATAACAGTTGTAGGTGGAACCAAATTAACTGTTGGATGTTTTTACCGGCCACCCGATTGGGCTGTGGCAGTTTTACAGTCAATCAAAGAAAGTCTATGGTCTGCAGCACGCAAACACACAGTGCATGCACTACTAGTTGGAGGAGACTTTAACCTATCGAATATAGACCAGCAGATGCATGGAAGAATTCATTACAAAAACAAACCTTGTCAGCTTTTTCGTTTTCGTAATTTCATCGCAGTCTTGTAACCATTCCAAAGACTCATCATTTGGTCTAATCAGATCTGCAGAAACGTTCCTTGTCCTAAGTTATTGCGGCTCAAAAATGTGGTGGTTCTACAAAACAGCCTTTCTCAAAATAATTTCTGACAAAACAGCATCTGTGTTTTGACAAGGTTTATTTTTGTGTGAAAGCAGGCGACAATGTATCATCAATATTTACTGCCGCCTTCGTAGTACTTGTTGGATTACTCCAGTCTAGTCTTTGGCAAGTAATGGTTCAGTATCTGTGATTTTGTAATGAATTTCAAAGGCAGTGTTCAGTGGCCTAAAAAGCAGAAACGTGAAGAAAAAAAGGAAAATGTAATAAAGAAGTAGAAGTTGATGGAATTCCGGCCAAACGTATTTGAGTGCACTGCAGGGAATCACTGTTTACATTCTTTATTTCCACTAGGAAATTTCTCCATACGCTTTTCTTGATGGGTAGGTATGTAGGCGACCTAACCTTCGCTCCGTTTGGTTGCAGATGCAAAAGGCTGTTGTTTCCAAACAACAGCTGAACAAAGACAACACCTTTTCACAGAGTACTGTATAATGGAGTCAAAAACGCACAATAGCGCTACTTGGCCGGTCTTATCACTGTTGATGATGTGAAACAAAGAAGGTTGCACAAAGCAGTGCGTGAAGAGGGAGCAAGTGATGATGAAGGCACCGGTTCACTGCCCACTTCCCCTTTGGACACAAAATTTCTTTTTATTACTAAGTCCGAGTGACTGCTGATGCTACTGCAACAAAGTTAGCTGGTTGTAGAGAGGCATTCATGAGTTTTTACGCGGTCTGTCGAGGTCGACTATGCACTGTCCAATAGCGTCATATCTCAAACAACGGTTCTCCAAAGAATATGAGAGGTAAGCACAGTAACAGACTTTGTGCAGTTCTTCGGCTATTTAGAGACCTTGATGAACATCATACATCTTTATTTAAACCAAGCGTTTCTCATTACTCATTCCGCAATAATTTGTCCAAAAGTTATATACCTGAAACTACACTGAAGAGCCACAGAAATTGGTACACCTTCCTAATATCGGGTAGGGTCCCCGCGAGCACGTAGAACTGCCGCAACACGACGGGGCATGGACTCGACTAATGTCTGAAGTAGTGCCGGAGGGGACTGACACCATGAATCCTGCAGGACTGTCCATAAATCCGTAAGAATACGAGGGGTGAAGACCTTTTCTGAACGGCACGTTGCAAGGCATCCCAGATATGCTCAATAATGTTCATGTCTGCGGAGTCTAGCGGCCAGCGGAAGTGTTTAAACTCAGAAGAGTGTTCCTGGAGACACTGTAGCAATTCTGGACGTGTAGGGTGTTGCACTGTTCTTCCGGATTTGCCCAAATACGCGGGGATGCACAATGGACATGAATGGATGCTTACGTACGTGCCACCTGTCAGAGTCGTGTCTAGACGTATCAGGGGTCCCATATCACTCCAGCTGCACACGCTCCACTCCATTACAGAGCCCCCGCCAGCTTGAACAGTCTCCTGCTGACACGTAGTGTCCATAGATTCATGAGGTTGTCTCCATACCCGTACATACCCATCCGTTCGGTACAATTTGAAACGAGACTCGTCCGACAAGGCAACATGCTTTCAGTCATCAACAGTCCACTGTCGGTACTGACGGGCCCAGGCGAGGCGTAAAGCTTTGTGTAGTGCAATCTTAAGGGTACACGAGTGCACCTTCGGCTCCGAAAGCCCATATCGATGATGTTTCACTGCATGGTTTGCACGCTGACACTGGTTGATGGCCCAGCACTGAAATCTGCAGCACTTTGAGAAAGGTTTGCACTTCTGTCTCGTTGAACGATTCTCTTCAGTCGTCGTTGTTTCCTTTCTTGCAGTATCTTTTTACAGCCGCAGCGATGTTGGAGAATTGATGTTTTACCGGATTCCTGATATTCACGGTACACTCGTGAAATGGTCGTACGGGAAAATTCCCACTTCAGCCCTACCTCGGAAATGCTGTATCCTATCGCTCGAGCGCCGACTATAACACCACGTTCAAACTCACTTAAATCTTGACAACCTGCCATTGTAGTAGCAGTAACCGATCGGAGCGCAGTATTTTGCCTGTTCAAAATGTTCAAATGTGTGTGAAATCTTATGGGACTTAACTGCTAACCTAAATTATCCGATGGACAAACACACACACCCATGCCCGAGGTGCAACAGTCCGTGCTCAGTTGGTGAGAGTGTGCGGCACCAGCGATGCACCACGACTGGACTCAGACACTTTGTGATTAACCTGTTTGTATGTTGTCAGCGCTATAGACTGTGTAATAATGCCGACAGCGCTCTGCGCCCTCGGCAAGAGATTCTGTGGTTGGACGGAGTAGTAGTTAGCGAGTGGATAGGGAAGTGTATGGACATGATTTTCTAAATGGAGACTGTGTAGGTAGGACACGAATTGTAAACTGAGATTAAATGATGTGTTATAAGAAAATATGTAAGGAAACGTATGAGAACGGATGTTGTTGATAATGTTGAGTTAGTGGAATTATTGATAACCATATAATTTTTGAAACTTGATGTCACAGGAATGAGGTAAAATTTTCTAAAAACATTGTTTGCGCTTCAACAAAATCTTCCTTTTTGCTAACCATGTGCCTCCTAGTGGTTAGAGTCAATCACAATTAGAATCTTTTTATTTAGCTGGCCGTTGTTGTTACTTACTGTAATTTCCGTAGTTCGTGTTATGAAGATTTTCTGTGAGGTAAATGATTTGTGAAAAGGAATTGGGTTTGCACTATCGGGATTCGTGATTGAAATGAGTTTAGGGAATTAACAGAGTTGGTGGTAGTTTCATACGTCTTTAATTTCTTTTTTTAAATTTGTATTATTGTTAGTATTTCTTGCAATTCAAGGCCATTCATTTGTGTTAATTATTGGAAGTCATGTTGTCAAGTGGCGGGTGTCCCAGGGATCAGTGTTGGGGCCACTCCTGTTCCTTATTTGTATAAATGATAAGCCCTCTAGTATTACGGGTAACTCTAAAATATTTCTGTTTGCTGATGACACTAGCTTGGTAGTAAAGGATGTTGTGTGCAACATTGGCTCGGTTTCAAATAGTGCAGTACATGACCTCAGTTCATGGCTTGTAGAAAATAAACTAACATTAAATCGCAGTAAGACTCAGTTTTTACAGTTTCCAACACACAATTCAACAAAACCTGACGTTTTAATTTCACAGAACGGGCATATGATTAGTGAAACTGAACAGTTCAAATTTCTAGGTGTTCAGATATATAGTAATCTGTCGTGGAAAGCCCACGTTCAGGATCCTGTTCAAACACTTAATGCTGCCATTTTTACTATTCGAACGGTATCAGAAGTGAGTGATACTCCGACACAAAAATTAGTCTACTTTGCTTATTTTCATTCGCTTACGTCGTATGGTATTATATTTTGGGGTAACTCTTCCCATTCTACAAGGACATTTTTGACTCAGAAACGGGCCGTTCTGGCAATAAGTGGTGTGAGTTCACGAACCTCTTGTCGGCTCCTGTTCACGAGTCTGGGTATTTTGACATTGGCCTCTCAATATGTACACTCCTGGAAATGGAAAAAAGAACACATTGACACCGGTGTGTCAGACCCACCATACTTGCTCCGGACACTGCGAGAGGGCTGTACAAGCAATGATCACACTCACGGCACAGCGGACACACCAGGAACCGCGGTGTTGGCCGTCGAATGGCGCTAGCTGCGCAGCATTTGTGCACCGCCGCCGTCAGTATCAGCCAGTTTGCCGTGGCATACGGAGCTCCATCGCAGTCTTTAACACTGGTAGCATGCCGCGACAGCGTGAACGTGAACCGTATGTGCAGTTGACGGACTTTGAGCGAGGGCGTATAGTGGGCATGCGGGAGGCCGGGTGGACGTACCGCCGAATTGCTCAACACGTGGGGCGTGAGGTCTCCACAGTACATCGATGTTGTCGCCAGTGGTCGGCGGAAGGTGCACGTGCCCGTCGACCTGGGACCGGACCGCAGCGACGCACGGATGCACGCCAAGACCGTAGGATCCTACGCAGTGCCGTAGGGGACCGCACCGCCACTTCCCAGCAAATTAGGGACACTGTTGCTCCTGGGGTATCGGCGAGGACCATTCGCAACCGTCTCCATGAAGCTGGGCTACGGTCCCGCACACCGTTAGGCCGTCTTCCGCTCACGCCCCAACATCGTGCAGCCCGCCTCCAGTGGTGTCGCGACAGGCGTGAATGGAGGGACGAATGGAGACGTGTCGTCTTCAGCGATGAGAGTCGCTTCTGCCTTGGTGCCAATGATGGTCGTATGCGTGTTTGGCGCCGTGCAGGTGAGCGCCACAATCAGGACTGCATACGACCGAGGCACACAGGGCCAACACCCGGCATCATGGTGTGGGGAGCGATCTCCTACACTGGCCGTACACCACTGGTGATCGTCGAGGGGACACTGAACAGTGCACGGTACATCCAAACCGTCATCGAACCCATCGTTCTACCATTCCTAGACCGGCAAGGGAACTTGCTGTTCCAACAGGACAATGCACGTCCGCATGTATCCCGTGCCACCCAACGTGCTCTAGAAGGTGTAAGTCAACTACCCCTGGCCAGCAAGATCTCCGGATCTGTCCCCCATTGAGCATGTTTGGGACTGGATGAAGCGTCGTCTCACGCGGTCTGCACGTCCAGCACGAACGCTGGTCCAACTGAGGCGCCAGGTGGAAATGGCATGGCAAGCCGTTCCACAGGACTACATCCAGCATCTCTACGATCGTCTCCATGGGAGAATAGCAGCCTGCATTGCTGCGATATACACTGTACTAGTGCCGACATTGTGCATGCTCTGTTTCCTGTGTCTATGTGCCTGTGGTTCTGTCAGTGTGATCATGTGATGTATCTGACCCCAGGAATGTGTCAATAAAGTTTCCCCTTCCTGGGACAATGAATTCACGGTGTTCTTATTTCAATTTCCAGGAGTGTATATTCCTTACTGTCATTTCTAGTTAACAATATTAGCTTATCTGCAAGAATAAGCAGCTTTCATTCAGTTAATACTCGTCAGAAATCAAACCTGCATTTTGATCGGACTTCCTTAACTCTTGTGCAGAAAGGTGTGCAGTATATTGCTGCATCCATTTTCAATAAGCTACCACAAGAATTCAAAAATCTGAGCAGTAATCCATGCGCTTTCAAATCGAAACTGAAGAGTTTCCTCATGGGTCACTCCTTCTAGTCTGTCGAGGAGTTCCTTGAAAAATTAAGCTGATTCTTGCTATATTGTTGACTGTGCGTACGTCAACTTATGGCTTGACTCCTTTCGGGTTAATCAACACTTTATTTTTATCTGTTATTACTTTTATGTTGAAATTTCATGTACTGACACGTTCCATGACCTTGGAGATTTGCTCGTCAATTAGGTCCTACGGAACTTGACGTGTAAATAAAGTATAAAACAAATACACAACACCAAGAAAACATCATAAATCGAAGGCAATAACAAAATTACTATGAAAAAATAAAAATATATCATAAAAATCTCAAATAAAAGTAAAATAAATTGTAGACAAAAAAGCAATTAGAACCGAACCAATGAAAATGTTAAAAAACAACCGAATTTTCACACATCACGTATTTATAATGGTAAGTATCTAAACACGTGTAATAGCTGATCCACTGTCATCCAAGCTGTCAAGAGAAAAATAGCATTCAGAAACACCAACTAAAATCAGATATACGTCTCCAGAGAAATAGAAATCAATAATTCTAAAAAAGAGAGAGAGAAAACACAAGATATGACTGCAACGAAATGAAATGTAAAGTAAAAACACCTAACGATGTATTGTACCTTTTCTGATCATAGTTACAGACCATAGACCATCCCTTTTTTATGTGTTTACAGAGCACCTGACGATGGCATCGTGCCGAAATTCACTCATCGTGAATGATTTATAAAATAAACCCATTTAGCGAGCAGTGTAGCTGGTTGATATTCATAATAATCATGTCATTAGAATACATACTTTGCACTGCGGGCCCCAAAGAACAAAAGCTGCTTCTAACAATCTACAGTGTACTGTCACTCAAAGACGATATCTCCTCATACACGACAGCATCTTCAGATTTCTGCTCTCCCTGTCCGTCAGATCATGTATGAATATAGAGAATAAGAACGGTCCTCCCACACACCCCTGGGGCGCCCCTGACGATACCCTGGTTGATGAGGAACACTCGCCGTCGAGGACATCGTACTGGGTTCCATTATTTACGAAGTCTTCGAGCCATATCTGGGAACCTATTCCGTATGCTCGAACCTTCGTTTACAATCTGTAGTGGGCACCGTGTCAAATGCTTTCCATAAACCTACAAATACTGAATCTGTCTGTTGCCCTCCATCTATAGATCGCAGGATATCTTGTAACAAAAGTGCAAGCCGAGTTTCGCACAAGCGATGCTTTCTAAAACCGTGCTGATTCGTGGACAGTAGCTTTTCGCTCTCAAGGAAATTTGCTATATTCAGACTGAGAATATGTTCAAGAATTCTGCAGCAAACCAGTGTTACGGATATTGATATCTGATTACCGTGGTTCTTTCTTTTATCCTTCTTATATACTGCAGTCATCTGCGCTTTTTTCCAGTCATTTGGGCTTTGCGCTGAGCGAGATATTCGCGATAAATGCAAGCAATGAAAGGGCCAATGCCTCAGAGTACGCCACGTAAAAACGATTTGGTATTCCATCCGTAAATGGTGACTTATTTGTTTCCAACTCTATAACTGCTTCTCTAGTGGCACACGACGAAGTTACTTGAAGATACCAAGACAAAGAGTAACAAGAAGCTGCCCAAGACGCTGTTACAGCTCCACGACAACGCGCCGAGTTAATTCTGCATACGTCAGTCACACATGCAGCTTCTTTGGGCTATCACATTTTGGGTACTCCTCCATACTCTCTTGACATGCCATCAGATGATTTCTTCCTCTTACCACGGATGAAGAAACCGTGGTCCTCTAGGCATATCCAAAACGATGACGACATGATTTTTGAGGTGGACAGCCAACATGTGGATGTCTGCAACCATGGGCTCCACCATTTCATTCATAGTTCGGAAAAGTGTCGCATGGTGATGTGTATATTTGAAGAACGATAGCAAAATTACAAAATTTTTGATTTTTTTCGCAGTATGATTACCCTGGTATAAGTAGCATGACTGACGCCTTTAGAACGAAAATCAGTGGTAGTTCCAAATCCTCTGGGCAGTTACTATGTGCTTCGGTCATACAACAACGGAAAAAATTGTAGCAACAGCAGAAAATTAAGTCATGTAGAGTAATGCAGTTTCAAAACACATTTGTCTACGTAACATATTTATGCAACTAACATTGCAAGATCACTGGTTATGCGAGTGCGAGATGAGTCATTGCAAATGTGAAATGCTGATATATTAATAACCGGTATAACCACCAGAATATTGAATGCAAGCCTGCAAACGTGCGCCGGCTGTAGTGGCTACGGTCGCAGGTTCGAATCCTGCCTCGGGCATGAATGTGTGTGATGTCCTTAGGTTAGTTAGGTTTAAGTAGTTCTAAGTTCTAGGGGACTGATGACCTCAGATGTTAAGTCCCATAGTGCTTAGAGCCATTTGAATCATTCTTCTTTGCAAACGTGCGTGTACTGTATCGTACAGGTCCCATTTGTCAGTGTGTGGGATAGAGCTCCGTGCCTATTGCACTTCGTCGGTCGGTACAGGATCTGTTAATGCTGTTTGTGGATGACGATGGCGATGCTTCTTATGGTGTCACAAATGTGCTCAATTGGAGAAAGATCTGTTGGTTGAGTGAGCCAAGGCATTACGTCGACAGTCTAAAGAGTATGTTGGGTTTCAACAGCGGTACATGGGCGAGCGTCATACTGTTGTAAAACACCCACTGGAATGCTGTTCATAAATGGAAGCTCAACAGGTTGAATTACGAGATTGACGTACAAACTTGCATTCAGGGTGCGTAGGATAACTACGTGAGTGTTCCCGCTGCCATAAGAAATCGCACACCCCAGACCGTAACTCCAGGCGTGGTGCAGTATAGCTAGCACGAAGGCAGGTTGGTTGCAGGCCTTCAACTGGCCTCCTCCTAACCAACACACGACCGTCACTGGACCGAGGCATAACCAGCTTTCATCACAAAACACAACAACCCTCCACCTTGCCCTCCACTTAGCTCTCGCATGACACCACTGAAGTCGCAAAAGGCTGTGGTTTGCAGTTAGTGGAATGCGCGCTACCGTATACTCCGTAGATGCGACCACACATATCCGTCACCACCGCTGCCATCAATCATGTACGAGGTGCATTCAAGTTCTAAGGCCTCCGATGTTTTTTCTAATTAACTACTCACCCGAAATCGATGAAACTGGCGTTACTTCTCGACGTAATCGCCCTGCAGACGTACACATTTTTCACAACGCTGACGCCATGATTCCATGGCAGCGGCGAAGGCTTCTTTAGGAGTCTGTTTTGACCACTGGAAAATCGCTGAGGCAATAGCAGCATGGCTGGTGAATGTGCGGCCACGGAGAGTGTCTTTCATTGTTGGAAAAAGCCAAAAGTCACTAGGAGCCAGGTCAGGTGAGTAGGGAGCATGAGGAATCACTTCGAAGTTGTTATCACGAAGAAACTGTTGTGTAACGTTAGCTCGATGTGCGGGTGCGTTGTCTTGGTGAAACAGCATACGCGCAGCCCTTCCCGGACGTTTTTGTTGCAGTGCAGGAAGGAATTTGTTCTTCAAAACATTTTCGTAGGATGCACCTGTTACCGTAGTGCCCTTTGGAACGCAATGGGTAAGGATTACGCCCTTGCTGTCCCAGAACACGGATACCATCATTTTTTCAGCACTGGCGGTTACCCGAAATTTTTTTGGTGGCTGTGAATCTGTGTGCTTCCACTGAGCTGACTGGCGCTTTGTTTCTGGATTGAAAAATGGCATCCACGTCTCATCCATTGTCACATACGACGAAAAGAAAGTCCCATTCATGCTGTTGTTGCGCGTCAACATTGCTTGGCAACATGCCACACGGGCAGCCATGTAGTCGTTCGTCAGCATTCGTGGCACCCACCTGGATGACACTTTTCGCATTTTCAGGTCGTCATGCAGGATTGTGTGCACAGAACCCACAGAAATGCCAACTCTGGAGGCGATCTGTTCAACAGTCATTCGGCGATCCCCCAAAACAATTCTCTCCACTTTCTCGATCATGTCGTCAGACCGGCTTGTGCGAGCCCGAGGTTGTTTCGCTTTGTTGTCACACGATGTTCTGCCTTCATTAAACTGTCGCACCCATGAACGCACTTTTGACACATCGGTAACTCCATCACCACATGTCTCCTTCAACTGTTGATGAATTTCAATTGGTTTCACACCACGCAAATTCAGAAAACGAATGATTGCACGCTGTTCAAGTAAGGAAAACGTCGCCATTTTAATTATTTAAAACAGTTCTCATTCTTGCCGCTGGCGGTAAAATTCCATCTGCCGTACGGTGCTGCCATCTCTGGGACGTATTGACAATGAACGCGGCCTCATTTTAAAACAATGCGCATGTTTCTATCTCTTTCCAGTCCGGAGAAAAAAAAATCGGAGGCCTTAGAACTTGAATGCACCTCGTACAGTGGCTGTATTCCCCCCAAGTCTTTCAGCAGTCTCGGAGTAGGAACAACCAGCTTTTCGTAGCCCCATTACATGACCTTGTTCAAAGTCAGTGAGGCGTTGATAATGGCGACTTTGTCGTCTTAAAGGCATTCTTGACTAACACCAACTCACCACGCCCGATTTCAAAGGTAACTAACTCTCACGATCGTTACAGCGCTTATTTAAACCAAACCTGATTTGCATCCTCATAGTGGCGCTACAAGCTCCACTTCTATGCGACTGGCGCGAAATTTGAATAGACATCTTCTTTCAGATCTATAAACACGTCTACCAACTTTAGTTTGTATCGCACAACTCCTTCTTGGTGTTGCGCATTTTTTCCGTGAGGGTCTATCAAGTATTGTCTGTTATAATCAAAGAAAATGCTTCAACACCACGCACGCTCACCAGTTACTTCCTCGAGATAGCTCAGGTGGTGCTGAAACTCGCATAACTAAAAAAAAAAAATTATCGTGAATTTCATAAGACAGAATTGTCACAGAAATTTTTAGTTGCATGCAAGGAAACCAGACGATATTACTACACTCACGGTTCGCTTGCTATGCGGGTTGAGCGGGCAGATAAGGGAAGTTCTGTGGCGCAAAGAATTGACGTGACCTACTGTTGACGCAGCATATTAAACGCGGAGGAAACTTAGTGCAAGGTAGTGTCATAGGCCCTCTGCTGTTCCTGATTTACATAAACGATCTAGGTGATAATCTGAGCAGCCCCCTTATATTGTTTGCAGATGACGTTGTAATTTACCGTCTAATAAAATCATCAGTTGATCAATTCCAATTACAAAATGATCAAGAGAGAATTTCTGTATGGTGCGAAAAGTGGCAACTGGCACTAAACAATGAAAAGTGCGAGGCCATCCACATGGGTACTAAAAGAATTCCGATAAATTTTGGGTATACGATAAATCGCACAAATCTAAGGGCTGTCAAATCGACTAAATACCTAGGAATTACAATTACGAACAACTTAAATTGGAAAGTCCACATACATAATATTGTGGGGAAGGCAAAACAAAGACTGCGCTTTTTTGGCAGAACATTTGGAAGATGCGACAAACCCACTAAAGAGACAGCCTACATTTCACTTGTCCGTCCTCTGCTGGAATATTGCTGAACGGTTTGGGATCCTTACCAGGTAAGATTGACGGAGGACATCGAAAAAGTGCAAAAAAGGGCAGCTCGTTTCGTGTTATAGCGCAATAGGAGTGAGAGTGTCACTGATACGATACGCGAGTTGGGGTGGCGGTCACTGAAACAAAGGCGGTCTTCTTTGCAAAATTTCAATCACCAACTTTCTCTTCCGAATGCGGAAATATTTTGTTGACACCCACCTACGTAGGAAGAAACGATCATCATAATAAAATAAGAGGAATCAGAGTTCGAACGGAAAGATTTAGGCGTTCCTTTTTATCACGCGCCATTCGAGTGTGGAATGGTAGAGAAGTAGTATGAAAATGGTTCGATGAACCCTCTGCCAGTCACTTAAGTTTGAATTGCAGAGTAACCATGTAGCTGTAGATGTAGATGTAGAGCAGCAACAGAGAAGATATCTAGTGGTATGTGGAGCAGAAACATTCCAATGACAAAAAGGAACGAGAAATATCGTAATGAGATTTAAAACTCTGTTCCGTGCTTGCGTAAAACAATAATGAGTTAAAGATGGTCCTCTTTCTTGCAAAAACTTTATTTTTCTTTTGTTTAGTCCTCAAAGATGTTTCACCACAGCTGTGGCATCCTCAATGGCTTTTTCTTTGATTGTTTCTGCAATATACATAAACTAATTTTATGTGGGTTAGGAGTATGTTGACATCAGATTTTTTGTTGTTTAGGTTACATACGTACTTATAACTGCCCTGTGTACGCTAACAGAAAGCAGCCACAAATCTATAATAATACAGCATATCATAAGCAACTCAGGAATGTTAGGGCAACATCTGCATTGAATATTTCTTTAGAATGCAATCTCTAAACTATTTATTCCACTAAAACATTGGCCTATGCACCGTTTTTCACGGTTAATATTGTCATAATTCACTTTTCCTGAGATGTACTTTATTGTATGTCTATTAATGTGTTGTTGTCCGTGTAAGTCACAGTATCCACAATTCGCTATGAGTTCAGGAAAACGTAAGTAAACGCTGTTACAAATCCTTAAGATAGCCTATAAATACCAAACCACACGAATCAGTTTTTGAAACCAAAACTTCACGAAAATTTACCAGTATCCACAGGCAGCAACACATTCAACAGGTAAATAATAACGTACAGCTCGGGACCGGTTAGTACTAGAAATGGCAACCGTCAAAAAACTGGTCATTTACCACTACTTTACCGGAATGCATTGTGGTTATACTTAAACTTTTGCTACTTGTGAGCAGCCCCGCGAAAAACGGGTGATCGTAGGACATCGAAACTTTGCGGAGACATTTTTAAGAACATGCGGAAGAGAAATATTGAAAGAAAACATTGAAAGAACCATTTTAATTTATACATGAGAGGGCAATATTTGTAAGTAGCGTTCCGTGTTTACTTTCCAGGTTACAAATGTTGCTCAGTGTGACGACCATCTGCAACCACGACAGTCTGGAAGTTTGTACGGATTCCACTTCACAGTTGCTCGAAGCACCTTTCGAATGGTGGACCACGAAATATTCAGCTGTTGTGACACAGCTCGTGCTCTGCTTGAAGATGGCACACCGCGCCCAGCTTTCTCAGCCAAGGCAACATCAACTTCTTTAACATTCTGTGGCATAAATGGCTGTCGGCCTGTCCCAGAAACAATTCCAAAATCGCCAGTTGATTCGAACTTCCTAATCACGTTTTTCAACCCCGGGGGACCTGCCCGGTTTCCTTTAATGCGTCGATGGAAGAGCAGCAGCACTTCTGCTGTTGTTTCGATAAAAGAGTAGCCCTGTTCAGCTTGTTCAGAGACACGTTGACTGTCTGCAGCTGTAATGCACCCTGACGCTTGTGCTTCAACTCTATGTCGCTTAACGGAAAGTCATCACACTAACGCTACTACTCTTGCACCGCACAGTCGGAACATCATTTCTAAATAGTGTAATATTAGTAATTTTCGCCTCACAAACATTAATATACGCTCAATAGTAAACGCCTGATGGCCTAAAGTTATCGAACAATTGTAAAGTAAAAGAAATGAACCATCCCATAGCAGCGACAGAATCTATTATTCTTTATCTTTGGCGTTGTTGCGCGGTGCCTATAAATCTCTATGTACATGTATCGATTAATGATATAAAAAAGAATTCTGTGGTTTCTAGACAAATGAGGCATTGGGCGCCTCACCTTTGACTCGTTGTATTCCATGAAAGGCGGACGTGGACTTGCTGCGTTCCGCATCGGTATTTTATATTTTATGTGAAAATATTCAGTAAATATGTTAATTGTTATTATTCCAATCAGAAAACATGTAGTTTCTTGTAATTGATTACGAACAGACAGCATCAAGAGGACATTTTGACTGTTATGTATAAATCATTAAACCACAATGGTCATCTATTGTAATTTAGTATGAAAAGGTGGAAGTAGGCTGTTTAGGTTTTCTTATTGGTAACGCCACGTAGCGCTCTGTATGAAAATCACTGGCTGTGCTGTGTGCAGTCTGTGGCTGGTTTGCATTGTTGTTCGCTATTGTAGTGTTGGGCAGTTGGCTGTTAACAACACGTAGCGTTGCACAGTTGGAGGTGAGCCGCCAGCAGTGGTTAATATGGGGAGAGAGATGGCGGAGTTTTGAGAGCGGATGATCTGGACGTGTATCCATCAGAGACAGTAAATTTGTAAGACTCGATGTCATGATCTGATATATATATTGTGACTTTTGAACACTATTAAGGTAAATACATTGTTTGTTCTTTATCAAAATCTTTCATTTGCTAACTATGCCTATCAGTAGTTAGTCCCTTCAGTAGATAGAATCTTTTATTTAGCTGGCAGTAGTGGCGCTCATTGCATTGCAGTAGTTCGAGTAACGAAGATTTTTGTGAGGTAAGTGATTTGTGAAAGGTATAGGTTAATGTTAGTCAGGGTCATTCTTTTGTAGGGATTATTCAAAGTCAGACTGCGTTGTGTTAAAAATTTTGTGTGACAGTTTAGTGTTGATCAGAATAGGTAAAGAGCGAAATGTCTGAGTACGTTCAGTTCTGCTCAGCTGCTTGAAAATCAAATAATGTAAGAGGTTTATCAGCACAGTAATTCATTATTTTTTCTAAGGGGACGTTTCAAAGGTACGCATCATTAGAAAACATGTGTTAAAGATAAGTGTGCGTATTTTAGTAAATTAACCTTTATGAATTCCATCTCCTCATTTACTTGAATGATAATTATTTTGTGTTAGTTCATCACCAGAAATTACGATCACGCTGATGGGCCGAATGGAGCATGAGGCGGAAGGAACATTATCGTTTTCCTATTATTTCTGAATCAACTTTTTTTTTAATTGTGTGGTGTTGCATTTCTTTTAAAGTCTATAAATCTTCTGGTCCCTTAGTGTTATTCCGGGTATGACAACATCGCGACTATAAAAATGCACAGAAATGATAATGTATTTTCCGAATGATCTCAAATAAATCAATCTGCTGCTCTTATTCAGGTATTTAATGCTCAATGTATGTTGTTATAATAGTGTAATCAATCCCTGATTCTGTTGCCAAGTGGCCCACCAAAATATTCACTTTTTCGACATTTTTCAAAAAAATATAAAATAACAATTTTTTTTTCGCCCCCCAAGAGCAACGCTAGAATAGTTGGGTACGCATATAGTAAATAGTTTTCCGTCTACACTCGCTCAAGTAGTTAAAGTTTAGTTATAACTGCCCTGTACATAGTTTACTTATATTCTAAAGAAAAATTGAATACAGACTTTGTCTTAACGTCCTTATGTTGCTGTATTAATATGGACTTGTGATAGATTTCTGTTGGTAACCACAGAGCACATGTAATGTAAAAAAAGATATAGTACGTATGTAATCTAAATAAGAAAAGTCTGACGTCATCATATTCCTAATTTACATAAAATTTGTGTTTGTATATTTCAGAAATAACAAACGATAAAAAACCAATGAAGATGCCACAACTGTGCTGAAACATGTTTGAGGATTAAACAAAACAAAAAAGTGTCCTTGCAAAAAGGCGGACCCTCTTTACTGCATTATTAATGAGACTCATGTTTATAGTTCCATCCAGGCGCAGAAAGAGGCATTTCATCGTGAAGTCTGTTTACGACGGCGGTTGAATGACCGGCAGAGGGTTCCACGAAGACACGCTCCATCGGCCACATCTCCGCTTCTCCGTACTTCCGCCCTCTCCCGATCACATGATTAATCACCGTTTACCGGGAGCCGGAGTATTGTCCTGATGCAGCGAGAGCTAACTGTCTTCTCGACTCGGAAAAAATTCGCCCTCTGTTGCTTGTTTAACAATTACTTGAGCGTATGTTGTTGCGTACCTGATGTTTCTGATGAACACGAGTATTTACGACACACCCATTTCACTTTTTGTTTCCAAAAGGATAATGAGTGGCGATTTGTCGTGTGTCTTTAGTCCTGCGAAATATTTACTTCAGTGATGTACACTTATACGCAAAACAGTGTTATTGATAAGTACCTCCGTAAGACCCCTACGCAAAAACTGCAAGACGAACAGAAAATTGACACGTATGAGTGGATAGAGCAACCGTCCAAATGTCGATTCGCGAGCTCCGCATTGCCGCATAGAATTACCTCGCTCCAGCTGACTGGCAACCCATTCAACAAATTTCCAAAGCAGGCTGCTGGAACGCCTTCCTGGACAATTCATGTCATCGACTTCAATGAAGTTACTGACGCTTGTACATCATATATGGTGCCCATGTTGAACAAACATAATGAATTATGAACTTGGAGAGATTCTCCGTCCACTGGTAAGTGTCAATTTTCTGTATGACTTTTAGCTTTTACGCAGTGGACTTCTGACATCCTGGGGGTACTTACGAATAATTCTGTATTTAATGACTGTGACTGCTTCCAATAATTGTTCAACATTCTCGGAATCATACAATAACGGGTTTGTGCACTTGTTTGTGCCGAGGATTAATTTCCCAACCCTCGAATCAAGCACTGATCGCCTGCAAGACTTCCTGCATTTCAGCCGGCCACTGTGGGCGACCGGTTCTAGAAGCTTCAGTCCGGAACCGCGTGGCTGCTACAATCGTAGGTTTGAATCCTGCCTCGGGCATGGATGTGTGTGATGTCCTTAGGTTAGTTAGGTTTAAGTAGTTCTAAGTTCTAGGGGAGTGATGAAAAATGGTTCAAGTGGCTCTGAGCACTATGGAACTTAACAACTGAGGTCATCAGTCCTCTAGAACTTAGAACTACTTAAACCTAACTAACCTAAGGACATCACACACATTCATGCCCGAAGCAGGATTCGAACCTGCGACCGTAGCGGTCGCGCGGTTCCAGACTGTAGCGTCTCGAACCGCTCGGCCACTCCGGCCTGCCGGGACTGATGACCTCAGATGTTAAGTCCCATAGTGCTTAGAGCCATTTGAACCATTTTTTGGACCTGCATTTCACTACGTTTTTCTGGACATGCCAACCGCAGACAGCCTTACGGGCTTCAGAAATTATCTGCTAGTTTATTTATACGAGGGCTATCCACAAAGTACATTACGTTTTCGTTTGTGTGATGGCGACTGTCTTTTGGGACAGAAAAGGTGTGATTTTTGTGGATTTCCTGGAAAAAGGCACTACAATAAACTCTCAAAGGTATTGCCAAACTCTGCACAACCTCAGAAGAGCAATACAAAACAAGCGCAGGGGAAAGTTGGGCTCAAAGATCTTGCTGATTCACGACAACGCCCGGGCCCACACGGCAAATGCCACTCGTGAAGTTCTCGAATCTTTTAAGAGGGAGTTGTTTCCTCATCCGCCGTACAGTCCCGACCTGGCACCGAGCGACTTCCACTTATTCCCAGCAATGAAGAAGTGGTTGGCTATGCAGCGTTTTGATGACGACGCAAAGCTTCAAGAAGAGGTAACCACGTGGGTGAAGGCGCAGGCGGCCGAATTTTACGACGAAGGAATTTCCAAGCTCGTCCATCGCTACGATAAGTGCCTTAATTTAAATGGCAACTATGTAGAAAAGTAGTATTTAAGTGTGGCTTTCATCTGTATATAATGAAAAAAATTTCCAATACTTTATTTATTTTTAATACCAAAACGTAAGGTACTTTGTGGATAACCCTCGTACATATTTTGAACAATAATGGTTCTATAACACTTCCTTGGGATACGCTCGAAGTTACTTTTATGTCTGAAAATTTCTCTCTGTTCAAAATGGGATGCTGTGTTTGCAATGAAGTCTTCACTCCAGTCACAAAACTGGTCTGATATTCCGTACACATGTATTTTGTTCATTAGGCAACAGTGAAGAATTGAATGCCTTTCGGAAGTCAAGAAACACAGCACCAATACTGTGCCGGTATCTGTTGTTTTCTGGATCTCGTGAACGAAATTGAGCTAGTTGACTTTCACATAATAGCTGTTTGCAGAATCTATGTTGGTTCCTACGGAGAAGGAAAGGCATAAAACGTGTTGCAAATTTCTGCAGTAGTTTGACATCATTGATACAGGTCTATAGCTCTGTGCGCCTCGCGGTAACCGTGAAAAATACTTCTGTTATGGGCTTCGAGACGGAGCGAATATTCTTTTTCATCTAAAGTGTTCTCTGTTTTTAAGAAATGCTGGCCTGGAATGCAGTCTCCATTTGCCTCAGGTAGAGTGCTGTTGACAACTGAAGGTCGTAACATACACACTGAAACTTTACGTAGCGAAAAGTCAACAGGAATTCAGAGTATTATAACTAAGGCTTGCGGCGACATAAGCGGGTATTGTAATGTTGTTTCTCGATCACCTAATCGTTTTCGTCGAGATTGTGTAGTCATAAGCGAAAAAGAAAGGAGAGAAGTTTCCTGTGGATTTCTGCTTCGGTATCTTCGGCCGACGCTAGTCTGACAACTTTTCTGACGTTTCGCCAGCACGAGTGGCCGGTATTTTCAAAGCCTCACTTTCCACCGCTGATGGTGGACTAGCGTTAATAATGCGAGCCACTCTTACTGGCGAAACGTTAGAAAATCGTAAACAAAGGTCGACCGAAGAACCTGAGACAGAAGCCAACAGGCAGTTTGTCAACTAGCGACCACGAAAGCCTCAATAAGGGAGAGAAGATCAGAGTTTATCGTCGACGGCGGGGTCATTAAGGACGGGGAAGCTGCGCGTATTACAAGAAAATGGCAATGGAAATCAACCGTAACCTAAATCTGTTATATTTGTTTTGTAAATAAAAATGCCTTCTCTTGCTGCAATGTGTTTTATTTTCCCAGACGCGTTTCGCCTTTTTTCACTTCACAAGCGTCATCTGTGAGATCTGTAATGATACGGTTATAACACACTTTTGATTTGATGTGTATATTCGCAGATTGTAAAACATTTCATTTCTGGCTTATGTAAATGTGGTTACTTACTGTTCTTCCGGTTTTTAGTAGACATCGGTGTTTCCTCTCATCTGTTCCATGTGACCAGATGAGAGGAAGGTCTACGGTCCTTCGGCGGTGTAAAATATGTAAGATTATAAGTCAATGCAAGCGAAAGATACGGACGTTTATGTAGTATAGATATTCACTCATTAGAACCTACAGATGAACAAAATACCAGTGTATTCATATTAAAATTTATACAAAGCCCTTATAATGCGGTCGTACTTGCATTTGTGCTATTTTAAAAAATAATTTACGTATTTTTTGTGCTGTTTGCTTGCACATCACGAAACTCAGAGATACACAGGGTGATTCACGAAGATGTGCAAATATTTTTGTAGAGAATTTAATTTTGGAAAAATGATGGTAATAACGTTAACTGAAACTGTATGAATGTGACAGATAATCTGCTTGTATTAATAGCACAGCACACACGAATTCATGTTAAACCGGTGAAAGGTCTCTGTTGGATTCCTTTCATGTTAATTTCTTACCAACAGAGACCTTTCACCGGAAAAAAACAAAACTCAGTGTTAAGGAAGTTGTATAGTGCACATACAATTTCACATTACATTCACAACAAGTGTTAAAAATGTCGCCACCGAGTTCAATGCAGTTAGCTGCACGTGTATCAACAGATTTTGTTGCCCGTTTCAGTTTCACAGAGTTGTTTCTAATTTCGTCTATTGCATTCATAATGCAAGTAATGCCTCACGTATATTGACTTTGTTCTCATAAACTATGTCTTTCATTCACCCCCATACACAAAAATCTATTGGGGTTAAATCGGGCGATCTGGGTGGCCACAGACGTGTAGCACCACGACCAATCCATTTCTGGGGGAAATGTTCATTGAAATGTGTAGTAACGGCGTTGGTGAAATGTGGAGGCGCGCCGTCATGTTGAAAATACATCTGCAATCGCGTAGCAAGTGGAACATCTTCGAGCAAGCGGGGTATTTCTTCTTGAGGGAATTGTAAGTACGTCTCACCAGTTACACGTCCTGGGAAAATGAATGGTCCAATAAAGTGTGTGTTGACTATACAACGCCACACATTTATGCTAAATTACGGGTGGAAATTGCGTTTGTACTGTTGCATGTGGGTTTGCTTCAGACTATACGTGCTCGTTATGTATATTGTTTATAACATCCCGAATAAACTGTGCCCCATCAGTAAATAAAATGTATTTGTGTAACTGCCGATTAGTGCTTAACCAGTTGCACAACTCCAAGCGAAGGGCAAGGTCTCCCGCATGTAAATGATGTACTTTTTGTTTATGGTAAGGACACAGATTATTGTACTTCTGTGTACCCCATACCTCAGATTGTGAAATGCGCAACTGTTGAGAGATACGTCGTGTACAGGTACCTGGAGCACACTGAACAGCATCCATAATATCGTCATCATCGTCTTCACGTATCGGGCGCTCGTACTTATTATGAACGCTAGGTAGAGGGTTCTCTACCTGTCTCCCGTAACATTCGAAATACTCCGTTAATGGTTCGTGCAACCGTAATCCTCAGAGTTCGATAACGTATCCGATATTCGTTAACTGTAGCCGTAGCATTACCATCACATTTGCCATATATAAAAACCATAGCGACGTATTCCTCTGTCGTAAATTTGAAAGGAATCCCTATTTCATAAATAATCTACAAACTTCAACAGTTATTATGTGGTTTCACTTAAATTATTATGTTCTTTCACTGAACAATACAGAAAAGTAACTCGTTTCAAGGATAGGAAACTACTGAAACAACTCACTAATGGTTGTCAACAATGACATAAACGTTTCTACATTCTTAATGGAAAGTAAACAAATTTACTTGTATAATAATCTTTTCTTATCTGGATGTTCTGGAAAACTACTGTAGATTCACATCCGGGACATGTTTTACTAGATTTACCAGACCAATAACGACAAAACAAATGGAAATCGTGCTTTACTCTTATCTCGTACATTTTTGCGATGACTTCATCTTAGCGAGGTTGCTAAATTTCAGGCAAAATATTTTATTAGCCGTAACTCCGTAACTAAACATCTGCGGACCTACGAGGGTGAGTCTAATGAAAACCTTTAATTTGTAATAACAAATGGAAATTTCGCGCCGTTATCCTGTAAGTTTGTAAGCGTGCTACAAACAGCGTGTAGAATGACCTGTAGGTGGCAGCATAGTGCAGATGCACACATACCGTCGCAGTATTAGAATAAAGATGGCCGCCCCACTTGCGACTTGCACCAGGGAAGAACAGCGTTCTGTTATTCGGTTTTTGCGTAGTGAAGGTGTGAAACCTATGGAAATTCATCGACGAATGAAGGTTCAGTACGGTGATGCATGTTTGCCACAGCAGCAAGTCTACAAATGCAGTAGGAAGTTCGCAAATGGTGTGACTTCAGTGGAAGATGCTCCTCGTCCAGGTCAGGCACAACGAGTTGTGACTCCACAGAACATTGCAGCAGTTGAAGCCATAGTGAAGAAAAACCGCCGAGTGACACTGAATGACACTGTAGCATGTTTACAAATTAGTCATGGGTCAGCACACCACACTGTGCACGATGTGCTCCAGTTTCACAAAGTGTCTGCAAGATGGGTGCCACGGCAGCTGACTCCTGAAATGAGAGAACGACGTGTTGATGCTTGTGAAGAACTTCTTCGGCGTTTTGAACAAGAAGGTGATGGCTTCCTTGCAAGAATCGTTACTGGGGACGAAACCTGTGTTCACTTCCATCAACTGGAAACGAAGAGATCGATCAAGGAATGGCGCCATTCCTCATCACCAAAACAAAAGAAGTTTCGAACAGAACCATCAGCAGGGAAGGTTATGCTGACTCTCTTTTGGGACGAAAAATGCGTCATTTTGGAGCATTACAAGCCCAGAGGGACCACTGTCACTAGTGCATCATACACAGATGGTGTCCTTTTGCAACATGTCAATGCAAGGCCCCACACTGCCTGTACAACAGTTGCAACATTACAACAGTTGCAACATTCACAGACCTGCATTTTGAGTGTCTTCCTCATCCAACATACTCACCAGACCTTACCCTAAGTGATTTCCATATGTTTGGACCACTCAAAGACGCAATGGGAGGAAAGAGGTTCCGTTATGATGAAGAGGTACGCCACGCAGTGCACGAGTGGTTGCACGGACTACCAAAAGAATTCTTTTCTAAAGGAATTTATGCACTTTGTAAGTGCTGGAGGACTTGTATTGAGCATGGGGGTGATTATGTTGAAAAGTGATACAACTTTGTACCACTTCTGCACAATAAATAATATTTAAAAAATATTTAAGGTATTCATTTTACTCCCCCTCGTATGTTTATGTGAACTATTTTCTTTAGTTTTACTTGTAGAATAACATATCTTCGTGAATCACCCTGTATACGACCTTATTATTTAATATTGTATAGACATCTCATGTCTCACCATCGGTAACTGATGTCGGCTCTCAACAATTTTCGGCAGCAAATAAAGTATTGATATAACTGATATGCCTTTATACTCGCAGCTGTGTAAATTTCGTTACATTTGAGAACACTGCCGAAGCATGTCAAGCAGTTTACTAATTCACTATCGAGTTTGACGTTGAGTTTTTGTCTTTTTAATTTTTTGCAGGTAAACTGCAGTTTCTCAAAGAAATCCTTTCAACAACCGTTCTCGTAAATCAATTTCATCTTGGAGATTTTTTTTGTAGGATCGAAACAATACTTTGCCGAAGCTCCATACAAATGTTTCTCAGTAATCACCATTTTCTGTCTACCTCAAACAATTTAATAAACGCCGGGATATATGGCAGCGGCAGCGCAGAGAAAAACAGAGACGGCTGTTCTCTCGTGTGAGACTGCAGACCCGCTTACAAGGCCGCAAACCAGAACGAGCAGTTCTTTCGGTTCTGCACTAACGAGTTGACAGGAAGCGCGCTTCGCTGGGTCTACCAATCTTCCCGGAACGAACGCCTCTAGCGCCAGAACACCGGCTCATTCAGCGTTTGGTCAGCTGAGCGGCGAACGGGAAAATTTTCCCAGCAGCTCTCAAAAGCACAGACTATAGCTACCAAATGGTTCAAATGGCTCTGAGTACTATGGGACTTAAGATCTGAGGTCTTCAGTCCCCTAAAACTAAGAACTACTTAAACATAACTAACCTAAGGACATCACACACATCCATACCCGAGGCAGGATTCGAACCTGCGATCGTAGCGGTCGCGCGGTTCCAGGCTGAAGCGCCTAGAACCGCTCAGCCACTACGGCCGGCTATAGCTACCAATAAACTCTAAGAGTAAAAAAGAGTAGACATAAATGCGCAAAAGAAAAGTAAAACTGTTCGCAATGCGAAGTTTGGTATGATCATAAAACTGCTGCCGTTCTAGACATTGTCCTTTTGGATGTGTATGACACTGTCTTCAATCGACTTGTGAACTGACTTGGTAGTTGCAATGATGAGAGAAAATGTCCTGACTAAGTCCTTAATAGATGCTGGTCTACTATTAGAGCGCAATACGGCAGAGATTTTGTGCAGCGTGGATACGACAAGCTTTACGAAGGTAAGTGGCACCATGTATCTACAGGGTGTTACAAAAAGGTACGGCCAAACTTTCAGGAAACATTCCTCATACACAATGAAAGAAAATATGTTATGTGGACACGTGTCCGGAAACGCTTACTTTCCATGTTAGAGCTCATTTTATTACTTCTCTTCAAATCACATTAATCATGGAATGGAAACACACAGCAACAGAACGTACCAGCGTGACTTCAAACACTTTGTTACAGGAAATGTTCAAAATGTCCTCCGTTAGAGAGGATACATGCATCCACCCTCCGTCGCATGGAATCCCTGGTGCGCTGATGCAGGCATGGAGAATGGCGTATTGTATCATAGCCGCCCACAATACGAGCACGAAGAGTCTCTACATTTGGTACCGGGGTTGCGTAGACAAGAGCTTTCAAATGCCCCCATAAATGAAAGTCAAGAGGGTTGAGGTCAGGAGAGCGTGGAGGCCATGGAATTGGTCCGCCTCTACCAATCCATCGGTCACCGAATCTGTTGTTGAGAAGCGTACGAACACTTCGACTGAAATGTGCAGGAGCTCCATCGTGCATGAACCACATGTTGTGTCGTACTTGTAAAGGCACATGTTCTAGCAGCACAGGTAGAGTATCCCGTGTGAAATTATGATAACGTGCTCCGTTGAGCGTAGGTGGAAGAACATGGGGCCCAACAAGAGATCACCAACAATACCGGCCCAAACGTTCACAGAAAATCTGTGTTGATAACGTTATTGCACAATTGCGTGCGGATTCTCGTCAGCCCACACATGTTGATTGTGAAAATTTACAATTTGATCACGTTGGAGTGAAGCCTCATCCGTAAAGAGAACATTTGCACTGAAATAAGGATTGACACATTGTTGGATGAACCACTCGCAGAAGTGTACCCGTGGAGGACAATCAGCTGCTGATAGTGCCTGCACACACTGTACATGCTACGGAAACAACTGGTTCTCCCCTAGCACTCTCCATAAAGTGCCGTGGTCAACGTTACCTTGTAGAGTAGCAACTTCTCTGACGCTGGCATTAGGGTTATCGTCAACTGCACGAAGAATTGACTCGTCCATTGGAGGTGTCCTCGTCGTTCTAGGTCTTCCCCAGTCTCGAGTCATAGGCTGGAATGTTCCGTGCTCCCTAAGACGCCGATCAATTGCTTCGAACGTCTTCCTGTCGGGACACCTTCGTTCTGGAAATCTGTCTCGATACAAACGAACCGCGCCACGGCTATTGCGCCGTGCTAATCCTTACATCAAATGGGCATCTGCCAACTCCGCATTTGTAAACATTGCACTGACTGCAAAACCACGTTCGTGATGAACACTAACCTGTTGATGCTACGTACTGATGTGCTTGATGCTAATACAGTAGAGCAATGAGTCGCATGTCAACACAAGCACCGAAGTCAACATTACCTTCCTTCAATTGCTCCAAGTGGCGGTGAATCGAGGAAGTACAGTACATACTGACGAAACTAAAATGAGCTTTAACATGGAAATTAAGCGTTTCCGGACACATGTCCACATAACATCTTTTCTCTATTTGTGTGTGAGGAATGTTTCCTGAAAGTTTGGCCGTACCTTTTTGTAACACCCTGTATACGTAGGTCACGCAGTGGTCCGCAGCTGACATGGTCCCTTTGATTACTACCACAGGTCCCATGGATGTCCAGATGAATGTCCCCATTCTATAATTAATACTCGACACATGTTTCGAACAGCCGTCCGATAGAACGACGGCGCATCCCGACCTGGTGTGAGAAGAAACTCGATCCATCCGACCAGGCGACTCCACCGATCCACGCTCCAATCTAAATGGCTACGTCCCAACTGCAAACGTGATTGACTATGTAGAATTTTGGAACACGTATTATGTTCGAGTATAATGACTTTTCTGAAGACTAGAAATCTACTCTGTAGGAATCAGCATAGGTTTAGAAAAAGACGATCGTGTGAAACACAGCTCGCGCTATTCGTCCACGAGACTCAGAGGGCCATAGACACGGGTTCCCAGGTAGATGCCGTGTTTCTTGACTTCCGCAAGGCGTTTGATACAGCTCCCAACAGTCGTTTAATGAACAAAGTTAGAGCGTATGTACTATCAGACCAATTGTGTGATTGGATTGAAGAGTTCCTAGATAACAGATCGCGGCATGTCATTCTCAATAGAGTGAAGTCTTCCGAGGTAAGAGTGATTTCAGGTGTGCCGCAGGGGAGTGTCGTACGACAGTTGCTATTCACTATATGTTTATAAATGACCTTGTGGATAACATTGGAAGTTCACTTAGGCTTTTTGCGAATGATTCTCTAGTATATGGAGAGGTTGTAACAATGGAAAATTGTACTGAAATGCAGGAGGATCTGCAACGAATTGACGCATGGTGCAGGAAATGGCAATTGAATCTCAAGTGTAATGCGCTGCGAATACATAGAAAGGAAGATCTTTTTATCATTTAGCTACAATATAGCAGGTTCCATAAATTATCTGGGAGTAGGCATTAGGAATGATTAAAAATGGAATGCCCATATAAAATTAATCGTCGGAAAAGCAGATGCCAGACTGAGATTCATTGGAAGAATCCTAAGGATATGCAGTCCGAAAACAAAGGAAGTAGGTTACAGTACACTTGTTCGCCCACTGCTTGAATACTGCTCACCGGTGTGGGATCTGTACCTGATAGGGTTAATGGAAGAGATAGAGAAGATCCAACTGAGAGCAGCGTGCTTCGTTACAGAATCATTATTAATCGAGAAAGCGTTACGGAGATGATAGATAAACTCCAGTGGAAGACTCTGCAGGAGAGACGCTCAGTAGCTCGGTACGGGCTTTTGTTGAAGCTCCGAGAACATACCTTCACCGTGGAGTCAAGCAGTATATTGCTTCCTCCAACGTATATCTCGCGAAGAGACCATGAGGATAAAATCAGAGAGATTAGAGCCCACAGAGAGGCATACCGACAATCTTTCTTTCCACCAACGAGACTGGAATAGAACGGAGAACCGATACAGGTAGTCAAGGTACCCTCCGCCACACACCATCAGGTGGCTAGCGGAGTATGGATGTAACGTCGTTCTATCAACTGGGAACACGGAGCGATCGTTCAAAACCATTCGACGAAATCTGAAGGTGATCCAAAGCAGCTTTTTCAGCGCTCCTATTCTGTGGCGGGATCATGGGAAGGAGGGGGAGGGGGGGGGGGAGGATGGTCGACATTACCGGCCGCGGTGGTCTAGCGGTTCTAGGCGCTCAGTCCGGAACCGCGCGACAGCTACGGTCGCAGGTTCGAATCCTGCCTCGGGCATGGATGTGTGTGATGTCCTTAGGTTAGTTAGGTTTAAGTAGTTCTAAGTTCTGGGGGACTGATGACCACAGATGTTAAGTCCCGTTGTGCTCAGAGCCATTTGAGCCATTTTTGATGGTCGACATTGACACACGTGTGAAGAAAACTGTAAAACGTCACTCTACATTGTGGTGACAAAAATGATGCGGCAGCGATATGCACATGGAAGCAGGACGGTAGTATCGGATACACAAGGTATAAACGAGCAGTGCATTAGCCGAGCCGTCATATGTACTCAGGTGTTTCATGCGAATACGTTTCCGACGAGATTATAGCCGCATGAAGGGAATTAACAGACTTTGGACGAGGAATGGTAGTTTGAGCTAGATGCATGGGACATACCGTTTAGGAAATCGTTAGGGAGTTCACTATTCTGAGGTCCACAATGTCAATAGCGTGTCGAGAACACCAAATTTCAGGTATTATCTCTCATCACGGACAACGCAGTGGCCGACGGCCTTCACTTATAGATCGGTAGCAGCGGGTTTTGCGTAGATTTGTCAGTGCTAACAGACAAGCAACACTGCGTGAAATAACGGCAGAGGTCAATGTGGGACGTACGCCTAACGTCTCCATTAGGAAAGTGCGCCGTTAATGGTGTACGGCAGCAGACGACCGACGCGAGTGCCTTTGCTAACAGCACGACATCGTCTGTAGTGCCTTTCCTGGTCTCGTGATCATATCGGTTGGACCCTAGACGAGTGGAAAACACGGCCTCACCATATGAGTCTCTATTTCAGTTGGTAAGAGCTGACGTTAGGGTTCGAGAGTGGTACAGACGCCACGAAGCCATTGACCCAACTTGTCAACAAGGCACTGTGCAAGCTGGTGGTGGCTCCATAGTGGTGTGGGCTGTGCTTACACGGAATGGACTGGGTGCTCTGGTCAAACTGAACCGATCATTAACGAAATGATTGTTTGTTTTATAAATTACAGAGTGCAGCAATCAGTTGTCCTCCTTTTTTAAAAAAATGGCTCTCAGCACTATGGGACTTAACTGCTCAGGTCATCAGTCCCCTAGAACTTAGAACTACTTAAACCTAACTAACCTAAGGACATCACACACATCCAAGCCCGAGGCAGGATTCGAACCTGCGACCGTAGTGGTCGCGCGGTTCCAGACTGTAGCGCCTAGAATCGCTCGGCCACTTCGACCGACTCCTCCTTTTTAGATTTTATTACGCAAATCCAAATTTCAGCTAGTGGCTACCCATTCTCAATGCACTATTTTCTATTCTCGATGCGTGTAAGTCCCTGTTATTCGGGCGTCAGTCACATTTCTTGAGTATTAAAAAAAATGTGACTGACGCCTGAACAACAGGGACTTACATGCATCGAGACTAGAATTGAGATTGAGCATGGCTAGCCACTAGCCGAAATCTGGGTTTGCGTAACAAAGTCTAAAAAAAAGGACGACTCATTTGCTGCACTCTATAATTTATAAGCCACATAACAGTCGCTGAGTTATGCAGGTGCTCATCTGTCACTGCTTCCCACCGACCTTTCCATTCTTCAACAGATTTGAAATTCTTAGCAACCATATCAGCAGCATCGCACAGAATTGGATGGCGTGATTTAGCTGGGTATCATCAAGCCTTGTATGATGACTGTTCATCCAAACAGGTGCACAAAACTCAGCACTTGAGTACACCAAGCCCAGAGCTGAAGATCGTAGGGTGGTTGCTGAAGGTCCCCAGGTAGTTCCGCATAGCTTATGGAGGATGTTGTTTCGAGTCGTCAGCTTTTGAGCTAAGTTAAGAAGGTGGATTCAATTTACCACGCAAGACCTGGACTATTCTCAACAGAATCCGTACCAGCCATGGGCGATGCAAGGATGCTCTCTTTAAGTGGAAGAAGCTGCCTGATCCAGCTTGTGACTGCGGGGCTCCATACCAGACTGTTCACCACATTGTCAGTGAATGCAGGATTCGAGCCTATCACGGCGCCAAAGAGGACTTCCTGCTAGCAACTCCAGATGCAGTACGCTGGATTTAAAGACTAGAGAATTGTGTGTCAATATGTACATATGTATAAGTAATTTAATTTCATGATATGTCTGTATTAGCCATACGCTAAATAAATAAATAAAGTCGCTGAGTGCACCCACTTTTTCCAAATGATTATCATGTTTGGCTTCTTGGACACAATTTGCAGCCATTCATAGAATTCATGCTGCAAAACAACGGTGGAACTTTTTTATGGATGACAAGGCACAGCGTCACCAGGCCACAACTGTTCGTGATTGGTTTGAAGAACATTCTGGACAATTGGGAGCAAAGGATTTCGCCACCGAGATCGCCCGACTTGAATCCAAACATTTATGGGACATAATCGGGAGGCCAGTTCGTGCACAGAATCCTGTACCGGCAACACTTTCGCTATTACGGTCGGCCATAGAGGCAACATGGCTCAATATTTCTGCAGGGACTTCATTGACTTGTTGAGTCCATACCGCTACGAGTCGCAGCACTACGCTGGGCAAAAGGAAGTCCGACACGATATTAGGCGGTATCCTATGACTTTTCTTATCTCACAAGGAGACGGCACGAACGTGGGGTCGGGGATTTGTCCGCAATTTTGTGTGGTGAAAGAGGACCCCTAGCACCTCACGTCGTTAAAATACACTCCTGGAAATTGAAATAAGAACACCGTGAATTCATTGTCCCAGGAAGGGGAAACTTTATTGACACATTCCTGGGGTCAGATACATCACATGATCACACTGACAGAACCACAGGCACATAGACACAGGCAACAGAGCATGCACAATGTCGGCACTAGTACAGTGTATATCCACCTTTCGCAGCAATGCAGGCTGCTATTCTCCCATGGAGACGATCGTAGAGATGCTGGATGTAGTCCTGTGGAACGGCTTGCCATGCCATTTCCACCTGGCGCCTCATTGGACCAGCGTTCGTGCTGGACGTGCAGACCGCGTGAGACGACGCTTCATCCAGTCCCAAACATGCTCAATGGGGGACAGATCCGGAGATCTTGCTGGCCAGGGTAGTTGTCTTACACCTTCCAGAGCACGTTGGGTGGCACGGGATACATACGGACGTGCATTGTCCTGTTGGAACAGCAAGTTCCCTTGCCGGTCTAGGAATGGTAGAACGATGGGTTCGATGACGGTTTGGATGTACCGTGCACTATTCAGTGTCCCCTCGACGATCACCAGTGGTGTACGGCCAGTGTAGGAGATCGCTCCCCACACCATGATGCCGGGTGTTGGCCCTGTGTGCCTCGGTCGTATGCAGTCCTGATTGTGGCGCTCACCTGCACGGCGCCAAACACGCATACGACCATCATTGGCACCAAGGCAGAAGCGACTCTCATCGCTGAAGACGACACGTCTCCATTCGTCCCTCCATTCACGCCTGTCGCGACACCACTGGAGGCGGGCTGCACGATGTTGGGGCGTGAGCGGAAGACGGCCTAACGGTGTGGGGGACCGTAGCCCAGCTTCATGGAGACGGTTGCGAATCGTCCTCGCCGATACCCCAGGAGCAACAGTGTCCCTAATTTGCTGGGAAGTGGCGGTGCGGTCCCCTACGGCACTGCGTAGGATCCTACGGTCTTGGCGTGCATCCGTGCGTCGCTGCGGTCCGGTTCCAGGTCGACGAACACGTGCACCTTCCGCCGACCACTGGCGACAACATCGATGTACTGTGGAGACCTCACGCCCCACGTGTTGAGCAATTCGGCGGTACGTCCACCCGGCCTCCCGCATGCTCACTATACGTCCTCGCTCAAAGTCCGTCAACTGCACATACGGTTCACGTCCACGCTGTCGCGGCATGCTACCAGTGTTAAAGACTGCGATGGAGCTCCGTATGCCACGGCAAACTGGCTGACACTGACGGCGGCGGTGCACAAATGCTGCGCAGCTAGCGCCATTTGACGGCCAACACCGCGGTTCCTGGTGTGTCCGCTGTGCCGTGCGTGTGATCATTGCTTGTACAGCCCTCTCGCAGTGTCCGGAGCAAGTACGGTGGGTCTGACACACCGGTGTCAAATGTGTTCTTTTTTCCGTTTCCAGGAGTGTATTAGGACGCACTACTCGGAAAATCCCGAGAAAAATTGATACAAAGTTTCTTAGGTGCCTTACGAGCATAAAATGTTAGTCCATTGTCGTGCCGCCGTCTGGCCTACATGGTTAGTGTTCGGACCCTTACGCCAGAGGTCTCGGGTTCGATTCCTCCTCCGGCACTTCTTTTTTTCCTTCTGTTGCTTGCAAAATTGCAGCGCATTGTTACAGGACAATCGTGAAATTAATTCCCGGGAAGACTGTATAAAAATTCATTCTATAATTTCACCATCAATTATCGTCACCAATATTCCGAGATGTGATTTTCGTAAATGTTAATGGGGCATGTTTTTTGTACAGATCTATTGCAAACGCCCTGTGATTGTAAAAAATCCGCTTTTATATGTTGCGCAAGACGTCGCAAAAATTATTGCTTTGTTTATTTTTACGATAATTACCACTGCGGTTCTTGTTTATAATTATTATATGTATAAAAATTGAATGTTTCCCAATCGACTTTGTTATTCAGATTAAAAAGGCAATGTTTCTCCTCATATACTTTACAATGAAAAATGGAAAACCCACCGCCATGAATTGTGTTGTTGGACAAAAAGAAAATAATTTTTATTCAATAATGTAACTAACTTGTTAAATATAATGTAGGTTTAGGAAACTTTCAGAATAATTGGTGGAATAACCAAAGAAAATGAAACAGAAGCGAATAAAAAACAGGTGCCAGAGGAGGAATCGAATCCGAGCCCTAAACACCGAGGCCAGACAGCGGCTCGGCAGTGTACTAACATTTTATACTCATAAGGCACCTAAGAAACTTTGGATCGATTTTTACCTGGATTTTCCGGGTAGTGCGTCCTATTATTTTAACCACGTGAGGTGTTAAGGGTCCTCTTTCACCACACAAAATTGCGGACAAATCCCCGACCCCGCGGTCGTGCCGTCTCCTTGTCAGTGTAACAGGGATTGTGACGACCTTTCGATTGTGTTGGTGTAGGGCGAAATTATGGTGAAATTTGGTTTCACTGTAACCTCATTAACCAATGCTTACACGGTACATGATCTTCTTTTTCGCAAGTGTCAACAAGTAGCTGTTAGAAGCGTTTTCGAGCCAGAGGGTGATGCCGCTGGGTGCCGCGATTTTCACCATTACAGAGAAAGGTTATACCCACCTTGAAGCCAAATTTGAAACTTAAACGTTGCAATGGGTGGGAATTACGGCGTTTCGAACATGTTGCCCTTTAATGCTGATGCGCAGTGTATATTTAATGAAATCGCTTCAATAAATTCTTTTTTATTTTGTTTCACTGAACGACAATCACATGGTTTACTCGTCCGATTTCCAGTTTCATCTGTAATCTAAATTCAGTTTGAGATCCAACGTTGCAGCATAGAAAGCACCCTGACACAAGAGCGTACTGTCTCTCCGCCTCACTGGCTTAAAAATGTTATATCACGCACTAATTGTGTGTCTGTTGAAGATGTTATTTTCTTGTCTATACTGTATCACACGCCTCGATAGTCGAAGTCGTCAACGCGGTTGCAATCGACAGGGAAGAAATCGTTTAGAATCCTGGTGGTGTAAAATTTGACACGTAAGGGGAGCAGAGTTGGTGACATAAAGCTCCTGATAGCCAGAATTTGAACAACTATCGTGGTTTAAATTGCACATCTCACAACAGCTTCTCATGTAGCATGTGACACTGTTGATGGAGATACGTCTGTCGGTATATGGTGTTAGGCTTTGCAGTTCGAGAGAAGTTGGCTATGGAAGGGCACCTTTCCCTGCTCGCACCTTATTTCGAAAACATGACACCACACTATATACACGCAGCCATTATGATCACGTACACTCTACAGATACTTTTATGACCCAACTTTCACACACCGTGAGAGAAAGGGCAATTGTGTGCAATTTTCCGATTCGGTGTCTGATTATACTCTTCGGGATTTTCGTATGGAATTACGATTCTTTTCCTGGTATATCAACTTACAGGATTCTCTCTCTGTATCTGTATGTCTGTCTGTCTCTCTCTGCCTCTGTGTGTGTGTGTGTGTTTGTAGTCTGCCAGATATTAATTATATGTGGTAAACAGTGTTCCACTGGATAGAGCGGTATGTTAATTTAAAACGGTTGTTGGCCTCTATGCAGGGTGAAACAGAATGACATTTTCAGAATTTGAGAGATTGTGGAGGGAGAGATTTTGAACGTTTCGATGTAACATATAGCCGGAAATATGAAATAAAGTTTTTACACAATTTTACTCTTTCTGTGCAATCTGGAAACTAGATGAGACATCAGAATACAGTAATTTGGAAAAAGTTTATTGACAGTACAGCACAATCAAATATTTTAAACTGAATCTGTGGCTTCACTACTGTAAATTACATGTTCAACGTGGCGACCATCAAGTTCGTTACATAACGTGCAACTACGAATCATGTTTTGTCTGAGTCTCTATAAGATCACGCGCTCCTCTCTGATGGTATCAAACGACGTGAAAGTGTCAATAAGCTCAGGTACTGCTCTTACTGGCGTGGAGTACACAAAGAACTTCATATAAAGCCAGAAGAAAAAGTCGAGAAAGGTGAGATCAGACTGGCGCATACGCCAAGGGACCGGGCATTCCTTTCCAATTACTCTTTACCTGGAGTTGTCTGTGGCATATACCCTCGTCCGAAGAACAAAGTACTCTAAAGCACAATCATTCTGAAGGCACACAAACTAGTTTGCAGTCGCAAAGGAACTTAATACGGACATTCAGGCAAGGCATTGTCCACGAAGGTGAAACACCATGCACCATTCAAACGATCCGGTGATATGTGTGATGCACTGAAGCGACTCCCAAGAATTCCAGCCCGGATATTCACTGAAAATCTCATTTGGTAACTTCTCATACAGGTAGTATGTGGATCGTCAACAGCCCAGTGATGGCCGCACAAGCTTTATATTTTCGTTTATAATCAAAATGTTCACATTTTCATCCTCTACAAATTCTCAAATTTTTAACACTTCATTCTATTACAGCCTGTGTACGTAAATTACACTCAGTAGCCACTTCCAGCCGGCCGCAGTGGCCGAGTGGTTCTAGGTGCTTCAGTCCGGAACCACGCGGCTGCTACGGTCGCAGATTCGAATCCTGCCTCGGGCATGGATTTGAGTGATGTCCTTAGGTTTAAGTAGTTCTAAGTCTAGGGGACTGATGACCTCACAAATTAAGTCCCATAGTGCTTAGAGCCATTTAGTAGCCACTTCCGTCATATAGGCTGCAGTTGGATATAAAATTTGGAAATGAGTCTGTTTTCGTCAGGCAGTTGCAGAAGGTCCATAATATACATTAAAACGGCTCACATCATTAATGGACCTATATACGTGCAGTTACTTCTGTAAGGAGACGGGAACAATCTGAGTCTCCAGTTAGAGAGCAAAATTGGGCGAATAATTCTTTACCTGCTGATTCTGTTTCAATTTCGTTTTGAGGTGAGACGAGATCTATTCTTTAGTAACAGTTATGAAATCAAACAGTACTTAAAACTGAATGGAAGTAGTAGGAATAGAATAAGAAATGTTTTGTGAAATCAAAACAACTGTATCGAGATAAAAGTACGTTTGTGAGGATGAGGTCGTTTCAAGGTAATCACTTAAAAGATAACATTGTACGGTGAGATTATTTGGTAGCTCTTGATGTCAAAAATCACTTGCCTGCACATCGTATCACACAAAACAGGTGGAAAGCTCTTGACCGATCGAATTACTACCATCTGACCCAAAAATAACGAAATATAATGTAACACAGGGGAAAATCGGCAAAAGAATTAATATTTTTTGACTATTCCACTTTCGAGTTAAAGCAGTCGCAATTATAAATGTCGAGAGTGATATCCAGCAGAATACCATGAGATGATCACGTAAATCTAGTTGTGGGGAAACCAAATATCAGTTTACGAGTCACGAAGGAGATTTCTTACAAATTTTTGATGACATATTGTTGAAAATTATTGCCGCCATCTTGAGCACTTACGAGGTGTGATTAGCGGAAGAGGTAAAGAAGACACATAATAATTTCTGAACAGTCTCCTACGGAACGCACTACAGAAACACATTTCGTGTCACATAAGCCTGCGATTCAAGTTTGGAGAGAATATGCTTTAAAAGACTCAAAGAACACATTACGAGTGATCCCGCTTACACATTCCTCGTAATGGACATCACAGTCAAACAGAAAAATATTTTACCAACTATCGTTGCATGCGTGGCATCCACAAATGGCATAGTATGGGGAGACAGGATATTGGTACGCTAACGTGATGATTTGTTCTGCCCATTAGACAGGTTCATCACTGCAAGGCCAACATTCTCCAAGCCTCTCAGTTTTCCGCCAACGTTTCCATAGTTGCATATGATGCAGTTATCGTCACGTCGTCCATTACTCGATAGTTTCTTCTTCTTAATCTAGTTCTCTCCTCTGTCACCATGCCTTGTAATGCACAATATTGATAAATCTTCTCATCCAGTGACGTAGCCAATTTCTTTTCCTTCTCTTAACCATTTCCAGTACTTAACTTTTCTCATTCGCCTCTCGTAACACAAATTAATTCGTTATTTTACCTGTTCGTTTCGCACCTTCCATTCTTCTCCATATCCACACTGCAAATGCTGCAAAGCGTTTCTCATCTCTCTAGTGCGTTACCCATGTTTCTCACTTTACAAGGTAATACTGCTTACAGAACACTTCACTAATCTTGTCCATAATTGTTTATTTAATGGACCACACAAAACACTCCTGCTTCCTCGCAAATAATATTCAATTTCTCTAACATTTTGTTAAGTATCTTTTTATTTTTAGCTTGTATTGTATTGAACTGGGGACCTAGAAACGAGGGAGAGGCTTCACCCCGCCACAGCCCTCAGTGGTACACAATCCCACAACAGGCTACAACAGTCCACCCACCCCACCGCCGCCTCACGCCGAACCCAGGGTTATTGTGCGGTTCGGCCCCCCAGTGGATAACCCTCCCTCCAACCCCCCCCCCCCCCCCCCCCCGGGGAGCGTCTCATACCAGACGATTGTAATCCCAAATGTCTGCGTGGCAGAATAAGTGTGGTGTACCCGTACGTGGAGATAGTGTTTGCGCAGCAATCGCTGACATAGTGTAACTGAGGCAGGATAAGGGGAACCAGCCCGCATTCGCCGAGGCAGATGGAAAACCGCCTTAAAAACCATTCACAGGCTGGCCGGAACTCAGGACCTCGACACTAATCCGCTTGGGAAGCAGTGCGTTAGACCGAACGGCTAGCCGGGCGGGCTATTTTTAGCTTACTTAGTATTGCCATGTCATCATCAAATGTGAATCATTTGATTACCTTTCCTCCCACTGTCGTATCATTTTTTTGTTGGGAGCAGTTCTTAACTAAGTTATCTAAATCGACACGAAACAGAATCAGTGAAAGACAACAGGCTAGTCTAACCCCTTAGAATTTTATTTCAGTTTGTTACCTAATCTGCTATTCTTACTTTTACCATACGTGCCATGTATTTATTACTGACATTAATGTAGTACCAGAATGAGATTTAAACTCTGCAGCGGAGTGTGCGCTGATATGAAACTTCCTGGCAGATTAAAACTGTATGCCGGACCGAGACTCTAACTCGGGACCTTCGCGTGTCCGATAAATCCTTCGTGGTTCCGATTTCCATCGTCTTCCGATATTTACTTCGTGGTGCTTCTTTGGTTTGTCTTACAGTGTATTCATTGTTATACAGGGTGTAACGAGTGTGAGAGCCGATATTTAAGTTGGTTACTAAGGACCGGGTACTGAACAATATTACTTCAGTATTTACTTCATTTAGAGACTAATAATTGTAGCTATTAAGAGTAGTATGTTTTTAGGCCACTTAGTGCCTACAAGTACATGTAGCAAGAGCAAGCCACTAATGCTTATTTTCCCCAGCGCAGCAGGTCAAATTGTTGAAGTGTGGACAAGTGGACGCAAGTTAGTGTATATTGACAGGCATAATCCACTCAGTGGTGCGGTTACAGCCGTGAAGAAAGCATCAGGTCGTAAAGATTGTGCCGTGTTTGTGAGAAGACTGTTCGACACAGAGAAAAACAATCAGCACATTGATGTGTGTACATATTAAGGTGCCACATACAAAAGTATCTGCACTTATACTTTGTTACTCCCTGTATATAGGTTAGTCAGAAATATGCTCGAAACCTTATAAGTCTGCTGCAGGATAGGTGTGCTGTGAAATAAATGTTTAGGAAAAAATTCGATACGTTGCGTCGTTTCCGAGTTAATTAACACTGAAATTAGCCAGTCTGGCCGTTGCGCATGCAGATTCACGCGACCGGCCGGGAACGTGTTCGTCATTTGGTTTTCTAGAATCGAACAAGAGAACGATACAAAAATTGGACATGGGACGGCAGTACGGACCCAACCCGAGTCAAAGGCTGAGCAGTCTCTTGCGATATCGTCTAAGATATGAGAACAACTGACACTAATTGTATCTGGCGAGCCGCTTGAATTTGCGCGTCCAAGTCCTTGATTGGCCAACTTCAATGCTAATTAACTTGGAAACGCCGCAACGTATGGAATTTTTTTCTTAACAATTATTTCTCAATAGAACCTAAACTGAAACACCCTTACAAGTTTTTCAGACTGTTTCTGACCATTCTGTATATTATCAGTTTTGTTACCATTACTACTGTTGTTATTATTATCATCATTAGTATTACTCAGGTACTTCACAAATTGTAATGTTGACTCACTAAGGATAACTAGTTAATTGTAACTATTGCCAGAACATCTTAATCTTTCAGTGTGAGATAAATACGTTAGTTAAAAAATAAATAACTTGTACGGAGGGCAGAATCCATTCCATTGTACTAGTTCCTTCAACAGTGTGCATCTTCGGACCAAGGTGCTCTTATATATGCCCGTCGTGCTTCATGAGCCTCCAGGTTTGGGCTAGGGGTGGCATGAACATACTGTCTGCCATATTTGTACACCCGTTATATTAAAAGGATTTTGCAGGCCGTTACCTTGCCTTCTGAGAAGATTAGAACTAAACAGTGTGCCGACGAGAAGGTCAGCAGGGACTGACCACAAGGCCACACACAAAAAGATGGGGAAATATATCCGAAACGGCCTTCTTAAATGAAACGTACCGGCATTCACGTAAAGTGATTCAGAAAAGCTACAGTAACACGGAATCAGGATGGATGGCCAGACTGTTGACCACTTCGTCGCCGCGCTCGGTAACGGCCTGAAAGAGGAATAATTCCGATAACTGAAATAATACTTCCGGATGTAACATATCTTATTCCCTTATGAAGCGTTAGCTTTACTGTTCGTTGTCGCTTCAGTTCTGCGTATCTTAGCCTCATCTACCATCTTCGCTTTATTTATACAACACACATCGCAAACAATAGATGCAGGCGTTCCACACCGTACGACATAGTTGACTACTAACCAAGATACGGAGTCTCTTAGTAAATGTGTGATACGGTAGAGGAATATTTTGCTAATGGAACCGAGCGCGTTATGCTGCACTGCGAATGTTCCACAGACACGAAAGTAAGACAGCGTAATAGGTCCTCGTGATGTATTCAACATACATAAACAGGTTATGAGATGCAGATATGGCGTCGTTGGACGTTCGTAAGGAATTGCAGAAAGACTTGGACAGCATTTCCACATGGTCTGATGAATGACAGCTCACATTCAATGCGAAAAACAGTGCGTAACAACGGTATAGTAGTTAGTTAATAAGGCGGCCGTCTTCTGCATATTATATCGTATCAAAATTTAGGGGTAATCCCAAGATCCGATATGAAACGTGAAGTCAGTATTAAGAAAGGCGAATCGAGGACTTAGATTTGCTGCAAATGCGGAGTATCTGTTGAGGGTTTGGATGCTATACGGTAGGACGACAAGTTCTAGAACATTGTTCCATTGTCTGGTCTGCTTATAAAATGGGTATGACGACAGACATCGATAGAATTTATGGACGCGTACCTAGGATCGTAACAGGTCGGCATAGATCATACGAAAGGATAAGAGAAATGTTCTGGGAAGTTAAATGGGAATCTTTGGAAGACAGGCCATGTAGTTGTCGTGAAACCCTACTGGGTGAATTTAGGAGAACCTATAACCGAACATGGACTGCGACCATTATATTTCCACTAGCGGATGTCTGGCACAGGGTTACTGAGAGAAAGATAAAAGAGATCTGAACACGTACAGAAGCATTAAAGTCATTTTTCCATCACTGAGTACGATAATGGAACAGGAAAGAAAATCGGTAATACTGGTACGACGTAACCACCAACATACACTGTACACTGGCTTGCGGAGTATTTATGCAGATTCAGATGTACACAGGCTAGATAAAAAACGTGGACACACCGAAAACGCACCCTCCTCTCTAAAGCAGACCACAAAGGCTCAATACATTGTGGTGGCCATGGGAGATGTGACAATTCGTCCTCGTGTTCACAAAACCAGTCTTAGATGATGTGAGCTGTGAGAACGAAGGCGCTGTCGTCTTGGAACGGAGCATCATCATTGGGTACCAAACATTGTGCCATAGGATGGATCTGATCAGCCAAAATGGCCACATAATCCTTGGCAGAGTAACTATAGTGTCCATGAAATACCGCGATATGCCTCCACAAATCATCACCAATCCCCAAGATGTCGGACGCCAGATATAAACTCTGCCAGAAGTTTGAAACAGTGGGAAATAAGACTCTTCCGACCAAATGACATTCTTCCATTGCTCCATAGTCCAGGTCTTATATCTTCGGCGCCTGGTACGGTCATTTTCATCACCGATGGAGCTTCCTCCGTTTTATTTTGGCACTAACAGGGTTCGTGAGTGCGCCGTTTAGTTTGTAAGTGGGCTGCTACTGTGTTGGCAGCGCAGTGTAGCGCTTTGCATTGGATCTCTGACTGCGCTTTCTTTGTAAGAGACTCTGTGGCTTGTCGGACTCGTTGTTGGAAGTTAATCGCCAGTAATGTTGGGCAGTTGGAAGTTAGTCGCCAGAAGTGATGGAAGTACTGTTGGGCAGTTGGAGGTGAACAGCCAGCAGTGATGAATGTTAAATGTGAGAAGTTAGCGTTGATGGAGGATAGAGGTCTGAAGTGTTGGCGTAGGCTAATGATCTGGAAGTAGCCGACTTGGAGATTGAAAATTATCACTGGTCAACACTCATTTTCTTGCCAAGGATATTTGAGTGGCTTTAGGATGGGTTAGTGGTGCTGAGGGCGAATATAGCAACCATTTATGCAGTTTGGCTCTAGTTTTTGAGCACTCCACACAGCATTTACAAACTTTATGGGGTGCCCACGCCTTGTCTTGATCTCCAAGTTTAATTCCGAAATATGCCAGATACGCTTCCTTCACAAAAGGAGTGATATTCTTCCTGTTCTTTTGAAGAACGTATTCACCACAAATGTAGCAGAACTCATCTGGATGGTTCACGCAAAGACGGCGTGAAGAACTCATGTTTTCCTAAAACAAATTTGCACAAATACTACATATTATGCAGAACTTTCTTGTATTTGCATGTCAATCACATCCAACAAACATCATTAATTGTTTTGTCTGAAATGAATACTCACCTCTTATTTGCTACGTCACGATGAAAAGGTTCTATCTCCTTGAAGCTGCACTGCACATGTGTGTGACTTTCGACCATCGCCATTTTTCTTGTTTACACTGAACGCTACCTATCAGCTGTTGCGGGGATTACCTCGGCCAACAAATGAATGTCGAGTACCGCCGAATTCAAATCTGCACAACCCTCAATATCTTCAACACACGCACCGCACAACAGGACTGAACACATGCTGACAGTGTGATGTTTGCATGATGTAATCCTCAACTACACAGATGCACTCCCTGAGCACAATTGTTTGACAAAGATAGTACAATATCACTAATTAAAAAACAGGTAGCAAATACATTACACCATATATGGACCCTGCAGTCGATATTATCCACATGAAACTCTCATTTCCACAAATAACCTATATCTCAAAAACCAGAGCCAATTTGGAAAAAGTACAAATATACTCGGAATGAGTATCATAACAATATCCCATTTTCGTTCAAACTTCCCTGGCAACGAAAAAAAAATTTTACTTTGTAGAGCTGTGTTATATATCTTTGTACTGGATGTCAATGACGATTTATATTCGTGTTTGATCTGGGTATCACATTATTATGGTAAAAAATACCTTATTTGGTTTGCAACAAAATATCTCCTTTGCTAACCACACGCCTATTAGTAGTTAGTGGCTCACAACTACACAGAATACTGTTCTCAGCGCGACCGACACTTGCAATGTACTCGTGGCGTTTCACGGGTACCGCTCTTGGTACAATACAACAGCGCAACCTCCAAGCTATGCTAGTATCTACATTTATGTTCAGCGTGCATTTCTCGCGGTGTTTCCATATTTTTGACCAACCCCTGTAACTCCGCCACAGTGACGCAACGAGATAACAACAATCCCTTGTTTTGGTGTCGTAACCGCACTAAAAGGAATGCTCTCGAGTGCAAGTTGGTCCCGTTATCTGTGGAGCGACCTGCCTTTGTCCATAATGCGATTAATCTGCCGTTGACGCGACTGTCCTTATCTCTGACGCAGCGCCCGTCACTTAGGCTCCAATGCAATGAATCACAAGCGAAAGCTCTTGTTCCTGTGCTCAGGTCGTAATTCAAACATCACTGTTCACGATTATCAACAAACAGGCACAATAAGCGAGTTACAATCTACATAGTGTCTTGCATGTTAATGTACAACGTAAACCAGAACATTGTGACAGCCTGCTTCATAGCGCGATAGCCCATCTTTGGAACGCAATACATCAGGGATACCAGCGGCGTGGGTTCGACAAATCCTTGATACACTACTGGCCATTAAAATTGCTACACCAAGAAGAAATGCAGATGATAAACGGGTATTCATTGGACAAATATACTATTCTAGAACTGACATGTGATTACATTTTCACGCAATTTGGGTCCATAGATCCTGAGAAATCAGTACCCAGAACAACCACCCCTGGCCGTAATAACGGCCTTGATACGCCCGGGCGTTGAGTCGAACAGAGCTTGGATGGCGTGTACAGGTGTAGTTGCCCATGCAGCTTCTACAGGATACCACAGTTCATCAAGAGTAGTGACTGGCGTATTGTGACGAGACAGTTGCTCGACCATCATTGACCAGACGTTTTCAATTGGTGAGAGATCTGGAGAATGTGCTGGCCAGGGCAGCAGTCGAACATTTTCTGTATCCAGAAAGGCCCGTACAGGACCTGCAACATGCGGTCGTGCATTATCCTGCTGAAATGTAGGGTTTCGCAGGGATCGAATGAAGGGTAGAGCCACGGGTCGTAACACATCTGAAATGTAACGTCCACTGTTCAAAGCGCCGTCAATCCGAACAAGAGGTGACCCAGATGTGTAACCAATGGCACCCCATACCATCACGCCGGGTGATACGCCAGTATGGCGATGACGAATACACGCTTCCAGTGCGCGTTTACTGCGACGTCGCCAAACACGGATGCGACCATCATCATGCTGTAAACAGATCCTGCATTCATCCGAAAAAATGACGTTTTGCCATTCGTGCACCCAGGTTCGTCGTTGAGTACACCATCGCAGGAGCTCCTGTCTGTGATGCAGCGTCAAGGGTAACCATAGTCATGGTCTCCGAGCTGATAGTCCGTGCTGCTGCAAACGTCGTCGAACTGTTCGTGCAGATGGTTGTTGTCTTGCTAACGTCCCCATCTGTTGACTCAGGGATTGAGACGTGGCTGCACGATCCGTTACAGCCATGCGGATAAGATGCCTGTCATATCGACTGCTAGTGATACGAGGCCGTTGGGATCCAGCACGGCGTTCCCAGCGACCGATTCCATATTCTGCTAACAGCTATTGGATCTCAACCAACGCAATGTCGCGATACGATAAACCGCAGTCGCGATAGGCTACAATCCGACCTTTATCAAAGTGGGAAACGTGATGGTACGCATTTCTCCTCCTTACACTAGGCATCACAACAACGTTTCACCAGGCAACGCCGGTCAACTGCTGTTTGTGTATGAGAAATCGGTTGGAAACTCCTCATGTCAGCACGTTGTAGCTGTCGCCACCGGGGCCAACCTTGTGTGAATGCCCTGAAAAGCTAATCATTTGCATATTACAGCATCTTCTTCCTGTCGGTTAAATTTCGCGTCTGTAGCACGTCATCTTCGTGGTGTAGCAGTTTTAATGACCAGTAGTGTATGTTTCCAGAGGTATATGGCACTATAAACCTACGCACAGATTATACAATTCCCGTGAAATACAGGCGGTTGTTTGTTGACGTTGAGCTGGTGCCGGATAGTGTTCGATCGGGTTCGGATCACGTGAGTTCAGCATGTTGCTCCTCAAACCACTGTAGCAAGATCCCGGCTTTGGACAAAAAATGGTTCAAATGGCTCTGAGCACTATGGGACTTAACAGCTGTGGTCATCAGTCCCCTAGAACTTAGAACTACTTGAACCTAACTAACCTAAGGACATCACACACATCCATGCCCGAGGCAGGATTCAAACCTGCGACCGTAGCAGTCGCGCGGTTCCGGACTGCGCGCCTAGAACCGCGAGACCACCGCGGCCGGCCGGCTTTGGACATTGACGCGCACAGTTGCACTGCAGAATGGTGATTTTGCGGTCGCTGAAGATATGAAGTATGATGCAGGTGCTCTGCAATAAGGTTCACATATTCTACAGCTTTCATGGTGCGTTAAATTTCTACCTAAGGTCTCATGGAAGTCGATATGAATATCTCCTGTAACATAACACTTCCGATACCTGCCTTCGTCCTTGGCACGGTGCATTTTACGAGCAGCTGTTTGCCTGGATGACGACGCATCAGGACACGATCATCGTGGTTCATCCGACCAGACAACACGTTTCCATCGATCCACGGTCCAATCTCGATGATCCCGTGCCAGCTACAATCGTTATTGACGGGTCCGTTAGGAACATGTGGGTTCGTCAGTCATGCAGCCCCATTTCAACCACGTGCACTGAATGCTATGCTCCGAAACATCTGCACCATCATTGTACTCCTTATTTATTTCTAATTTCTGCTACCAGTGACTTTATTTTATGTTTAATGTTACATAACACAACGCGTTTCGAACATGTTATGTTCATCTGCAGGCGTTTATACACGCATGTATACATACAGGAGAAATGTTACTTAAAAATAAGCAGTCTCAAACTAGATTAATCGAGAACTCTTTGTCCATTGTTTGTTACTGTAGAAGTTGTTGTGGCATTTGGGGGGGGGGGGGGGGGCAGTGGATGGCTAGATATCGAAATCAGTGATGTCTTCTTCTGGTTTCCTTCCTTGTGGTTGACTATGTATGATACCACAGCCTATATAGTATGCAGATAGATTTCCATCAGATATGTGTTACGAAATAGTGTGAAAGGCTTTTATATGACAGTTGATCACTTAAGATTTCATCATCTTGCTGCTTCACTTGCATCACTGGTGTAATGGCTGAGCTGTTGATTAACATTACATTATTGCACATTGTATTTTGTCACTGATTGCCAACGTAATTTACTGCACAAATCGCGTCGACATGCATGTAAACATTATGCATACAACACTAGATGGCGGAATGTATCGATTATCGAGGTTTTGTATCGATATTCTTGCTGCTGAAATATTTGTAGTCTATTTTCATTGACACATCTTGAATCTAGTGAGTTAGAACTGGCTTAAGACTGCTGAAGAATTTTGAGTTTTTGAATTCGGTTATCTCATTAAGAATGTTATCTCCATGCTTTGTATTATGTATGAAAATTTCCATTTCTTCCATGATATCCATTCTTTTACTTTTTCCTGTTTTGTGTAAAATTTCGATGTTGTCTTCGATTTTCAAAGGGTGGCCTGTGTCTTTAATGTGAGTTGCTACTGCTGATTTATTACATTTATCAATCCTGTAGCAATCTAAATGTTCTTTGAATCAGGTTCTGAAATGTCTGCCTGTTTGCCCTATATAATATTTATTACGTTGGCTGCAGGTAATTTTGCAAATGCCAGATGCATCAAGACTTGCATCTGGTGGTTTTATATTTCCTACTTAGGTTGTTGTTGGTGCTGAAGCTGATTTTTACTTCTGTACTCCTTCTTCAGATCTGTCTGAGATAGGTCTCTGTAGTGCTTTACTTCCATCACCTGTCGCCTACCTGTAATTTCTCCGTCCTTGAACCACTTTCCAGAGATGATAATATATTGACTGATTATATAAGATGGCGGAACCAATAGCAGAACTGCGTTCTGTAAACTTTGTTACGTTGCTTGTAGGTATATCAGAACTGATACAGAGCGGAATGTACAAGTGAATTTAAGCTTTGCTCTCAGGCTTCAACCTAAACCCCACCTCGTAAGTAGCGTCTAACGTGAGGAACAATGATGACTGTACACGTAGTTGCCGTTTGTTTCACTCGCAGCAACTTAAGCTGTACTCTCCGGTCCAAGTTAGCCGGCATCTCTAGAATCGTTACACATTCCGGAAAAACTGCACACCATCCACCACGTAACACCATCTCACTGCAAAGCCAAGTTATTGCGCTTTTTGAAAAATAAATTCTCAATGGATTTAATTATTCATATATTTTCAGCAAGAGGCGCAGCATATGCGACGACTTGCAACTGTTTCATACATTATCCCGAACAAGCCCTACCACAGCGTTGTTTACCGTTACCAACTTTCGCTCCGTCCAAACTGATGCAGAAGGTTCGACGAAAAGATGTCATCCGCATTTTTGACACCATGGAATGGAGATAAAATCGGAGATAATTCATAGCAGCGCAACGCGTATTCACATGAATCGATGCTATTAATTGTACAGGGTAAATATTACATAAGCGAACAAACTTCAGGAGGTGATTCGTAAGTGGGGAAAAGAACAAATAAGTTCGTATGAACATATGTCCGAAAATCGACAGTCAGTCTGCAATAAAGCAGTTAGTATTGCTACTTGACATAACACAATCCAGATATTAATTTATTATTTAATTAATACATATTTGCCAACATATATTACATTCCTGAACCTCATAACTGTCTGTGCAGCAGGCTGTGTCCAGTTACTCGTTCCAGAATGATTTAGACTAAGTTTTCGTCTACGGTCAAGCGTATGGGGAACGTTCGAAATCACGAACGGATTTACCGAACCACTTACCAGGTCAGACAGCACCACTAAACACACAAAAGCTTTGCATCTGTTTTTCGGTGTTGGCGTTAGCATGCATCCTTTCAGAGAGATGAACAACCTGGGCGGCCGCGTGATACTCGTACATTAGTTCTGATAATTCACACTGTACACCAAAAGTCCCCGTACAAGCTACAGTCACGTGGCCCCCCACTATGGAGTAAACCGAAAGAAGACGTTTTGTATTCTGCATGAAAAGCGATATTTCCCTCTATCACCTGCAACGAGTGATTCGACAGCAGCCTACAAGGTTCGAAAGAGTGAGTTAGTCCATGAAGCTACTTGTGTACACTTGCATCCCATATCATGCTGGCCACTTTGAACATTTTTTTAATCTGCAATTACCATGTGATGTAATGTGTAATGTATCAGTACTAATTGCTTTATTGCAGAATCACCGCCCATTTCTATAACTTGGTTGTTCCATTTCGTGTTAGCAATCATCCCATGAAGTTTGTCCCCATAATTATTATTTAACCTGTGAATATCAGCGAAGAAAAACTGTAACCAACCGCAGTCTATGAAAGAATGACTTATTTCATCGTAACTAGCTTCAGGCCTATGTTCATCTCTAGATGGCAACGAGGATTTCTCGTACTAATTTCCCATATTTGTCCTATACTAAGAATAATTGTGATTTTCATGTCCAGAAAAAGTTTTTCGTTATATAAATGGTCTTTATGTTTTACTTACGTGAGAAAATATTGTGGTTTGTTCGTTACGACGTAGAGGTCTGTATCATTGATATGTGGCATGCCGAGCAATTACCTAGCTAAAGACAAGATGGTGGATACTTGTGTTTCGCCTGACATTGAGACAGGTACAGGGTGAACAGATGCAGACGTATAAAAAAGATGATGAACAGTTTCAAAATGGAGGACAAGGTTAGATAAAAGAGGACACACGGAAACATACTTCCAAATTTAATAAATGATTTAATTAATAGATGTAACATACATTCATTACTTTTTATTGATACTTTTCTGGAGATCGAATTTTCTGTGGAAGTGTAGTCTTCCTTAGCAGATAGTTGTAAAAAGACACACAGGAAATTTCTTTTAAATTATACTGGACCATGAACGTGCCCTTAACAAATTCAGTGTTCAACCTGTTCCTGTCATCAGTCCACAGTCTTGTAATGAGAGAAAACACTCTTTTGCATTTGCACTGTGTTCTGATATGTTGTTGTTGTTATGGTCTTCAGTGCAGAGACTGGTTTGATGCAGCTCTCCATGCTACTCTATCCGGTGCAAGCTGCTTCATCTCCCAGTACCTACTGCAACCTACATCCCTCTGAATCTGTTTAGTGTATTCATCTCTTGGTCTCCCCCTACGATTTTTACCCTCCACGCTGCCCTCCAATACTAAATTGGTGATTCCTCGATGTCTCAGAACATGTCCTACCAACCGATCCCTTCTTCTAGTCAAGTTGTCCCACAAATTTCTCTTCTCCCAAATTCTATTCAATACCTCCTCGTTAGTTATGTGATCTACCCATCTAATCTTCATCATTCTTCTGTAGCACCACATTTCGAAAGCTTCTATTCTCTTTTTCTCTAAACTATTTATCGTCCACGTTTCACTTCCATACATGGCTACACTCCATACAAATACTTTCCGAAAAGACTTCCTGACATTTAAATCTATACTCGATGTTAACAAATTTCTCTTCTTCAGAAACGCTTTCCTTGCCATCGCCAGTCTACATTTTGTTTCCTCTCTACTTCGACCATCATCAGTTATTTTGCTCCCCAAATAGCAAAACTCATTTACTACTTTAAGCGTCTCATTTCCTAATCTAATTCCCGCAGCATTACCCGATTTAATTCGACTACATTCCATTATCCTCGTTTTGCTTTTGTTGATGTTCATCTTGTATCATCCTTTCAAAGCACTGTTCATTCCGGTAAGCTGCTCTTCCAAGTCCTTTGCTGTGTCTGACAGAATTACAATGTCATCTGATATAACGAGAAAGTATTCGGCAAGTTTTAACAATTGTGAATGAAAATCCACAGACTAACTTAAAAAAATACTTGGTCTGTTTTTATTACAAGATAACCCACTAAATTCAGGATCATTGCTATTCTGTTTCAGAAACTACCGAAAATTATGGAATTGATCAAAATACTTTACATCTTCAATTTCAAAAGCTTTACATTTGTCCTGCAAGTAGAAAAGGCTTTTTTCTACATCACTATAGTTCACATCTTTTTCAAAACGCATCAATTTGAAGCAAGAAAAAGTATACAGACATACAGAGCCATCGTTTTCAATATTCATGACAATTGTAATATAGAAACGAACTTTAACTTCTTTATCAAAGCCGCACTCCAGATCAACAGAACGACTATCGGTAAACAGCAAATCATACTCATACATGAGTAATGAGTACATAACGTGAAACCTACAATGCCAAGCCAAGAGAATCCGGAACTGAAAATACGAAACGGAAATTTTAAATAATCGCTATTTGCAGTCGCTTATGGATTGACCTATGATCAGCAGTGAAAAACCGATAAAATCGACGATCTTACTGCCATCAGTAGATAATGTATTTAAGAAAAGATCAATAGAACGGGAATAATTGCAGATATAATTTTATAACGCTCAACTTTGCGAAAAAAGAGGACAATGTAAAAATCCGCTCTGACGCCGGACAAATAGATGACAAGGAGGAAATGTCCAGATTTATCCGAACGTCTGTTCACCCTAGTCAGGTAATATGCTGATTGGCTTTGCCAGGCAACAAGATGGTACAGTATTGGAACACTTCTATAGCTTCTCACTATCTACTCAGCACGGAGCGGTGAAAGGGAGGGGTACGTAAATGTGGAATGGCCAGTTCCGCAGACGACATCATATGTCATTGGCGATTACAGGAACTATACAATCCAGTAACGGTACAAGAATGACGGTTGTACGTACTAGCTGAAAAGCCAGAGTTGTGGAAAACTGTAAACAGCACGTCAAACGCCATTTCATTTCGTACCAAGTTGATAGTTAATACTTCTGCAGACGTAATGGCGATGTAAAAAATAGGCTCCGGGCGTGCAAGAGAAACATTGTAAGTGTCGGTGTAAGAGAAAGTGTGTTGTGCTGCGAGCGACGGTGTAATTAGAGAAATTCTACTTGCAACAACGCCGGAAGACGCGACGTATCGCTGTAGTGTGTTACCTTTCATGGGCGATTCTAGGTGTTGATCAAGGGGGGGGGAGGGGGGGGGCGGCTAAAGACGGGGGCGCGGAGGGGGGAGGGGCGTTGGGGGGAATGGAATATCGCTTAACAAAAGGAAAGTTGGGGTCCTCCACCGACAAACTTGTAAAATTCGGTGTTGCTTTTCGGTGTTGCTTAAAGTAGTTTTTGGCAACTGTTTTGGAGTTCAGGGTAAAAACGTGTCTACAGAATGTTTCTGCCCGGGAAAATAATACGATTTGACAAAGATGTCCGGCGATTTCGAAGTTTTTGTCTGGGAGGTACACCCGGCATATTTAACTTTCTTGATTATTGTAAGTGGTACTAGTACGTTGATATACATCCAATGTCTATTAATAAATAATAAGACTGCCATTTTAAGTTAAATGATATTTATTGGTTTAGATAGTAAGCTATTTGCCGCTCTTATTATTTTGTTAAAATGTGTTTGAAATACATTCCAACCTATTTTGGTACATAATTATGAAAAAAAAAAGATTGAATCTGTTGAAGTGATGTATGCGCTGATTTCTGAAGCTATTTTATCCAGTGTAATATGATACTCCATTGGGGGGAGGGAGGCTATAGCCCCCATAGCCACCCCCCCCCCTGCCACCGCCCCTGTTACCTTTGCCTGTGCCATCGACAACGTCTTGTCGATCTTATTGCAACAACTGCCGTAGAGCACCAACGTGCGAACAGCCACTCGTATTCATATTTATGGGTGACAGAGCGCGACCGAATCGAACTGAGAAGGTGGATGAGCTCTTGAAACGAGAGGATATTCGGCGAACGGACTTGCCTGCCTGTTCTTCCGAGTTAAATTTCATCAGCAAGTGTGCTCCTTGGAGGACGTACTTCACGACGTCGACATGCACCAACGACGACCCAACAGTTGTCAAACTGTCAAACACTCTGGTGGACGAATGGAACGCCCTAGCATAAGAACCTCTTACTAACGTTTGTGAGTAGGCTGTTTAGGTTTTTATGTTGGTAACGCCACGTAGCGCCCTCTATTAAAATCGCTGACTTTGCTGTGTGCAGTCTGTGGCTGTTTGGACTCGTTGTTGGAATTTATTCGCCAGTGTAGTGTTGGGCAGTTGGATGTGAACAGCCCATAGCGTTGGGCAGTTGGAGGTGAGCTGCCAGCAGTGGTGGATGTGGGGAGAGAGATGCCAGAGTTCTGAGATGTTAATATGAGTGGACGATTTGGACGTGTGTCAGTCAGAAAAAGAAAATTTGCTAAACTGGATGTCACGAATATATATATAATGACTTCTGAACACTATTAAGGTAAATACATTGTTTGTTCTCTATCAAAATCTTTCATTTGCTAACTATGCCTATCAGTAGTTAGTGCCTTCAGTAGTTAGAATCTTTTATTTAGCTGGCAGTATTGGCGCCTGCTGTATTGCAGTAGTTCGAGTAACGAAGATTTGTGTGAGGTAAGTGATTCACGTTTGATTATTGTTAGTCACGGCCATTCCTTTGTAGGGATTATTAAAAGTTAGAATGTGTTGCGTTAAAATGCCGTGTCTCAGTTTAGAAATGATCAGAATAAGTAAAGAGAAAACTGTCTCAGTACGTTCAGTTTCATTCTGGAGTTTGAAAATCAAGTAACGTAAGAGTTTTTCTAGCACTCTCATTCTTTACATTCAAAGAAGAAGTTTCACCTTCTGGCCAGAGGGAAGCACATCGGCGTCCGTGGTGATCACAGATCCGTTAAGAACCATGTCCCGCCTTTTGTAATGCCCACGGAACGATCATGAATCATGGTGACTTCAATGTAATATGATTTCCTTTGAATAAAAACGTCATTTCCATTCCTCTCATTGCGTATTCTTTTTTTTTTTTTTTTTTTTTTTTTTTTTGCAGTTACCTTCTATAATTTTGTGTAGCAGTTTTTTCTGTGTATGGTTCGTTTCATCGAGCTGTACTACTTGGCAGTGGATTATTATGCGACAGTTACTTTCGTCCTTACGTATTTCGTATCAGTGCAGTTCAGGTAAGCTGTGGTCAAACTGAACCACAGTTACTTTATGGGGATTCAGATATCCGTTCCCGTAAAATCTATTCGGAACGTTTTCAACATTGCGAGTGACTTCTCACTTATTGAAAGAGATTCCAACTTGTTTGAAACATTTACTTCCGACTAATACAAAATTCGAATTTTCCTGCCAGCTTTCGGAGGGAGCCGGGAGGACAGGCCGTCCTCCAGGCCGTACCGTAGCGTAGTGTAGCGTATCTGATCGCGATAACGGGGTGAATCACCGGCAGGTGACGCGGTGACAGCTACCAGCAGTGTGCGCAGTTATCGTAGCGTGTGATGGCGAGGGGGGAGGGGGCTGCCTTGCCGACCGCAGTCCCAGGTCATCCTAGCGCAGCAGTCAGCCAGTCTATGGGCTGTTACCGCTAGAAAGGGAAATGAAGCTTTATGAAGGGTTTCAACAATAATAGTTCCATTACGTAGATTTATCCCACTTTTCAATGGCCGTTGAGCTACGTGTTGCGTATTAGTTGAATAAATACACAGCCAGCCACTTTTTATGATTTCATTTATCCCAAAAACGGTTCGGTGGTTCACCCAGCTAATTGGTGTAATACATTTAAATTTTCGTCAGTGAAACGTTTTTATCAAACGGTTCAAATGGCTCTGAGCACTATGGCACTTAACTTCTGAGGTCATCAGTCCCCTAGAACTTAGAACTACTTAAACCTGACTAACCTAAGGACATCACACACATCCATGCCCGAGGCAGGATTCGAACCTGCGGCAGTAGCGGTCGTGCGCTTCCAGACTGTAGCGCCTAGAACCGCTCGGCCACCCCGGCCGGCAAACGTTTTTATCGATCACAGTTTGAGCGCTGCAGCTACCCTGTTCTTCATTACTAGATGGGCATTCTATTAGTAAAAGCGTGAATGGCCTTTCAGACCATGATGCACAAATTTTAACACTAAAAGGCTTTTGTACTCAAACCAATGTCATAATTAATTACAAACTATATAGAAAAGTTAATCCAAGGTTTTTTAAAACTTGTCAAGGGTCAAGAGTGGCAGGATGTCTATATTGCCGATAACACAGATGATAACTACAATGCTTTCTTTAACACATTTCTGATGCTCTTTGAGAGTTGCTTTCCATTAGAACGTTCTAAACGGGGTACTACCAGTGATAGGCAGCCCGGGTGGCTGACTAGTGGGATAAGGATATCCTGTAGAACAAGGCGGGAGTTGAAACTTCCTGGCAGATTAAACCTGTGTGCCGGACCGAGACTCGAACTCGGGACCATTGCCTTCGCGGGCAAGTGCTCTACCAACTGAGCTACCCAAGCACGACTCACACCCCGTCCACACAGCATAACTTTTGCCAGTACCTCGTCTCCTACCTTCACAACTTAACAGAAGCTCTCCTGCGAACCTAAATGGCAAAGGTCCCGAGTTCGAGTCTCCGTCCGGCACACAGTTTTAATCTGCCAGGAAGTTTCATATCAGCACACACTCCGCTGCAGTGAAAATCTCATTCAAGAGGGAGTTATATCAAAATGTTAGAAGTAGTCACAATCAAGCTACAGTAGACCATTACAAACAGTATTGTAAGGTGCTCAAAAATGTTATTAGGAAGGCAAAGAGTACGTGGTATGCAAATACAATAGCTAATTCACAGGATAAAATTAAAACCATATGGTCAGTTGTGACGGAAGTGTGTGGTAAGCAGCACAGGGTCGACGATATAAAGTCAGTTCGCAGCAGAAATATTTCTGTAACTGATAAATCAGATATATGTACAGTATTTAACAATCATTTTTGAGCATTGCTGGTGAATTAAATAATTTAGTTTCTACAGGGAATCACATAACTTTCTTGGCAAATGCCTTTCCGAGAATGACGTCTGAAAGGACTCTCATGGTTATGATGATGTGTCTAGCAGATTATTAAAGTACTGTGCTGCACATGTTAGCCCTGTATTTAGCCATATTTGTAATTTTTCCTTTAGGAAGGGTCCGTTTCCTGAGCGATTAAAGTACTCAGTAGAAAAGCTACTTTATAAAAAGGGGGAAAGGGATAATGTACATAATTTTAGACCTATTTCTATGCCATCAGTGTATGCAAAAGTTATTGAAAAGGCTGTGTGTATGTGAGGATAACTGATCATTTTATATCACACGATCTGCTATCAAATGTACAGTTCGGCTTTAGAAGTCGTTTAACAACTGAAAATGCTACATTCTCTTTTCTCTGTGAGGTACTGGATGGGTTAAACAAAAGGTTTCGAACGTTAGGCACATTTTTTTGATTTAACTAAGGCTTTTGATTGTGTTGATCGCAAAATATTGCTCCGGAAGTTGGACCATTATGGAATATGGGGAGTAGCTCACAATTGGTTCACCTCTTACTGTACGAACAGTCAGCAAAAGGTCATTATTTACAATATTGATAACGGCTGTGATGTGAGGTCTGAGTGGGATACTGTCAAGTGGGGGGTGCCCCAGTGATCAGTGTTGGGGCCACTCCTGGTTCTTCGTTATATAAATGATGTTCCCTCTAGTATTAGAGGTAACTCTAAAATATTTCTGTTTGCTGATGACACTACCTTGGTAGTAAAGCATATTGTGTGCAACATTGGCTCGGTTTCAAATAGTGCAGTTCCTGACATAAATTCATGGCTTGTAGAAAATAAACTAACGCTAAATCCCAGTAAGATTCAGTTTTTACAGTCTCTAACACACAATTCAACAAAACCTGGCGTTTTAATTTCACAGAATGGGCATATGATTAGTGAAATTAAACAGTTAAAATTACTGGGTGTTCAGATAGATGGTGGAAAGTCCATGTTCAGGATCTTGTTCGGAGACTTAATACTGCTGTTTTTACTATTCGAATGGTATCAGAAGTGAGTATTCGTCCGACACGAAAATTAGTCTAGTTTGCTTATTTTCATTCGCTTATATCGTATGGTATTATATTTTGAGGTAACTCCTCCCATTCTAAATGGAGATTTTTGGCCCATAAACGAGCGGTTCGGGCAATAAGTGGTGTAAGTTCACGAACCTCTTGTCGACCTCATTTCACAAGTCTGGGTATTTTGACATTGGCCTCTCAGTATATATATTCCTTACTGTTATTTATTGTTAACAATATTAGCTTATTCCCAAGAATAAATAGCTTTCACTCGGTTAAAACTCGGCAGAAATCAAATCTGCATTTGGATCGGACTTCCTTAACCCTTGTGCAAAAAGGTGTGCAGTATACTGATGCATTCATTTTCAATAAGCTACGACAAGAATTCAAAAATCTTAGCAGTAATCCACGCGCTTTCAAATAAAAACTGAAGAGTTTCCTCATGGGTCACTCCTTCCTTGAAGACTTAAGCTGATCCTTATTTTATTGTTGATTGCTTTTACTTAAACTTTATGATTGACTTTTTCGGGTTCATGAACATTTATTTTTATCTGTTATTACATTTATGTTGTAATTTCATGTACTTGCACGTTCCATGACCTTGGAGATTTGCTCCTCAATTTGGTCCTAGAGAACTTGACGTGTAAATAAAAATAAAATTAAAAAAATTCATTTAGCAACTACGTCTCTTGTGTTGCAGTATTACTATTATCATTATCATTCTCATTATTATTATTTATGCATGGACCCTGTTGGATCACGCAGTGCTTACCGCACAATATTTAACCTCTGTGAATGGTTAGTATGGTATGAGGTGGACATGTGCGCAGAAGTATGTGCGACAGTCCGGCTGTCTCGCTTTATGCGGAAGCATGTTAGTGACATCGTTAAGCCAAAACCATTGCTCTGCTCTTCGCGAAGTTTTCCGTCCGGTCTAGGAATATATGAGACGGATTTTATGCTTACGTGCCATGTACCAGAAAATCAATATATTAACATCTTGTAGTTGACTCATATTGACATGCTATGTACCTGAAGAGAGGACTGCAGTCCTGGAACCTGCATGTACTTCCTTTTATTGGAAAATAAAAATTTATTGCATCTGCACCGCATGTTACCAGTCATGAAAAAATATACATAACAACGGTGAATGTCCTATAAAGAGAAACATGTGCTTTTAGATTCGTTTGCTGATCTTGGATATGGATCTCATGCTCCTTCCATGGTCTGTCTTTATTTCTTCAGTCCACTTATTCCCTGATTTCTTTGGAACAGAAGGAATGAGGGAATAATAGAAGCTCAACATGAGATCTGCATTCTTCATGATCAGACATATTCAGTAAAAAGATTATAATTACATAACCCAAAGAGCAGACACTACCAAGAAACCATACTATATCGCAGTGGCTGTGTTATTCAGAAGTACGATGCAACTTTGCTTCGGAGATACGGGAAATCCGGATTCGAGCCCCGGTCCGTCATAGGTTTTCATTGTCGACATTCCACTATACAGTTGATGGTTCCCTGTATTCGTAACTAGGAGTACATTTTGTGTACTCCCAAGAAATAGGAGGAATACGATACTAAAAGCGGCTGTAACAATAACAGTGGGATGACTTAATGCAGAGTAATACAGAAGAAGTGAGAGAAATACCAAAGAAAATACTGAGTTCTAAAAGAGGTGGTCAAAGACAGATGCGAAGACCTATGCAAAACGTTTATCAGAACATGAGGGCAGTATACGGAAAAATGGAACTATAAAGGCAAGATTTGTAGGGAATTTGATCGTGATAAATACAAATATGAATGACAAAAGGAGTATAGGAAACAACGAAGAGGATAAGTGGGAAGACTGGAACTAAATGGATTGATGAATTGAGAAAAGACTCGTCCGTATTGAGGATCAAGGTTGAAGGGGAGGCTATAGTGAAGAAGCAGGTACACACCAACCAGTATGTCAGAGGTCAACGACAGAGGATACAGAAAAAAGTCTTACTTCCAGCATAACATTTGTATTGCATAATTTACGTATTTAACGTCTCATTACGTCTTACAAACATTACAATTAGTAAAGTATTATTATGAAGAGGGAATAGTGAATGCCGACGCTGGAACAACCTCTCGCATTATATTGGAGAACGGAATGACGTCTCCAGCTTCATAAGACAGTTAATGACATATCTGCTAAAGAAATAACAATTACCACTGTCTCTGTACGTGCACGCTACCCTCGTACATCCTTCTTTCCGACCAGATCTTCCTCGTTTCCCATTATTCGTAGCTTGCGAGTCTCCTTTTATTTCCTTTACCTAGAACTCCCTATATCAGAAAACATCTATAGGGGATAGGCAAAATGATGTTAACACCTTTACTTACTTGGGAATGGTTTATTAAAAAGGGATTGGAGCCCCATTTGCCCGTAATACAGCTGCGATTCATCTTGAAATACTGCCATATAACGATTGCATAGTCTCCAGTGGAATGTTACGCCACTCTTCGATCGTGACGAGGGATGCGGAAATCTGCTCCGGTGTACGCGCCCCAATACCGCCCACAAGCGTTCGATAATGTTCAAGTCCGGGCACTGTACTGGCCAGGGAAAACGCTGCAGTTCAGTTACATGCTACTCATACCACGATTGTTCTGTCCTGGCTGTGTGAATTGGTGCATTATCGTCCTGAAATATGGCATAATTGCTGGGGAACAATATTTGAATCAAGGGGTGCACCTGATCACCTAAAATGTTCACAAAATCGTTGGCTGTAACACGGCCTTTGAGAGTAATGATGGGACCAGCAGAATACCATGATATGGCTGCACACCACACCGCCATGCTTAACCGTTAGAATCAAGCAATTCTTTCTTTCAGGGATCTGTATATTTTACCTAAACATTTGTATTTGTAAACCTTTCTATTTCAGGGACTTAATATTCTTTCATCTTATTATATTAACTCTCTGTTTATCCACTCTATTGTAACTGTGTTTTGCTATGCAGGTTGCACTGTAGGTAGGGTTCCTTTGTTGCGTTTTTTCTCTGTTTGACAACTGTTTACTTACTGTTCTTTATGTTTCTATGATTGTTAGTAACTCATGTCTGATTCACAATGTGGCAATGGGTCTATATCCATGGGATGGGGCAGTATACCCCCGTCTCCAGACGTAAACTCGGTTCAGTGTTGTAAATAACGAAAACGTTGACTCTTCGGACCGTATGACGTGTTTCCACCGATCAAACGTCCAGGATTTATGCTCCTGAACACCATGTTTTACACTTCTTTGCGTTGGTTGTCGTCACTAATGGTTTCCGTATAGCAGCTCGTCCATGAATATTCTCTTTATGGAGTTCTCGGCGGACAGAGTATAGATACAGGGTCTCGAAGGTGACTATTGAGCTCTGCAGTCACTTTAGCCGCCATAGTTGTGTGTTGTTTTGACACAGTTCGCGTTAGAGTAAGACGATCTGTGCCATTTACTTTTGATTTGCGCCTACTACTACATTTACACGATGATGTCTTTCTGTGTTTTGTGTAGGTGTCATGCCTGTTGAAACAGTTACTTTTCAAACATTCAATAAGTTGACTATCTTGATTACTGATGAACCAGCTAATCGGGTCCCCACAATCTGCCCTCTTTGGAACTCTGTTAGGTCTTTCGTTGTATGTCGAGCTCGACCTCTGAATGCAAATGTGATGCGTGCACTACTCATAAATCACCTGCACTGATGCCTAGTCCGTACTGAGCACGTATAGCCCAGCGCGACACATGTCGGTCCGTTGTTGACCATCAAACACAACCACTCCATTACCATCACTGTTCACTTTATTTTCCCTATCCGCTGTATGTTGTGCTCCTATAAATTCTTTTCATGTCTGCCACCATCATTATTGTTGATGTTATGATTATTCAAATGTTCAGATGCGTGTGAATTCTAAGGGACCAAACTGCTGAGATCATCGGTCCCTAGACTTATACACTACTTAAACTAACTTATGCTACGAACAACACAGACACCCATGCCCGAATTATGATTATTATTATAATTGTTGTTGTTACTATTGTTTTTGTTACCAGCATTAGTGATAGTTGCTGCAATAGCACAAGTACTGCCAGTATTAACTTTATTAATTCATAGTCAGTATTACTTTCTCCCACTGCCACTTCACAAACTCAAACCATTTTAATACAATTTTTCATATTAAAATTATTTCTTAGGAAACTATGGTACAAAAATAAGTACTGCATGTGTGAAATCCTGGTTCGATTTTAGAGAGTCCTGATGGCTCTAAATCAGATCAGGTTAAATAAATAAATTCATTTTGTCAGTAACGTCTATAAGTATCCTCAGAGCGATATAGCGAGGTCATGAAGAGATTGCAGAGGCATATCTCATACAGCAATAGAGAACCATCCGTTCTGTGACGTTTTACTGCTAGCCGCCCAGTCTGTGGAACTGGGGCGAAGGAAAGTTCCTGTCACTATCTGGGATCGAACACGGGAACGTCACGCCGTGACTCAGGCGTTCTACTGACCCACATTACGCCCCATTCAGCCGCTCGAAATTCGTCGCTCGATCCAACAGTTGGCTATCGGAGCACGCAAGTTATGCAGTTGTCTTTGTGTCTTTGGAGTATTTCTTGGTGGCATTAGTTGTGTGTGAAAATGTGTGCTTACTCTGTGGGAAAGAAGCCCAAAGTGTCGGCTGAAGAAAGGAAGACAAACTTATTATTTGGATGACTCACATAAGAAGAGACAACAATTGAGCTGAAAGCACGTGCTTCGGTGGCTCAGATGGTAGAGCACTTGCCCGCGAAAGGCGAAGGTCCCGAGTTCGAGTCTCGGTCGGGCACACAGTTTTAATCTGCCAGGAAGTTTCATATCAGCGCACACTCCGCTGCAGAGTGAAAATCTCATTCAACAATTGAGCTACCAACACAACTCCGAGATAAAAAAAGAGAAGTAAACAACAGCGTCAGCATGGTCACCCTACGCTGATCATACTCACTCCATTACACTGATCTGACTGGAGCAAAGATAAACCAGAAACATCAATGACTGCTATTTGCTCTCCTCGTAACTGTTTACTTCCAAAAATATCGCAGAATGTTTATTTCGTATTTAGATACAATGTTTGATTATATGTGTAAGCTTTAAACTGAAACAGTGCAGGAGTTGGACAAAATATGGAAACACCAAAAACACAACGCATTACCACGAGTTTGACGGTCTAGGAAAACCATTGCCGTTCAAATTAGCTTCCAGTCGTCTAGGATTTGATAAATACAGGTCCTGTATGGATTTCAAGGAAACCTTATACCATTCTTCCTTCCACATAGCGGCATTTTCAGGTAACGATGATAAAGGTGGATACCGATTAGGTATCCTTCTTTCCAGAGTAGACAACAAAGGCTCAATAATATCGAGATCTGGTGAGTGTTGTGACCAGGTTAGATGCGACAATTCATCTTGGTGCTCATAAAACCAGTTACGTTCAACGCGAGGTCTTGGAACACAGCATCACCATTGAGGAACAGACATTGTACCACTGGATGGGCCTGGTCAGCGAAAATGGTCTCATAATCATAGGCAGCAATGTGAGCTCGCAGAGTAACCATGGCGTCCGTGGAATACCACTACATCTCTCCTCCAATCGTCACCGAACCACCGCCATGTTTCATTCTTGGGACGTAAACTCGGCCTGAAGTTGGAAACAGCGTGAAACAAGACTCATCCGATGAAACGACATCGTTTCGTTGTTCGGTAGTCCAGTTTTTAAGTCTTCGACACCACGTTTTCCTATTACAAGCATTTCCATCATTGATGAGTGGTTTTGAAATTTCAGCTTGCTCTGCAATTTTCTGCTTATAGAGCTCCCTTCGTGTTGTTTTGGTGCTGGCATGGTCGGCGACTGCGACATTTAGTTCTATAGTGACTTTTCCAGTTGTCGTCCTCTTACTTTTCGTCACAGTCCTCTTCACTGACCGTATGTCTCGATCACTCAGCGCCACTTGACTTGGCGGATGCTGTTTTTCCGTTTTTCCTGTATGCGATATAAATCTTTGATACGGCGCCTCCTGGAACAAAAAAATGGTTCAAATGGCTCTGAGCACTATGGGACTTAACATCTATGGTCATCAGTCCCCTAGAACTTAGAACTACTTAAACCTAACCAACCTAAGGACAGCACACAACACCCAGTCATCACGAGGCAGAGAAAATCCCTGACCCCGCCGGGAATCGAACCCGGGAACCCGGGCGTGGGAAGCGAGAACGCTACCACACGACCACGAGCTGCGGACCCTCCTGGAACACCAAACACTACGGCTCCCTTGGTTACTGGAGCGCCCACGACCCACAAGCAATTTGCCCAAACTCGAATTCACTTAGCTCGCACACAATGCACTCACAACAATAAAAAATGGTTCTGACTCCGACTAATACTTGCAACGTATTGAGGACACTACACATGTGTCGTTTGTCGTCAAATACAACACCGCAACCTGCAGGCTTGGATAGCACCTGCATTTATCGCTCTGTTTTCATATGTTTGCCCAATCTCTGTATCTAAAAGCTGTTCGTTTGTCTTGTAATCGATAATAGAGCACACACAGAATTTAGTTCTGTATCGGGAGCATAGGTGGTGTGGCCTGGCATTTACTACATAAAAGGAGAGGAATTGTGGTCATCAGTCATGTAACATTGTCGGTTCGATAATAAGCTCCTCAATACTTTTTCATAACGTTACGATCTTCGACGATATGCAGCCACAATTTTCTATATATTTTCTAATCCCATCTATTCACATTTCATTACACCGCGGATACAGTCTTCTGGTCCTTTAAAAACTAATAAAGAACCCATCTCCAATTCAATTTAAATAAAGCCTTCACTCCCATCTGTTCACTGATCAATTTTTTGTTTTGTTTTATGTTTCTCCTAGTACTATCCTACATACATCTCTCACCTAAGCAACCCTCGGTTTTTGAATGTTTCTGACATTAGCCACTTTAAGTTTAGTTTTGAAAATTATTTCAATTAGCAAAATCATTATATGCCATTTTTATTTATCTGCTTATTTCTTTAGTTGTCCATCCTGCCGTCTTCAGTTACCCTAAATGCATAAATTACTGAAGTGGTTCTACTGCTATTTTGTTTTATTTTACTTTACGTGTGTTATTCATGTCTGATAGTTGTTATATTCTTGATGGTTTTCGTACGTCGATTTTGATATCTGTTCGCAGAATGCGTTTCAAGTCTTCAGTATAAGTACGTACATGTGCAGCTTTTTTTAGGTACGTGCCTCATTTCCTTGTTTCACACGCAACGGAAGATTTCTGACCCTCGATTCGGGAATATTTTTTATCTGCAGCAAAGTGCCATTCCCGTACTCACGTCGTCAATTGCTCCAAAATGGAAGAGCCTGTACACTGGTTACGAAAACTGACTCTGAAAAATTTGATGCGTGTTTCCGCGTGTTGACGATTTGAAATATTTAGTATTCTGCAAACACTTTCTTATATAAACTGAATCTTCAGCCCAGAACCGCGGTGTTGCTACGCTCGCAGGTTCGAATCCTGCCTTAGGCATGGATGTGTGTGATGTCCTTAGGTTAGTTATGTTTAAGTAGTTCTAAGCTTAGGGGACTGATGATCTCAGATGGATTATAGCCATTTGAACAAAAAAGTGAATATTTTGAGAGAATAGATCTCGACAGGTTTTGATTTTTGATAGAAGTAGCCCCTATTTGCTACTTAGTCACTGTATTCAACAACTTTCTTAATCGACAAGACAAAACTAGTTCGAGAGACCTTAATGAGTGTGGTCAAATGTGACTCCGTGATCACCATTCCTTTCGAATACTATATGGACAGTATTTCCTAAACTGTGCAGAGATATTCCCTGAGTATTTTGGACTAGCGCCAGCGATCTCAAGTGCCTCGTTACTAAATAATAACGTAATTTTTCGGTTTTTTACCCGTTCCCTTTGTTTCTGTGAAAATACCTTCACAACAGTGACAACTCGGGGTAATCCCCAGTGACCAAAACGTTCAACACAAAACAGAGAAATCAACAACCCTCAGTTGCAAAAATACTGTGAGGGATTGCCCGTGCTGGGGGAAGAATATAGTAGTACAGTGTCATTTCGCTGCTTTTCCATTGCATTCACTGAATCCATTCGTGGCAAACTCTTCACCAATAAACCTATCTATACTGTTCTGTGTCACTGTTAACGTACAATTAACACTGGCGTAAAAACCTGAGACAGAATAGAGCAGCAATGGGGCGCAAACTTGAGGACAGAGTATAAAGTGCGCGCTATTGTTGACATCAGCGAGTACCGTAACTGAATGGAACAAGTTTGTTTTCAAACAAGAAACTCAGAGATTTACACTGTTGTAAGATATTTTCAGCGCAGCGCAGATACAGAGATAAATGGGAGGAGGTGGAGGGGGGGGGGGGGAAGGGGCGACAGCGAACGTCGTGAATAACATACAGATAAAAGAGCCACAAGCCTTTACATATAAGGAAAGAACCAAATAACAACTTATTATTAAAGATATTATCTCAAGAACTTGATACAACCAAATTACACAGCACTGTAATGGAAAACATTAAATGAGCAAAAAATGTTCGTATACAGAATCGAACTGTGCCGGAAGGGTCCGGGTGGCTCCTACAAGCCTGGGATAAGGGTAAATCGGATGCAATCGGATAATAATAAAATACAAAAATTATTAATTTTCAACGATATATATTATTAGGTAAACATAGTTTCAGTTACTTACAAAACAACAAATCTGAAGCTAGGCAATTAAAAATTTTTTTAAAGTTTCAGTTAAGCTGTCAATAACTCGATCGAAAATCTGCTATTCTCGTCATCCTTGAGTAGATCCGATTCTTTGTTTAAGATAATCAACGAATCCAACAGTTCTTGCCACGGTAAAGATCGAAGTCCCGTGTTAATGCGCGGAAAAATCAAAAAGGCCTCCAGTCTCAAAGGGTACTGGGCAAAGAAACGGCGAGAATCGACCAAGCAACAGTCTTTATTATAGTTGTACATTGTCGTAGTTGTGCTGGGAAAGTACCACAGCTTCAACCGCTGATAAAAAACACTGAAGCTGAAATCGTTATAGGAACAGAAAGCTGGCTAAAGCTGACCTCAAATTTCAGTAGGATTTTGGAGCATATACCGTACTCGAACATTATGAATCACCTTTAAGAAAATGACACGGATTCGGAAAATATCGTTCTTGTGGAACATAGCTAGCTCTTTATTCCCATGAAGTAATGAGTGCTGTCGACAAGGGATCTCAGATCGATTGCATATTCCTAGATTTCCAGAACGCTTTTGATACCGTTCCTCACAAGCGCCTAAAAATCAAATTGCGTACGTATGGAGTACCGTCTCAGTTGTGTGACTGGATTTGTGATTTCTTCTCAGAGAGGTCACAGTTTATAGTGATACACGGTAAATCATTGAGTAGAACAGAAGTGATATCTGGCGTTCCGAAAGGTAGTGTCATAGGCCCTCTGCTGTTCTTGATTTACATAAATGATCTAGGTGATATTAGCGACTGGTCCCGGCGGAGGTTCAAGTCCTCCCTCGGACATGGGTGTATGTGTTTGTCCATAGGATAATTTAGGTTAAGTAGTGTGTAAGCTTACAGACTGATGACCTTAGCGGTTAAGTCCCATAATATTTCACACACATTTGAACATTTTTTTAGGTGATAATACGAGCAGCCCCCTTAGATTATTTGCACATGACGCTGTAATTTACTATCTAGTAAAATCATCAAACGATCAATTCCAATTACAAAATGATCTAAAGAGAATTTCTGTATGGTGCGAAAAGTGGCAATTGGCACTAAACAAAGAAAAGTGCAAGGTCATCCACTTGGGTACTAAAAGAATTCCGCCAAATTTTGCGTATACGATAAATCGTCCAAATCTAAGGGTTGTCAAGTCGACTAAATACCCAGGAATTACAATTACGAGCAACTTAAATTGGAAAGACCTCATAGATAATATTGTGGGGAAGGCGAAAGAAAGACTGCGCTTTGTTGGCAGAACACATAGAAGATGCGACAAACCCACTAAAGAGACAGTCTACATTATACTTGTCCGTCCTCTGCTGGAATATTGCTGCGCGGTATGGGATCCTTACCAGGTAGGGTTGACGAAGGACATCGAGAAAGAAAGAATGGCAGCCCGTTTCGTGTTATCGGACAATAGGGGTGAGAGTGTCACTGATATGATACGCTAGTTTGGGTGGCAGTCACTGAAACAAAGGCGGTTTTCTTTTTCGGCGAGATCTATTTACGAAATTTCAGTCACCAACTTTCTCTTCCCAATGCGAAAATATTTTGTTGACACCCACCTACGTATGGAGGAACGATCATCATAATAAAATAAGAGAAATCAGAGCTCGAACGGAAAGATGTAGGTGTTCCTATTTCCCACGTACCATTCGAGAGTGGAATGGTAGAGAAGTAGTATGAAAATGGTTCGATGAACCCTCTGCCAGGCATATAAGTGTGAATTGCAGAGTAACCACGTACATGTAGATGTAGATGTTCAAGGCAGAAGCCGGCCGGAGTGGCCGAGCGGTTCGAGGCGCTACAGTCTGGAACCGCCCGACCGCTACGGCCGCAGGTTCGAATCCTGCCTCGGGCATGGATGTGTGTGATGTCCTTAGGTTAGTTAGGTTTAAGTAGTTCTAAGTTCTAGGGGACTGATGACCTCAGAAGTTAAGTCCCATAGTGCTCAGAGCCATTTGAGCCATTTTTCAACGCAGAAAATCGTCTCTCACAAGTCACTTAAGGGAACAAAATGGTGAGGATTACCCAGCAAGCAACATACAAGTTGAAGACGTACTGATGTGCATATTATATCGTGGCAAGAGATTGCATGCACATGGTATGCAATATTGGCAGGCGTCCGAACCCCTTCGAGAAAAACAAATGGCGTCGTTTGCAGTTTGGTGTAAGAGATCTTCGCTATGTTCGTCGTCTTCTTCCTCGCTCTGAGAATCTGCGCCGCACACGTCTTGTTGCCTAGGTGGAAAGTGTGCATTCCAAAAGATTTAGACAGTTCATCAAAAGCTTTTGCAGGAGATTCTGAGTCTCTTGACAGTAATTCTCGATCGACACTTGCAATAGGTTCAATTGGCTCTGAGCACTATGGGACTTAACATCTATGGTCATCAGTCCCCTAGAACTTCGAACTACATAAACCTAACTAACCTAAGGACATCACAGAACTCCCAGTCATCACGGGGCAGAGAAAATCCCTGACCCCGCCGGGAATCGAACCCGGGAACCCGGGCATGGGAAGCGAGAACGCTACCGCACGACCACGAGCTGCGGACGCTTGCAATTGGTGCGGGAGTTCAGTGCGTCATTAGGAATCTCATTTTTATTAATTTCATTGTAATGTTTCGGGTCAAAGTGCATATTATTTTATTTTATTTATTTTTTGATGGAGTAACATCATCACTTAATGGACTTCTCCCTCATTGTTCTTTCTTCATATTGTCAGAAGTGCGGGTAGTACAAAATATCTTATTTATTTCTAGAGAGCAAGAGACAGATACTCGTCGAATTAAAGCTTCGATTGGTAACTTTAGGTACTGAACTCAATTTCCATCAAAAGGCAAGCTGTTTTTATCAGCTGAGTGCTGAATAGGGTGGTCAGACAAGATACTCAATTTTTCTGCAGCAGTGGCGTTTTTCTCGATGGAGCAAAATCAGAAAGTTTTTCAATTTCATTGTATCCGTCGTCTGTCAGTGTGCGTGGCGCTGGTGCGACGCTGTCGATATTTGCACTCGCTGCGCTAGTGCTAGAATCTGAGAGAATTGTTTCTCTAGGAATATAAATGCACGCATTTCTTTCTTCTGCTGTGTCATGACTGATATGTATAACAGCCGCCGCTCTGTTCTGAACTATTTCCATGCGAAGTAGTGTCCAATTTTTCTGTTTTACTGCGATATTGATGATGACGGTCCTATGAAAATAAAATACATATATACATATAATCTTAGTTATATCACACAATATTTTTCAATAAGATAACGAGCACAAAGACAGGGCGCACTAAAGAGCTGGTAGAGTTAATATGAAACAAATTGATTCTACCAACTTACAAGAAACAATGTAAATCGGCATTTTCAGCATTTGTTATTTATATACTGATTATGGGACATAATATAACATAAATTCCATTCCCTGAATACTTTACTTTTAGACAGACGTAACTCTGGTCTAAATCGGATAATTTTAACAGATTCCAATCGCTTTGACCTGGAAGATAAAAAGGAATCAAAAAGTGAAACCATGGGTAAATCTTCTTAGTAGCAAACCATTAACTGGACTTTTTATATTAGAAAAAAGCAATTGTATTGCAAATCAGTTTATTAACCTGGTAGCGTTTCGGTCCTATTTTGAGAATCTCCAAGCTCTTGAGATGCAGACGCGAAGGAAACCGGGATTGCTTTGGATTCGAAGCCGCTGCTTGTAATTCGATCTTTCTTCCATTTTTTCGCTTTTAAGAACCAGATTTTTGTTTATATGTGGCTAAATGTGGCTAAAAACATTTTAATTTAAGTAATTATTTCATATATAGGATTAGACCACTTGCCTGCGAAAGGCAAAGGTCCCGAGTTCTACTCTCGGTCCGGCACACAGTTTTGATCTACCGGGAAGTTTCATATCAGCGCACACTCCGCTGCAGAGTGAAAAATCTCATTCTGGAGACAGCTGGTCGTTGCGAAAAGAAAAGAAAGTCGCAAAATTTATGAAACGAAGAGAGTGAGTTGATTGAGCAAATGATACGCTGTAGAAGATTATGCTAGTACGCGGTTTGTACAATTCGATATTACTCTTACGTTTCCTATCAAATGGGGTAGCTTCCACAGTTTTTGCTTTGATCGTAAGTCCGATCAATGAGCCTATAGCTGATATTAGTACCCTCCGCATGCCACTTTGTGCTTCATTGTAGTACTGAACGGTACTTTCAATGCACTAACGTGATGCCACTACAGTAGTAATTGTAAGTTACTATGTTCTATATTGACTTATAGAGATTAACTTTGTTGTTGTTCCTACGTTAGTTACGTAATTAGTACGATTTCGATGCTGTCCGCGTATGACGGGTGAAACTGAAAATAAAATAAAATTTTGTTCGAATTTTGGCCATGTCATGTGTATATACAGTCTGATACAGTTGGATGTTAATGTAACTTCGTACTTGTACGCATCATCGCCGGGTATGTTAGTAATTAGAGTTGCTGTTCTCTGTGATAAATAGAACGGCCACCATAGGTCATTAGCGCTGTTAGTGTTTAGCGTTACTACTAGACCTGGTAGGGTATACAAGGGGCGTGGAGAGCGTCAGCTGCTGAATGATCTCTGTGAAGGTCATGGAGATGCGCTTACTCATTGAGAGTCTCCATTTATATGGCTGGTCATTTCGTGCAATGTTCAGAATTGTGGGGCATTCGGATATGAGAGTGGCCTGATGTTGGAATGCATGGCAACCTGGGGATATCCCCGAACGTCACCGAGGTTCCGTTCTAACACCTCTCACCACAATCAGGGATGCTCGCCGTGTAGTCCACCAAGTGCATCCTAACCCCTTTACGGCTGTGCCTGGCACCTGAGATCACGTAACTGACTTTCCACAAAATTCTACGTGACCTCGCACCATCAGCAGCGGCCAGACTAGAGACTTCATGTCCCATGCATAATCTGCCCGTAACACCACAAAACAATCGACTGCAGTCACTACCGGGGAGAATGATTCGTTGATAAATACACTGAAGCGCAAAGAAACTGGTATAGGTAAGCGTATTCAAATACAGAGATATGTACACTCCTGGAAATTGAAATAAGAACACCGTGAATTCATTGTCCCACGAAGGGGAAACTTTATTGACACATTCCTGGGGTCAGATACATCACATGATCACACTAACAGAACCACAGGCACATAGACACAGGCAACAGAGCATGCACAATGTCGGCACTAGTACAGTGTATATCCACCTTTCGCAGCAATGCAGGCTGCTATTCTCCCATGGAGACGATCGTAGAGATGCTGGATGTAGTCCTGTGGAACGGCTTGCCATGCCATTTCCACCTGGCGCCTCAGATGGACCAGCGTTCGTGCTGGACGTGCAGACCGCGTGAGACGACGCTTCATCCAGTCCCAAACATGCTCAATGGGGGACAGATCCGGAGATCTTGCTGGCCAGGGTAGTTGACTTACACCTTCTAGAGCACGTTGGGTGGCACGGGATACATGCGGACGTGCATTGTCCTGTTGGAACAGCAAGTTCCCTTACCGGTCTAGGAATGGTAGAACGATGGGTTCGATGACGGTTTGGATGTACCGTGCACTATTCAGTGTCCCCTCGACGATCACCAGTGGTGTACGGCCAGTGTAGGAGATCGCTCCCCGCACCATGATGCCGGGTGTTGGCCCTGTGTGCCTCGGTCGTATGCAGTCCTGATTGTGGCGCTCACCTGCACGGCGCCAAACACGCATACGACCATCATTGGCACCAAGGCAGAAGCGACTCTCATCGCTGAAGACGACACGTCTCCATTCGTCCCTCCATTCACGCCTGTCGCGACACCACTGGAGGCGGGCTGCACGATGTTGGGGTGTGAGCGGAAGACGGCCTAACGGTGTGCGGGACCGTAGCCCAGCTTCATGGAGACGGTTGCGAATGGTCCTCGCCGATACCCCAGGAGCAACAGTGTCCCTAATTTGCTGGGAAGTGGCGGTGCGGTCCCCTACGTCACTGCGTAGGATCCTACGGTCTTGGCGTGCATCCGTGCGTCGCTGCGGTCCGGACCCAGGTCGACGGGCACGTGCACCTTCCGCTGACCACTGGCGACAACATCGATGTACTGTGGAGACCTCACGCCCCACGTGTTGAGCAATTCGGCGGTACGTCCACCCGGCCTCCCGCATGCCCACTATACGCCCTCGCTCAAAGTCCGTCAACTGCACATACGGTTCACGTCCACGCTGTCGCGGCATGCTACCAGTGTTAAAGACTGCGATGGAGCTCCGTATGCCACGGCAAACTGGCTGACACTGACGGCGGCGGTGCACAAATGCTGCGCAGCTAGCGCCATTCGACGGCCAACACCGCGGTTCCTGGTGTGTCCGCTGTGCCGTGCGTGTGATCATTGCTTGTACAGCCCTCTCGCAGTGTCCGGAGCAAGTATGGTGGGTCTGACACACCGGTGTCAATGTGTTCTTTTTTCCATTTCCAGGAGTGCAAACAGGTAGAATACGGCGCTGCTGTCGGCAACGCCTATATAAGACAAAAAGTGTCTGGCGCACTTGTCAGATCGGTTACTGCTGCTACAATGGCAGGTTATCAAGATTTAAATGAGTTTGAACGTGGCGCTCGAGCGATAGGATACAGCATCTCCGAGGTAGCGATGAAGTGGGGATTTTCCCGTACGACCATTTCACGAGTGTACCGTGAATATCAAGAATCCGGTAAAACATCAATTGTCCGACATCACTGCGGCCGTAAAAACATCCTGCAAAAACGGGATCGAAGACAAGTGAATAAAATCGTTCAGCGTGACAGTAGTCCAAATTCTCCGCAAATTACTGCAGATTTCAATGCTGGGCTATCAACGAGTGTCAGTGTGCGAACCATTCAACGAAACATCTTCGATATGGGCTTTCAGAGCCGAAGGTCCATTCGTCTACCCTTGATTACTCCACGACACAAAGCTTTACGCCTCGTCTGGGCCTGTCAAGACCGACAATGGATTGTTGATGTCTGGAAACATGTTGCCTGGTCGGTCGAGTCTCATTTCAAATTGCATCGAGCGGATGGACGTGTACAGGTATGGAGACAACGTCATGGACCTTGTATGTCACCAGGGGATTGTTCAAGGTGGTGGAGGCTCTGTAATGGTGTGGGACGTGTGCAAAAAAAAATGGTTCAAATGGCTCTGAGCTCTATGGGACTCAACATCTTAGGTCATAAGTCCCCTAGAACTTAGAACTACTTAAACCTAACTAACCTAAGGACATCACACACACCCATGCCCGAGGCAGGATTCGAACCTGCGACCGTAGCAGTCCCGCGGTTCCGGACTGCAGCGCCAGAACCGCTAGACCACCGCGGCCGGCGGACGTGTGCAGTTGGAGTGATATGGGACCACTGATATGTCTAGATACGACTCTGACAGGTGGCACTTACGTATGCATCCTGTCTGATAACCTGCATCCATTCATGTCCATCGTTGCATTACGACGGACTTGGGCAATTCCAGCAAAACAATGTGACACCCCAAACGTCCAGAACTGCTACAGAGTGGACCCTGGAAAGCTCTTCTGAGTTTAAACACTTCCACTGGTCACCAAACTTCCCAGACATGAACATAATTGAGCATAGCTGGAATGCGTTGCAACAAGAGTTGTATATTAAATTATTTTCCTGGCCCCACAGAAATACATGTAATCAATTAAATGGGTGTTTTCTCCTGCTCAAAAGAGTATTGTCACACTGTACGACGTCTGTTACTGTGCTTGACATACAGCGCGCTCGTACCAGAGTTGTGCAATCAGAGTTGACAATGAGTTCAGACGCTTGTCGGACGGCCAATGTAAGGGGCATTATTTTGTCACGGGTAGCCCGATAGGGGAACGAGCATTCTGTGGCGTTCTGCAACAAGGCGGTTTTATTGCTTTGGCACAGTAAAAGTTACCGTGAAAATGGCAAAGAACTTTCTGGTAGTTATACATCAGCGCGGGTAATCATCAAGAACTTTCAAGAGAGGGTACAAGAGAGCATCAACCCAGATCCGAACGTCCTAGAGTTCTTACATGTCGCAGCATCGAAAGACAGTTCGTCTTCCACAAAAAAATCCTTTAAAAGTGCAGGGTCATTTGTATCGGACAAACAGGTCGGTGCTCAGCCTATTAGGGACGTTTTGAACACAGATGATACTCATGGCACATTCTCTCAGAGAGAAACCACTTATTTTGGACGTCAGACGAAGAAAGCGCTTGCAGTTCGTTAAAGATTTTGTCAACAAATCGAGCACGTGAGTCGTGCTTGGGTAGCTCAGGTGGTAGAGCACTTGCCCGCGAAAGGCAAAGGTCCCGAGTTCGAGTCTCGGTCGGGCACACAGTTTTAATCTGCCAGGAAGTTTCAAATCGATTGAATTTAGGAATTCTGTGCTATTTTCTCACGAATCCAAGTTTAACTCGTTTGGATCTGACGGAAAGGAAAAAGTGTGGCACAAACGAAATACAACGCTCCAGCCACATGCTCTACCAACAGTAAAACAGAGGGGAGAAAGCATAATGGTTTGGGAATGTACGGCAACTTGTGGTGTTGGCGACTTGACCGTTATTGAAGATGTCATGGGTCATCGTAAATATATTTATGTGTTGCGAGGTTATTTACGTAACAGTGCACAGAAACTGTGTCTTCATAGCGTCTTGTACTTTCAACAAGGCAATGACACTAAACTTACGGCTTTGAGATCTCGGGTGTGGGTATTATACGTATGATGCTCCAAGATGGGTTTTCTCTCTACCACAGAGCCATGTTGTTAACCCGATAAAGCACCTTTGTGTACATTTGGATACAAAAGTTCTAAAACGTCGTTCTACAGGGAAGCGCTAGTTTTCGATGGTGCTGTTAGAGGAAAGGTGGAAGGTCTCACCAGACATTGCTTGCAACTTGGTTCACTCCGTACCAACAGATCTACAACTTGTCATCAGTGCCAACAGTACACATACTTGTTACTAGAATTGAGTTGCGTGAATCAGAGAAACTTGAACGTCATTTTTGTGTAGGTGCTCCAATACTTTTTTGATGTGTAGAGCAAGTGTTTCTTAAACTAATATGTTTGCTGTGAGAAACCGGTTATACTAGAAGAAGCTTATGTTTACTACTATACATTTAAATACACTGACGAGTCAAAACATTATGACCACCTGCTTAATAGCTTGTTTGTACATCTTTGGAACGAAATAAGTCACTGATTCTGCGTATCAGGGATCCGACAGTTTGTTGGTAGGTTTATGGAGGTATGTGCATTAGATATCTACGCACAGGTCACGTAATTCGCGTAAATAACGGGCCGCTGATCGTGTACACGGTGATGATGCCCGATAGTGACCCAGATGAGTTCCATGAGATTTTCATCAGGCGAAAGTGGTCGCCAAGATATCAACGTGAGTTCACTATAATTCTCTTAGTGCAGCACGGATCTGGCTGGGAGACAAAGACAATGATACTGCTGAAAGATAACATCGCCGCCGGCACAGACATTAAGCATGAAGGGATGCAGAAGGTTTGCAGCTGTCAGATTGTCTTTGATTACTGCCACAGGTCCCATGCAAGCGCAGGAGAAGGTCTCCCATAGCCGTTCACCTCGATGGCGCGCGGGATTAGCCGAGCGGTGTAAGGAGCTGCAGTCATGGACTGTGCGGCTGGTCCCGGCGGAGGTTAGAGTCCTCCCTCGGGCATGGGTGTGTGTGTTTTCCCTTAGGATAATTTAGGTTAAGTAGTGCGTAAGCTTAGGGACTGATGACCTCAGCAGTTAAGTCCCATAAGATTTCACACATACACTCACCTCGATGACGGCGTCTGTGGAGACGACCAGCGACGTAGTGTTGCGAAAATGTGATTCACCTGAAGAACCGACACGTTTCCATTGATGAACGGTCGAATCGCGATGGTTCTGCGCCCATTGCAATCATAACTGACGATACATTTGGGTCAACTTGTGAACACGTAGGGGCGGTATGCTGCGGAGTTCCACGTTCAACAGTGTACGATGAACGGTACGCTAAGAAATACTTCTGCGTGCACCAGCATTGTGATCTTTCGGCAGAGATGTCACAGACTACCGTCTATCCTGCTTTACAGAGCAGACAAGCCTCCGAAACACACGTTCTGTAAAGAGTCGTGAACGTCCAACCATTTAGCGTCTAGTGGTACTTTCGCAGTCCTTCAACTTCTTTCCGTAGATGTTCACTACAGTAGCACGTGAACATTCGACCAGTTTAGCCATTTTCGGGATACTCGTTCACAGGCTCTTGAGATGTTTATATTTCCCCACCTCCGCGTTGCAAATGTTTTGAGTGAAATGTCCCGTCGATGCGCTGTTGTTTTCACGTCAATTCTACCAACATTGAGAGTTGTTTAGTTCTCGGGGTTTTGTAAAATTCCTGGATTCATGTCTCGTTGCTGTGCAGCCTATGAAAAGGATTGCAGAAAACTCCCAAATAAATTCCAAAGTACAGTGCAGTTTTAACAACCAACCAACCAACCAACCAACAATTACCTGCAATGAAAATTACAATTTTATGTAAAATCACAATTAAAAGTTAAACCGAATATGAGATACACATTGCTAAAAATTTACAATCTCAATGCTGAACAAGGTGAACCTATTTTCAACTTAACTACGAGTTAATATAACATTTTCTGACTAATTATGTTACAGGTAAAAATTGCATTTCTAAATTTGTTTATAACAAATCAACTAGTGCCTGAATTTTAGTGCTAACATATATCGGAGATTCAGTTGACGTGCTTTATTTATATGTTCTATTTAAATTGCTGTAGTAATTTTATAATGATAGGTTTACTGGTACATCCTGACCATGTGCTCGATTTCTTTCGATTAGTTACAGTATTAATTTTACATTTACATTGTGTTTCTCACATAAGAACAATGTTACTCAGCAAAGTATCATTTTCGAATTACATGTATACTGAAATAGTGGTTATTTTTGTATGTAATTTGGAAAGAGGTCACTTTACAGTTGGACAATTAGGACTGCTGTTTATCTTTAATGCTCTCCGAGGGGTTCTGATAGGTAGCAATGAGATACAGTAATATTTCACTCTGCATAATAATAAGACGCCCTTTTTCAAAGTCGCTTATCTCAGTGGATTCCCCCATCTGCAGCCCATATCTTCGCTAGGGTGATCCCCAGTCTGTGTCTGCTCCGCTTATATACTTCTGTTGCCGCGTCACGTGCCTACAACGCCACGAGGCGGCATCCAAGATCGCGGTGCGCAGTGGTCATAATACTTTGGCTTATCGACTACAGCTATTGTTGAGGAATGATGGTGGACACATTGAGCATTTCCTGTAAAGAACATCATCTTTGCTTTGTCTTATTTTTTTATGCTAATTATTGCTATTCTGATCAGATGAAGCGCCATCTGCCTGACATTTTTTGAACTTTTGTATATTTTTGGTTCTAATAAAACCCCATGTCATCCCAAACATGTGTGTCAATTTGTACCTCTCTATCAACATTATTCCGTCATTTATTCAGTTTTCAAATTTATACTGACTTTTTGATCACCCGGTATAACGCTAGGTGTGTCAGAAATTGGTAGTGTCACTGCAACGGTACGTCAAGGGCATCCTACGTTCTCATGTTTTAGCTCTAGTGCGACAGTATTGCGGCGTCATTTTTCAACTAGACAATGCTCGTACACACATATGGTTCTATGAACTGTTTGCTTGATATTGAGGTAACCCTCGCGGACAGCCAAATCCCCAGATCCGTCCCCGATAGAACACATGGAGGACCAACTAAGACATCAATTGCATCGCAGTAGCAACATCCTCGACCCTAAGAACCAGTTAGAACAGTTGTGGGCCAGATTGCCTCCGGAGAGGATATACTGACTTTGTAACACCCTTCCCAACAGAATGAGTGCATACGCCCAGGCTAGAGGGACTGCAACGTCGTACTCATTAGTAGGCTCTTATTGCCAAGTACTTTGTAAATTTCACTCGATATTGTAATCACTGAAATATCAAAAAATGGTTCAAATGGCTCTAAGTACTATGGGACATAACTTCTGAGGTCATCAGTCCCCTAGAACTCAGAATTACTTAAACCTAACTAACGTAAGTAGATCACACACATGCATGCCCGAGGCAGGATTCGAACCTGCGACCGTAGCGGTCGCGCGGTTCCAGAATGTAGCAACTAGAACCGCTCGGCCACAGAGGCCGGCCTGAAATATCATCTCACAGCACCCTGTCTGTGCAGTTTCATTCCGTTTCCTCCTTCCCTTCTCGGTGCTTGATCTTTTTTGTCAGGCACTGTAATTTTGACGGTGGCTTTTGGGGTCGTCCTGTATAGTCGAGGGCGAAAGCTCCGTGGGTCACGCAGCGGCACGCAGGGCTGATGAACCGCGCGCTCGCGTCACGCAGATAGCGGCCGCCGTGTCCGCAGTATTTGCACGGCCGGCGCCTTATCGTGTTTTGTCCGTGAATCACGGTCAGCTGGGCCGTGGGACCGGCGGTCGAGGGCTCGTGTTTGACTGGAGTTTGTCCAGCAGCCTCACTCCACAGCAGCATGCAGTCCCCAGTCCCCGGTCCCCGTCAACCCAACTCTCCCTCTCCTCCCCCCCCCCCCCTCCATTTCCCAGAAACTGGAAAATAAATAAATTCCAAAATCAAACAATGGAAAATCGAGGAAGGAGGAAGGAATGCAAGAATACTAAGAAAAGGACAGTTGCCGCTAACCATATAGAGGAGATGATGACGCACAACAAAAAGGCTGTCACAATATAAGCATTCGACCAAAAAGGCCTTTGTCAAAAACAGACCACACACACGCACACACGCACGCACGCACACACACACACACACACACACACACACACACACATATATATATATATATATATATATATATATATATACTCCTGGAAATGGAAAAAAGAACACATTGACACCGGTCTGTCAGACCCACCATACTTGCTCCGGACACTGCGAGAGGGCTGTACAAGCAATGATCACACGCACGGCACAGCGGACACACCAGGAACCGCGGTGTTGGCCGTCGAATGGCGCTAGCTGCGCAGCATTTGTGCACCGCCGCCGTCAGTGTCAGCCAGTTTGCCGTGGCATACGGAGCTCCATCGCAGTCTTTAACACTGGTAGCATGCCGCGACAGCGTGGACGTGAACCGTATGTGCAGTTGACGGACTTCGAGCAAGGGCGTATAGTGGGCATGCGGGAGGCCGGGTGGACGTACCGCCGAATTGCTCAACACGTGGGGCGTGAGGTCTCCACAGTACATCGATGTTGTCGCCAGTGGTCGGCGGAAGGTGCACGTGCCCGTCGACCTGGGACCGGACCGCAGCGACGCACGGATGCACGCCAAGACCGTAGGATCCTACGCAGTGCCGTAGGGTACCGCACCGCCACTTCCCAGCAAATTAGGGACACTGTTGCTCCTGGGTTATCGGCGAGGACCATTCGCAACCGTCTCCATGAAGCTGGGCTACGGTCCCGCACACCGTTAGCCCGTCTTCCGCTCACGGCCCAACATCGTGCAGCCCGCCTCCAGTGGTGTCGCGACAGGCGTGAATGGAGGGACGAATGGAGACGTGTCGTCTTCAGCGATGAGAGTCGCTTCTGCCTTGGTGCCAATGATGGTCGTATGCGTGTTTGGCGCCGTGCAGGTGAGCGCCACAATCAGGACTGCATACGACCGAGGCACACAGGGCCAACACCCGGCATCATGGTGTGGGGAGCGATCTCCTACACTGGCCGTACACCACTGGTGATCGCCGAGGGGACACTGAATAGTGCACGGTACATCCAAACCGTCATCGAACCCATCGTTCTACCATTCCTAGACCGGCAAGGGAACTTGCTGTTCCAACAGGACAATGCACGTCCGCATGTATCCCGTGCCACCCAACGTGCTCTAGAAGGTGTAAGTCAACTACCCTGGCCAGCAAGATCTCCGGATCTGTCCCCCACTGAGCATGTTTGGGACTGCATGAAGCGTCGTCTCACGCGGTCTGCACGTCCAGCACGAACGCTGGCCCAACTGAGGCGCCAGGTGGAAATGGCATGGCAAGCCGTTCCACAGGACTACATCCAGCATCTCTACGATCGTCTCCATGGGAGAATAGCAGCCTGCATTGCTGCGAAAGGCGGATATACACTGTACTAGTGCCGACATTGTGCATGCTCTGTTGCCTGTGTCTATGTGCCTGTGGTTCTGTCAGTGTGATCATGTGATGTATCTGACCCCAGGAATGTGTCAATAAAGTTTCCCCTTCCTGGGACAATGAGTTCACGGTGTTCTTATTTCAATTTCCAGCAGTGTATATTGAAACTTGTGCTTTGAATGTAAAGAGAGACTCTGCTGGTAAATCTCTTACGTTATTTGATTTTCAAACAGCTGAGCAAAACTCAACGTACTTAAACAGTTTTCTCTTTACTTATTCTGATCATCACTAAACTGACACACAATATTTTAGCGGAACGCATCTGACTTTCAATAATCCCTGCAAAGGAAAGGCCCTGACTAACAATAACTTATAAAATGGCTCTGAGCACTATGGGACTTAACTTCTGAGGTCATCAGTCCCCTAGAATTGAGAACTACTTAAACCTAACTAACCTAAGGACAGCACACACATCCAAGCCCGAGGCAGGATTCGAACCTGCGATCGTAGCGGTCGCGCGGTTCCAAACAATAACTTATACCTTTCATTAATCTAACTACTGAAGGCACTAACTACCGATAGGCATATGGTTAGCAAATGAAAGATTCTGATAGAAAACAAACAATGTATTTACCTTAATAATGTTCAAAAGTCATAATATATATATAAATTATGACATCCAATTTAGCAAATTCCTTTTTCTGCCGGAAACACGTCCAGATCGTCCTCTCATATTAACATATCAGATCTCTGGCATCTCCCCACATCCACCACTGCTGATGGCTCACCTCCAATTGCCCAACGCTACGCGCTGTTCACATCCAACTGCCCAAAGCTACAGCAGCGAATATTCCAACAATGAGTCCAACCAACCATATATTCCACACAGTGCAGTCAGCGATTTTCATACAGAGCACTACATGGCTTCACCAACATGAAAACCTAAACAGCCTACTTACAATATATATACAGGTGTGTGTGTGTGTGTGTGTGTGTGTGTGTGTGTTCTTCACAAAGGCCTTTTTGGCCGGAGGCTTATATTGTGACAGTCTTTTTGTTGTGCCTATCTGAGACTCGGCATCTTAGCTATATGCTGAGTGGCAACTATCCTTTTCATAATATTAATAAATTCCAAAAGATGTACATTAAAGGAAGGATAGGTAAAAGTGTGCTGTTGGTAATCGAACGTACTCGATTTTGAAGCTTGCGATTACCTTTTCACTCCTGAGATTAGAAAAAGTCACGGGAAATATTTCTTTTCATATTTTCCTACAAACTATTACCAAAGCTCGACACAAATGTAGAATCATTATTTTTTATGATTCACTAAGGTGTAAGTGGAAGTTCAAAATGTTCAAATGTGTGTGAAATCTTATGAGACTTAACAGCTGAGGTCATCAGTCCGTAAGCTTACACACTACTGAACCTAATTTATCCTAAGGACAAACACACACATACATGACCGAGGGAGGATTCGAACCTCCGCCGGGACCAGCCGCACAGTCCATGAGTGCAGCGCCCTAGACCGCTCGGCTAATCCCGCGCGGCGTAAATGGAAGTCCACTTGCGTGGACTCCCTGTGTCACTTATCGTGAAGACGTACTAGCTTTTTCTTTGTATTTTCTCTTCCCGTTGCTGTTGCAATAAAATATTTATTTCATTTGAAACGGTCAAATGCATATGCTAATGTACTCAGAAAATAGATTTCTTAATGTTACAATTTTCGAAATAGGCTGACGGAAAAAGAGCGCAGCGCCTAGAAGTAATTGTGCGAATTAAACGTGTTTCTACACCTGAAACATGACGTTTATTCAAATTTCGCACCAGTCACGTAAGAATGGCGCTGGTGGCACCACTATGAGAATCCAAATCAGGTTTGCTTTAAATACTCGCTGTCACGGTCGTGATCCGTTTTTATCTTTGATACTGGATGTATTCGGGAGGACGACGGTTCAATCCTGATTTAGGTTTTTCGTGATTTCCCTAAATCGCTCCAGGCAAATGCCGGGATGTTTCCTTTGAAAGGGCACGGCCGACTTCCTTCCTCTTCCTTCCCTAATCCTATGAGACCAATGACCTCGCTGTCTGGTCTCCTTCCCCAAAAACAACAACAACAACGTTGAGAGTTGATGTCACGAGGTCGTGTAACAGGGCTACGAGAAGCTTCCTTCTGCGATACTGAGGAAAGACTTGGTAAGAACGTAACCCTGTATACGTTTGCTGGCAGCAGTGGTCACGAGAATGAAAGGTCAGGAAGACCGGGCTGCGGACGGTCACGTGGTACTACCGGGAGGCAAGAGTGTCGTTTTGGCGTATGACTGGCGCATTGTACTGCATATGCAGCAGCAATTCGAGCAGCTGTTGGCACCACCGTAACACAAAGAACTGCTACAAACTGGTTACTTCAATGACAGCTCCGAGCCGGGCGCGGTGCAGCGCGCATCTCACTGACCCCAAACCATCGTCTTTTACGACTTCAGTGTCATTTTTTGTTGTTGTTATTTTACACGTTAGTTCCGTAGGACGAAAGTGAGGAGTAAATCTCCAAGGTCGTAGAACGTGCCAGTACATTAAATCAGAACATAAAAGTAATAACAAATAAAATAAAATCTTTATGAACCCAAAAAGACAAGCAATAAATTTATGTAAACACAATCAACAATATAGCAAAGGAATTAGTTAAATCCTTCAAGGAACACTCCGACAGAACAAAAGGAGTGGCCCATGAGGAAACCCTTCAGTTTCGATTTGAAAGCGCGTTGATTACTGTTAAGATTTTTTAATTCTTGTGGTAGCTTATTGAAAATGGATGCAGCAGCACAATGCACACGTTTCTGCACAAGAGTCAAGGAAGTACGATCCTAATGCAGATGGGATTTCTGCCTGAGTGGCCGAGCGGTTCTAGGCGCTACAGTCTGGAACCGCGCGACCGCTACGGTCGCAGGTTCGAATCCTGCCTCGGGCATGGATGTGTGTGATGTCCTTAGGTTAGTTAGGTTTAAGTAGTTCTAAGTTCTAGCGGACTGATGACCTCAGCAGTTAAGTCCCATAGTGCTCAGAGCCATTTGAACCATTTCTGCCTAGTAAGTCATTAACTGAGTGAAAGCTGCTAATTCTTGAAAATAAGCTGATATTTTTAACAAGAAACGACAGTAAAGAATATATATATACATATATAGATGCCAATCTCAGAATATCCAGACTAGTGAACAGGGGACGACAAGAGATTCACGAAATTACACCACTTATTGCCCGAAGATATGCTTTGAGAATAGGAAGAGTTACCCCAAAACACAATACAGTACGTCATTAGTGGATGAAAATAAGCAAAGTAGACTACTTTTCGTGTCGAACTATCACTTACATCAGATACCGTTCTAATAATAAAAATGGTAGCGTTAAGTCTTTGAACAAGATGTTGAACCGGGGGTTTCCAAGTCAGTTAACTACGAGGTGCATTCAAGTTCTAAGACCTCCGATTTTTTTTTTCTAATTAACTACTTACCCGAAATCGATGAAACTGGCGTTACTTCTCGGCGTAACCGCCCTGCAGACGTACACATTTTTCACAACGCTGACGCCATGATTCCATGCCAGCGGCGAAGGCTTCTTTAGGAGTCTGTTTTGACCACTGTAAAATCGCTGAGGCAATAGCAGCACGGCTGGTGAATGTGCGGCCACGGAGAGTGTCTTTCATTCTTGGAAAAAGACAAAAGTCACTAGGAGCCAGGTCAGGTGAGTAGGGAGCATGAGGAATCACTTCAAAGTTGTTATCACGAAGAAACTGTTGCGTAACGTTAGCTCGATGTGCGGGTGCGTTGTCTTGGTGAAACAGCACACGCGCAGCCCTTCCCGGACGTTTTTGTTGCAGTTCAGGAAGGAATTTATTCTTCAAAACATTTTCGTAGGATGCACCTGTTACCGTAGTGCCCTTTGGAACGCAATGGGTAAGGATTACGCCCTCGCTGTCCCAGAACATGGACATCATCATTTCTTCAGCACTGGCGGTTACCCGAAATTTTTTTGGTGGCGGTGAATCTGTGTGCTTCCATTGAGCTGACTGGCGCTTTGTTTCTGGATTGAAAAATGGCATCCACGTCTCATGCATTGTCACAACCGACGAAAAGAAAGTCCCATTCATGCTGTCATTGCGCGTCAACATTGCTTGGCAACATGCCACACGGGCAGCCATGTGGTCGTCCGTCAGCATTCGTGGCACCCACCAGGATGACACTTTTCGCATTTTCAGGCGTGATGCAGGATTGTGTGCACAGAACCCACAGAAATGCCAACTCTGGAGGCGATCTGTTCAACAGTCATTCAGCGATCCCCCAAAACAGTTCTCTCCACTTTCTCGATCATGTCGTCAGACCGGCTTGTGCGAGCCCGAGGTTGTTTCGGTTTGTTGTCACACGATGTTCTGTCTTCATTAAACTGTCGCACCCACGAATGCACTTTCGACGCATCTGTAACTCCATCACCCCATGTCTCCTTCAACTGTCGATGAATTTCAATTGGTTTCACACCACGCAAATTCAGAAAACGAATGATTCCACGCTGTTCAAGTAAGGAAAACGTCGCAATTTTAAGTATTTAAAACAGTTCTCATTCTCGCCGCTGGCGGTAAAATTCCATCTGCCGTACGGTGCTGCCATATCTGGGACGTATTGACAATGAACGCGGCCTCATTTTAAAACAATGCGCATGTTTCTATCTCTTTCCAGTCCGGAGAAAAAAAATCGGAGGCCTTAGAACATGAATGCACCTCGTATCTTGAACATCTAGAAATTTGAATTGTTGAGTTTCACTAATCGTATGGCCATTCTGTGTAATTAAAACGTCGGGTTTTGTTGTGCTGCCATTCATGAACTGCATCCCAGGGGGTGCTTTCCAGCTGGATTAAGCTCGCCCACGTACCGCTATTGTAACCCAACGAACACGCTCTACAGTGCGTCGACATGTTGCCTTGGCCTGATCGATCACCAAATCTGTCTCCAGTCGAACACACATGGGACATAATCGGACGTTAACTTCAGCGTCATCCACAAAGAGCGTTAAGAGTCCTGCACTGACCGACCAAGTGCGACAGGCATGGAACTCCATCACACAAACTGGTATCCGCACTTGTACAACACAATGCATGCGCGTTTGCGTGCTTGCATTCAACATCCTGGCGGTAACACCGGTTTTTAATGAAGCAGCATTTCTTATTTGCAATGGCTTATCTCGCGTTTACATTAACCTGTTATCTTGCAACGTTTATCACTTAGATATGTTGCCTAGTCAAATGTATTTCCGAAATGTATTTCATCACTGTATATGATTCCTAATACAGACTTTTTTTGATGCTCTGAAATGGCTTTGTAAATTCAAGGAGACAAGAATCATACAATAAGTTGTGGCAAGTCAAAACTTGCTATTGCGAGTAAAAAAAATAAAATATCTTTACCTTTTAGTATAAGCCTCAAAACAATTATTTCTCGCAATACATAAACAAATTCACAATAAAATGTCGCGTAATGCTTTGTGTCGTTCAGTCATCAAGGGTACACGAGTGGGCCTTCGGCTCCGAAAGCCCATATCGATGATGTTTCGTTGAATGGTTCGCACGCCGACACTTGTTGACGGCCCAGCACTGAAATCTGCAGCAATTTGCAGAAGGGTTATGTTGTGGGTTGGCAGGAGAGTCAACACCGGTATGAGAGGAAGCCGAAAGGCACGCGTTTTAGCTCACGCAGGCTGGCGTGAGGTCTGGAACAGGACAAGGAAATTAGACTGTAGAAAAAACTGACGTAGCTGGTGGAATACTTAACTTTAATCCATAAAGGGTGAACGTCGCTCTTGACGGTACATGTTTTACAGCATCAATAGTAACTGGTAATGGCGCCTTGCTAGGTCGTAGCAAATGACGTAGCTGAAGGCTATGCTAACTATCGTCTCGGCAAATGAGAGCGTATTTTGTCAGTGAACCATCGCTAGCAAAGTCGGTTGTACCACTGGGGCGAGTGCTAGGAAGTGTCTCTAGACCTGCCGTGTGGCGGCGCTCGGTCTGCAATCACTGATAGTGGCGACACGCGGGTCCGACGTATACTAACGGACCGCGGCCGATTTAAAGGCTACCACCTAGCAAGTGTCTTGTCTGGCGGTGACACCACAGGTTACGCTTCTGATGCGTTGAACGATTCTCTTCAGTCGTCGTTCGTCCCGTTCTTGCAGGATTTTTCCGGTCGCAGCGACGTTGGAGATTTCATGTTTTAACGGATTCCTGATATTCACGGTACATTCGTGAAATGGTCGTATAGGAAAATTCCCACTTCATCGCTACCTCGAAGATGCTGTGTCCTATCAGCTGACTATAACACCACAGTCAAGCTCACTTAAATCTTGGTAACCCGGCATTGTAGCAGCAGTAAGTGACCTAAAATTGCACCAGACACTTGTTGCCGAAAGGAGCGCCGTATTCTGCCTGTTTATATATCTCTGTATTTGAATACGCATGCCTACACCCGTTCCTTTGACGCTTCATTATATAAAATAGGTACCATACCAAGGAAGTGCCTGGTTCCGATTGCCAAAAAAGAAGTTCTTGTTTGAAGTAGAATTAATCCTGAGCACTACGTTTTATTTCTGATAATGCAATTACAAAAATACAGCAGTAATGTTTTAACTAACAGAACTGCAGTCAACAAAAATCATTTCATATATTCTTTAAATTTGTATTAGAGAATAACAAAATTAAATTCAAGAAAAAGTTTTTCAGTACTTATATCTGTTTCTTACACAACTTAATTCGTGGTATCAGATGTTGCAAAGTTTCCTATGATGTTGACGGAGAAATGGCACCGTTATTAACAGGCCTTTCTGTTTTTCTACCGATAAATATGAATGGTCTGGCAGTGAAGTACGTTGTGCCATATATCAGCTACGGTCTTCCCTCCTTCGAATGAACTCGTATTTCGTCCTCCCCCGGTAGCTGAGTAGTCAGCGCGACAAAATGTCAATCCAAAGGGCCCGGGTTCGATTCCCGGCTGGGTTGGAGATTTTCTCCGCTCAGGAACTGGCTGTTGTGTTGTCCTAATCATCATCATTTCTTCCCCATCGGCGCGCAAGTCGCCGACGTGGCGTCAAATCGAAAGACGTGCACCAGGCGACTGACCTACCCGACGGGAGGCCGTAGTCACACGACATTTACTTACATTCTTCCGTTTCAATGGGAGAATTTTTGTGGCTATTTGTGATTGGTGCGAATGAAACTCTTTGATCATACTACGTTTTTATTTCTTTTAATTTTTGAAACTCGAATTACCTTCTTCTATTACAGAGATGCCTTATTGTTTTGAACAAAAGATTACATGCACTCCGCTTACCACACAAACGATGCACCAGCTAAATGGAGGAAACTTGACGCATGGTACTTGGAACGCTATAGGAAAGAACTGGTCGGCAATTTGAATGCTAGACGGAAGCGCAGCCTGGCACGAAGATCATGCGCTCTCTAGTAATGAAGGTCTGAAACATTTTCTCCGCTATTTGAGAATCGGAACAAGTCTAGCGACATGCAACAAGTACCGACAAAACAGCAGCATTGAAAACGCGTTTGGTGAAAGGACGGCTCTCAGAACGTTTGAATTTTCATTCTTCGTTTTTACTACCTGTTGCGTTGCAACGAACATGACAAATATCCCGCGTTAATCCTCCCAAGAAATTCTGATACAGTGAAATGTTCCTTACAGACGAATTAACAGAGTAAGTACCGCGTGATCAAGAAGTCAGTATAAATTTGAAAACTTAATAAACCACGGAATAATGTAGACAGAGAGGTAAAAATTGACACACATGCTTGGAATGACATGGGGTTTTATTAGAACAAAAAAAAAACAAAGTTCACATAATGTCCGACAGATGGCGCTGGACAGCAAAACGTCAGTGACTGCGCATGACAATCGTGTATAAAAGGAGCTGTAATGAGAGAGAGAATCAGTGCCCCTATCACTACACAGGATCTCATTGCTACACTCCGCACAAAACGCAACACCGCTCCTGGTCACGATCGTGTCACCTACCGTCACCTTCGTGAAGCTCTTGTCTCTTTCCTCTCCACCCTGGCCAGGCTCTACAATGTAGTCCTGACCACAGGTTACTACCCCGACCTGTGGAAAACCTCCCGTATCCTCATGTTCCTTAAACCTGGCAAACCGCCGTCCGCCGTCTCCTCCTACCGTCCCATCAGCCTTACTTCAGTCTTCAGCAAGGTCCTGGAATCTATCCTCACCCGACGCATCCACCAGCATCTCCGCCAGCACCGCCTCCTTCCCGTTACCCAGTGTGGCTTTCGGCCGTCCTTCTCTTCCGACGACCTTCTCCTTCACCTCACTCATCTCCTTTCCGAGCAGCTTAATTCCCGTCGCTCCGCAATCTTTCTCTCCCTGGACCTCGAACGAGCTTATGACCGCGTATGGCATTCCGGTCTCCTCTTCAAGCTCCAAACCTTCGCCCTTCCCATTAACTACGTCCGTCTGATCGGCTCCTTTCTCTCCCACCGTCCTTCCTACGTCACCATCCATAACACAGATTCCTACACCTTTTTCCCCTCCGCCGGTGTGCCCCAAGGCTCCGTCCTCTCCCTCCTTCTGTACCTTTTGTACACGGTGGACATGCCGCCGCCGTCACCCCCCCGTCCACCTTCTCCAGTTTGCCGATGACACCGCCTTCCTTGCCCTTGCCCCCACCCTGCAGCGTCCCAACACCTTCTCCAATCCCATCTTGACCGGTTCACTGCTTGGTGCATCCAGTGGTTGCTCAAGGTCAATCCCACCAAAACCCAGGCGATCATTGTAGGCAACACCACTCCTTCCTTCCGCCTCCTTGCTTTCTATCTCACCATCTATGGCCGCCCTATCGCCCTCACTCCCACCCTTAAGTACCTTGGCGTCACCCTCGACCGTCGCCTCTCCTGGATTCCCCACCTCCGGACAATCCAAGCCAAGGCACGCTCCCGACTCAGTCTTCTCAAGCTCCTCTCTGGCCGTACGTGGGGTCTGGACCCCTCCACCATCCTCCACACCTATAAATCCCTCATCCGCCCTATCCTTTGTTATGCCCATCCAGCTTGGATCTCCGCCCCCCCTATTACAAATCCCTCCAAATCCTTGAACGCCATGCTCTCCGCCTCGCCTATTTCATCCGTCTCCCCTCCCCCACGTGGATACTGTACGATCTCATCCCCTTCCCCCACCTCCTCCTTTTCCTTGAAAGGATACGGATCCTGTACACCTCCCGTAAACACGATCCTCCTCAGCCGCTAGTCTCCCCGATCCTCTCCCACCCCCGCCCACTGCCGCGCCTGTATTCCCACGTCCCACCCGGTCTCCATCTCTCCACCCTCCTTACCCTCTCCCAAGGTGGCTTCCGCCAGCTCCCTCTCCCTGATGATGTCCTCCTCCCCTCCATCTACCCCTCCTATCAACTTTGATCCTCCCCCCGCCACTTCCTGTGTCCTTTCCTTTAGGCACCCTCCCTCCCTTCCCATCCCTTCTCTTTCCTTTCCCCCCCTCCCTCCTCCCCTCTTCCCCCGGGCTTCCCCTCCCCCTTTCCTCCCTCCCCCTCTCTCCTCTGCCCATGGCATCTCTGCTCTCCCCTCTCCCCCTTCCCCTTCCTCCTCATCCTCCTCCTCCTCCTCCTCTCTTGGCAGGTCCCCGGACTCGTACACGCTCAGTGAACATTAGCGCGCCGGAGATCATCGCTGTCAGTGTTTCGTGTGTGTGCCTTCGTTTGTGTGTAGTGTTGTTCGCCGTCACGCCACCACCGTTCACGTGCCGTCACCATCATCCATGTTATGTGCACCGTGTCGCCTAGTGTTAGTGATGTTTCTCGTCCAGCGTGAACGGTTCCCTGTTTTTTCGATTTTTAGTGTCTCCATTTTTTGCCCACCGTTTTTACTGTCTTCTCTGTGCCACCTTTATGTACTACTTGTTGTCAAACTCAAGGCTGAAGAGCGGCGTATTGTGCTGCTGACAGCCCGCCTTTGTATAAGGCGTTTAAAATCACAATAAAGGAAATCAGATGCGCCAGCAGTCGCAGCATGTTGACGTTACCTGAAAAGGCGCTTTTAGTGAAGCCGTATTATCAGAATGTGGAGTGTGCTAGTTCAGCGTTACGATCCTATCGCCATAGGAAGGGGATTCGAACGGGTAAAAGTCCGTTGACAAATGCAGCTGTGGCGAGAATGATTTCGAAGTTCGAAGCCGCGGGTTGTATAGACGATAGACCACGTAGTGGCCGAGCGAGCACAAGGCGTAATGCTGCTGAGACAGTTCAGGAAGAAATGGAGACTGTAGCGGGTTCGTCTATGCACTGGGAAGTCAGCGCTCGTGCAGTCGCACGTCGCACCGGCATTCCATACACTACTGTTTGGTTGGCACTGAGGCGTACCTTCCGATGCTATCCGAACAAAATCCATCGGCATCATGAACTGTTACCTGGCGATTTAGTGAAGCGGAGGGCATTTGCGGTGTGGGCGTTTCAAAAGATGGCGGAAGATGACGATTGGTTGAGTAACGTGTTGTGGACCGACGAAGCTTATTTCACGCTCCGAGGGACTGTCAACGCCCACAACTGCAGAATTTGGGCTACCGAAAATCCTAGAACTGTCGTGGAAACTCCATTGCACGACGAGAAAGTCACAGTATGGGTTGGATTTACCACATGTACCGTTATCGGGCCTTTTTTCTTCGAGGAAATGTGTGATTCTGGTTTTGTAACTGCTACCGTGACGGGTGAGAGGTACGCCGATATGTTACAGAATCGCATCATCCCCAGCCTGGCTGATAAACACCTGCTGGAACGTACGATGTTAATGCAGGATGGCGCCCCACCTCATATTGCTGTGTCTGCTCCGCTTACATACTTCTGTTGCCGCGTCACGTGTCTACAACGCCACGAGGCGGCATCCAAGATCGCGGTGCGCAGTGGTCATAATACTTTGGCTTATCCGCGTAAATATAGCAGTGTCTTGTCGTCACTTCTATTTGTTTGTAATGAATATATTTCTGTACATATAAATAAATATAGCAGTGTTTTGGCATCACATTCACTTGTTTGTAGCGTATACACCGGGTGATCATAAAGTCAGTATAAATTTGAAAACTTAATAAACGACGTAATAATGTAGATAGAGAGGTAAAAATTGACACACATGATTGGAATGACATGGGGTTTTATTAGAACCACCCCATATTGCTAGACGCGTGAAAGATCTCTTGCGCGCGTCGTTTGGTGATGACCGTGTGCTCAGCCGCCACTTTCGTCATGCTTGGCCTCCCAGGTCCCCAGACCTCAGTCTGTGCGAATATTGGCTTTGGGGTTACCTGAAGCCGCAAGTGTATCGTGATCGACCGACATCTCTAGGGATGCTGAAAGACATCCGACGCCAATGCCTCACCGTAACTCCGCACATGCTTTACAGTTCTGTTCACAACGTTATTCCTCGACTACAGCTATTGTTGAGGAATAATGGTGGACATATTGAGCATTTCCCGTAAAGAACATCATCTTTGGTTTGTCTTACTTCTTTATGCTAATTATTGCTATTCTGATCAGATGAAGCGCCATCTGTCGGACATTTTTTGAACTTTTGTATTTTTTTGGTTCTAATAAAACCCCATGTCATTCCAAGCATGTGTGTCAATTTGTACCTCTCTATCTACATTATTCCGTGATATATTCAGTCTTCAAATTTATACTGACTTTTTGATCACCCGGTATATGCGTGAGAAGTACTTTTATGAATCCACAAGGAATCGTAATCTATGAAAGTCCTCAACCGTCATCTCATTTGCCAGAGGTCATTCAGTTTTTTGTCTGAGCGCCATGTACATGATTAATACCGTACTCTAAGGATTATTTACCCGTTACATAAGAAAGTTATTTATTTTTGTGCATCGCAGACATAAAGCAATATCGTAGTATAATTACGTGATTGTTATCTTTAGTGCACATATCACCAAGGTGCACATAAGACACTGGCGGACGTTTTGATTTTTAAATTCACTGGGATCGTTAAGATAACTACTGGAGGGCTCAGTTTTTCCGCGAACAGTAACACTGATAGTTGATTTGACGTCAACCAACAGGAGTGATAGGTGGAAACTGAATCACAGAGATAAACTGAATCACAGGCATCCATCTGTCTTGCACGGCAGTTACATGAGACCCACGTCGGAAATAAGATGCTTCCCTCAGCAGCTTCCAGTTTCTTGGAGCTGTTCACACATTCTAGTCAAGGACGATGCCGTTGCACGATAGTCCAAGCTACGTTACATTAATAAAATTTAAAGATGCTAATTCCTGTTAGTACCAAAAACCAAGGTCTATAACATTTCTCGAAAATACAATCACAGCAGGATGGGTTCTACGCTTCCTTGGAAGGAAGAATTGAAAATTACATTCCTTTTCGTGTTCTCTATAGATTCATTCTTCTTCTCTTCTAACATTTTGAAGCAGTTATAGCTATGTAACGGATCTATTCCTACACTTTTACCCACAACTCAACGTGGTGTCGTCGCTCTTGTCATTCTTGCAGCGATATCGAGCGAATATGGAAATGCAAAGGTAAAAATACTGTAAGCATCGCAATGAAAAAATGAAAAGGGACTGACAGGGGGGGGGGGGGGGGGGGGGGGGGGAGGGGGTAGGAGATGAGGCAGGTGGTAAAATACCTGACAGGAGACAATACTCAACTTGTCACGTGCAGTAACCAGTTTTAACCATATTCTTTCAGGATAAAGAAACAAATCCTAG